>NC_137139.1:4474839-5074839 GCF_949319135.1 Squalius cephalus
GTTTCTTCAGTAGGCCTGAAAGAGTCTCTGGGTGAAAGAGTCTCTGAGTTTCTTCAAATAGCCCGATTTTGGCAGCAGATTTCACTTACGGCCATACCACCTTGGGGACGCCCGATCTCGTCTGATCTCGGAAGATAAGCAGGGTCGGGCCTGGTTAGTACTTGGATGGGAGACCGCCTGGGAATACCAGGTGCTATAAGTTTTTTTGTTTAAAAAAAAAAAAAAAAAGGGTCCCTGAGCTTCTTCAAAATTCCTAAAATAATCTCTACCTTTTTTAAAAAAGCCTGAAAGAGTCTCTGAATTTCTTGAGTAGGCCTGAAAGAGTCTCTGAGTTTCTTCAGTAAGCCTGAAAGAGTCTCTGGGTTTCTTCAGTAAGCCTGAAAGAGTCTCTGGGTTTCTTCAGTAAGCCTGAAAGAGTCTCTGGGTTTCTTCAGTAAGCCTGAAAGATTCTCTGGGTTTCTTCAGTAGGCCTGAAAGAGTCTCTGAGTTTCTTCAGTAGGCCTGAAAGAGTCTCTGGGTGAAAGAGTCTCTGAGTTTCTTCAAATAGCCCGATTTTGGCAGCAGATTTCACTTACGACCATACGGCCATACCACCTTGGGCACGCCCGATCTCGTCTGATCTCGGAAGATAAGCAGGGTCGGGCCTGGTTAGTACTTGGATGGGAGACCGCCTGGGAATACCAGGTGCTATAAGCTTTTTTGTTTAGAAAAAAAAAAAGAGTCCCTGAGCATCTTCAAAAATCCTGAAATAATCTCTACCTTTTTTAAAAAAAGCCTGAAATAGTCTCTGAGTTTCTTCAGTAGGCCTGAAAGAGTCTCTGGGGTTCTTCAGTAAGCCTGAAAGAGTCTCTGGGTTTCTTCAGTAAGCCTGAAAGAGTCTCTGAGTTTCTTCAGTAGGCCTGAAAGAGTCTCTGGGTTTCTTCAGTAAGCCTGAAAGAGTCTCTGGGTTTCTTCAGTAAGCCTGAAAGTGTCTCTGAGTTTCTCCAGTAGGCCTGAAAGAGTCTCTGGGTTTCTTCAGTAAGCCTGAAAGAGTCTCTGGGTTTCTTCAGTAAGCCTGAAAGAGTCTCTGAGTTTCTTCAGTAGGCCTGAAAGAGTCTCTGGGTGAAAGAGTCTCTGAGTTTCTTCAAATAGCCCGATTTTGGCAGCAGATTTCCCTTACGGCCATACCACCTTGGGCACGCCCGATCTCGTCTGATCTCGGAAGCTAAGCAGGGTCGGGCCTGGTTAGTACTTGGATGGGAGACCGCCTGGGAATACCAGGTGCTTTAAGCATTTTTGTTTAAAAAAAAAAAAAAGAGTCCCTGAGCTTCTTCAAAAATCCTGAAATAATCTCTACCTTTTTAAAAAAAGCCTGAAATAGTCTCTGAGTTTCTTCAGTAGGCCTGAAAGAGTCTCTGGGTTTCTTCAGTAAGCCTCAAAGAGTCTCTGGATTTCTTCAGTAAGCCTGAAAGAGTCTCTGGGTTTCTTCAGTAGGCCTGAAAGAGTCTCTAGGTGAAAGAGTCTCTGAGTTTCTTCAAATAGCCCAAATTTGGCAGCAGATTTCACTTACAGCCATACCACCTTGGGCACGCCCGATCTCGTCTGATATTGGAAGAAAAGTAGGGTCGGGCCTGGTTAGTACTTGGATGGGAGACCGCCTGGGAATACCAGGTGCTATAAGCTTTTTGTTTAACCCCCTGAGGTCGGCTATCGCGCCGGCGCGATAGGCTCGTTTTTTTCCGTATGAGTGCAAAAAAAAAATAAAAAAAAAATATTAATTTTTATCTTATATGCTTGTGTTATACATCAATCGATCCAGTTTAGTGTGTATTTTTTTTGTGTATGCTCATAATAAAAACAAAGTGTTGTGCTTTTCGCCAAATAAAGAAAAATAAACATGATGCGAGTTCTGCCTACTCTCCGTCAGTGAAGTCAATTCTGAAACGCGTCCGAAAATGAACTGTAACTCAGCGAATACTCAGTCAAACAGGCTTACAGTCACACAGGCATGAAGCTTGAATTCTCTTCTTTCAAATGAAGTAATTTTTATAAAAAACAAATATTCACAGTTTATATAATATGTATGTAAAGAGAGAGATGTCAGTCGTTCTCATCTCAGCTAATTAAGTTTTAATGTGACTCCGCCTACGGAGACCGCGCGCTATTCAAACGCAAATGTGAGGCGATCCATACAAACCTGTGAAACGCCCACATCCGCTGGATAAGGCCGGTGAAACACTGGATGCGTGGCGTAAGCGTCTCAGCTGCGTGGCGTGTCCGTTTTTATTTCGGCTCCCATCCATGTTAACAGTTTAGAGTTTGCATACTGCCTGTGTGAGACGCGCGTCTCAGGCGCGGCACGTATGGAACGCCGTTGGGGACAATACCTATTATATGCAACGCGTGAAATTTGGACGCATTAACACGCACAGTTTGTACGCGTCTTTTTGGTCCGTGTAAACGCGAACGTTTTGTACGTCTAAACGCGAAGTTTTTTGTCATGTTATTTAAAGACACGATCGTTTGTATCGCCTTAACGCAACATTTTTGGCCGTGTATTTTTTGTTACGTGTTTCTAGACGAACGTTTTCGTCGTGTAAACATGACGTTTTTGAACGTGTAATATTTCTGAGTCTTATTTGATGTGCGACATACAAATTTTTCTGTTTTAGTTAAACTGGTGATAATTTAGAGTCAATGATTAAATACATTCAATGACTGCATGAATTAACATTATATTCTTTTGTAACGTTAAAGGAATTTGTCCTGTAGGTAAAGTGAGTGGTCTCTGTTATCCAACGACCATATTTCCCCTCTGGTTAATACATTCGAGGTGTCTATTTGGACCACAGCAAATAGCCTACTTGTTGGCAGAACTAATTAGGCTACACTAGGCCAGTCTACCCTATAAGTGGAAAAAGTCACCTCTTTAGTCAGCGGTTTCTGTGGCGTAACGTGTAAAGGGAGACCGGGGTTCTATTCCCACTGACAGCGCTTTTTTTTTTTTATAACTTTACAGTTATTAAACGCATTTGTTTTCAATAAAAATGATTTGACTTAAAATTCATTTTAATTCATAAAAGTTACATTTAGGGTAAGGTTAGGGGTAGCTCTAGGTCTTTAATATCTCAATAAGTTGCCATGATTTTAATATTGTTTTATAAATCTAATGATCTACTGTCAGTTATATTGCAGGATGTTTAATGCACAACAATACTGATGAGCAAATAGTAACGTTATCTGGGTCATTCCAGAATTGGAGGACATTTAGGCATCCATAATTTTGAAAAATTGGCCCTTTATTTTACTATTTTTTATTATGTATTTCATAAAAACAGGCAATATACCATTAAATAATTTGATTCGTCCAGCTCAGGTATCAAAGGCACACTTTTTATAGTACTTTTTTTTTTTTTTTTTTGGTGCTGGATGCAACCCTGTTACCAATACTCAGGAACCCGAAAAAAGTATATTTATTGATTTTTTTAAATATAATTTCCTGCCATTAGGTATAGAAAGTCACAATCACTCTATATAAATATTTAATTTTAGATATCACTTGATTTAAATTGATTTAAATTCATTTCAGTAACTTTTGAGTTCCATCTTTGCCAAATTTTTTACTTTTGACATGTTTTATTTGACTGATTTCAGCATATATTTTCAAGTATTTGCTAAAATGCATAATGCATATAATCCTTCAAACTACGGTAATGACAATAGCTCAAGCCCCTGTGAGCTAAAAAAGGTAATTTATTATTATTTTAATAAAAATTATACGGTAACAGGGTTGAAATTTAAGTAACAGGGTTGCGAAAAGTTACAGGGTAATACATTAATAACATGAAATGTATGCTAAATTATAATCAAAATTATATTAATTATTTAGCTTAATGTAATGGGTGTTATATTTGTTAATATTTGTTAATATTTCACTCAAATTCTCTCCTTTTGTTATTATCATTTGTTATATTTCTTTCATTATTTTGTATTCTGGAATTATTCTTTTAAAATTTCATTAATTTATTCTTCTAATATTGATTTTTATTAATTAAGATGCTAAATATTTAGTTTGTAAATTAAATGAAGACCGGTCACATGAATAGATTGTCCCTTATGAGTGGACTGAAGGAGATTCAACCCTGTTACTCTAATTATGGTAACAGGGTTGTGAGTAACAGGGTTGCAAATTAATGCTAATGTTAGCTTTTTCTCATGAATAGAAACTTGCTCTTTAGCTAGCTCTAACTGTTGTCTTTAGGACAAACTTACTTATGTAAAAAAGAAGAAGAAAACCTTCAAATTAATTTGTCTTATTCTGATAATAAGTGTAACAGGGTTGCATTTGTTAGAGTGACACATTCAATCAAGGCTAAAAATTGTATAATAACATGAAAAATCAAAGAGAGAATATACCTTTGTTCTACCCATTCTGGTGGCAAACTGCTTAGTGATGTTATTTCCTGTGTATCATGTCACTCACTGTTTTTTTTCTTCTTCTTCTGCCAGTCTAAATATTTCGGTAACAGGGTTGCACGATGTTGGGGACATAACTTTATTGCAACATTTCTATTATTTAAAATATTTATATCAATTAAAAAAATGCTTTAACAATTAAAAGAGGCATATATAAACAAAATCATGCAAAAAAAGGGATATTTAAAATGTATTTTAACAGTTATATTTAACATTCAATTTGGTCATCTAGCAGGTGGGACAAGAGAAAAATGGCATTTAAGTGGGTACTATAGACTTTTTTTTTATTTTCATTAATATTTAGGAAAAAAAAATCTTCAAGTCTATATATATTTAGTTTCAGGACAAGTGTTTTTTACACAGTGACTCATTTTTTTGTATATTATACATAGATTATTTGAAATTTCATAGGTGGGACATGAAATGTCCTCCAATTCTGGAATGACCCATCTGTCACTATTTATAAGTAAATAGCATCTAAATGTCTACTGAATCCACAACTGTTGCTATTTACACTTGGACTTGGACTGGCTGCCCCACAGTTTACGTGGTCCGCCTGCTGTAGTGATTCTGTAATGTTTATGTGTCGTATGATTGTGTCTGTGTTTAAATGTTGAATAAAGATTTGTAAATTGTCATAGGCTACTGGTGCTTTGTTTTCTGCTTTTGTATTTGCCTTATTGTTATAATATAATTGTTAAATTTGTGATTGTTACAATATATTGTTGTTATTAGATTATTTTTATCTAACATATACAGTACACATACAGTATATGTGTATTAATTATTTCCAGTCAAACTGACATCCCGACTTCAAGGAGCATTCCAGAGTCTCTCATACCAGATTGATGCTGACCCACTCGGAGATTACTCCAGTCATTTTGAAAAAAAAACAATAGCCACAGTATTTAGTATTTAGCCTTTGCTAACTTTATTATTCATTGTATTTATTAAAGTTGAATGATTTATGGCATTTATTTGCACTATTATGTATAATTATTGACACCCTGGCTATGGCCGTATCCAGTGTTGTATATATGTTAACATATGTTATACATGTGTATATAGCCTGTTGTAAGAGGATGCCAACTGAACGCAGTCTGTAAAAGTTCTTTGACAGTTTAATAAAAAATTTCTAAGAGCCATCGTAGAGAGCAATCCACTTTTCCACGTTACCGGAGACAAAAAACCTGCATGAGTACAAACGGGATGAGATGCCACAGCATGACACAGCACTGACATCACAACCAACGTATAAATGCATCATTGACTCTAAAGTTTTACGCTTGCCTATGTACATGCCAACGTAAAATTACGATCTCATTCACGAACAAATGTTACGTGTGACGTTTGCATAGGTATTTGCTTACCTAACAGCACATCATCCCTCACGGAAAGAAATGTCGTCTGATGTTTATATATGTATACAGCAACGTGCCATCGCATCACAAATGCAAATTAAATCCTAAATAGAGCAACGCTATTGGCTGTTGTGCGGTCTGACGCGACACCCGAACATATACTTCGTATTTACGCGTACAAACTGTGCGTGTTAATGCGTCCAAATTTCACGCGTTGCATATAATAAGTATTGTCCCCAACGGCGTTCCATAGGCACGAGCCGCGTGGAAAACGCGTGCATTCTAGAAATAGAACCGACGCCTATTTTTCACGCGACACGCAAGCGTCTTGGAAGCGTTTCCATGCAAAATTGAATAGGAAAATCTGTTTATTTGTCATTTTGACACGAATACATATTAATAAATGTCCTTTTGATGTTTAAAAGTGTCTAGGTTTTGACATAAATGCAAATATAAATGTAATTTTACAAAATATGATCGATTTTCAAATACTGCTGTATTGAATGAACAGCTTTTAGCAAACTCTATTGCTATACTGAGATGAGGAATATATACTGTATGTGTTTTGTCAAAAATAAAGTCATCAACTAACTAATGAATCCTTTACTTTGAAATACGTATGATAAAATGTATACTTTAGTTTTGAAAGACGTTGACTAGTTTTGAAAAGATTATAAAGTATGTATGTGCATGCATATATATATGTGTGTGTGTATATATGAAGAGTTCAGATGCAAAAGCCTCTAAATGCCATCTGAAATTTTCTCCTAGAATGATCATTTTTATGAAGCTTGTATATTTAAGTTAGCTATAGGTGACACGTCACCTGAATGAATGGCTCATTAAGTATGCAGGGACGTAGTCTCACCAGGTGTGAACTATTACATATGCATGATGCTGTTGGAGCGTTTACACCCCATCCGCATATTGGCTTTCCAAACTAAAAGTGTTTCACAAAACTAAAATCAATGTATCGTTTTTTTGTGGATGATTAGGCAGGATGATTTTCATATCATTTTGAAGAAAAAACACTAGGCGATGAAATCCATTAGTCAAAAGTCTTATTGCCACATATTTAGTATGTGTTTTGTGGCCTTATTTCAGAAACTTTAGTTTTTAGTTTTTTCAATAACCACGCATAAACATTATTCTCTCAAAAATGCAGACATGTACATTCTTGTTGCTCACATATTATGGTAGCCCTGTTTGTGCTAAATAGTGTGTAATTTTTTTTTGCCATTAATATGTTTATAAGCAACTGAAAAAAGCACAAATGTCAGGGCATGTCAGAACATCTCAAGGACCCCAAAAACACCCCAGACCCCAGAGGGTTAAAAAAAAAAAAAGAGTCCCTGAGCTTCTTCAAAAATCCTAAAATAATCTCTACCTTTTTTAAAAAAGCCTGAAATAGTCTCTGAGTTTCTTCAGTAGGCCTGAAAGAGTCTCTGGGTTTCTTCAGTAAGCCTGAAAGAGTCTCTGAGTTTCTCCAGTAGGCCTGAAAGAGTCTCTGGGTTTCTTCAGTAAGCCTGAAAGAGTCTCTGGGTTTCTTCAGTAGGCCTGAAAGAGTCTCTGGGTGAAAGAGTCTCTGAGTTTCTTCAAATAGCCCGATTTTGGCAGCAGATTTCACTTACGGCCATACCACCTTGGGCACGCCCGATCTCGTCTGATCTCGGAAGCTAAGCAGAGTCGGGCCTGGTTAGTACTTGGATGGGAGACCGCCTGGGAATGGCCCATGACCCCTCCAAGTCCCTATCCTGGGTCCTGATCACCGTGAAAAAAAAAAAAAAAAGTAAACAGATTAGCAGGAGAGGGGAGGGGCCAAATGGAAAGAGAGACCAATGTTTTCACACTTCAGGACATCAATACTAAGTCTTGTTTACCTCTGAAATGGTTTACTGTCCTTTTTTATGTTTTTGTGAATAAGACCATGAAGACTAGAATCTCTGACTTGAATGTTTTATTAAGTATAATAAGATGTCTGTCACGTAATGTAACAAACATAATGCTTTAATTAAAACAATAAAAAACAAGTAATGTAACAAATGTGTTTGCTCATATCTGTTTGAAGTATGAATGGATGCACTTTACAAATAAATTTGAGACTTTCAGTTACAATGTTTGCAAAATCACTGAAAAAAAAATCTAAGAAACTATATTAGGGTACTTGAACAAAGTTTAATTTGCTCATATCTGAGATATTATTCACTCGATTGGCCCCATTCGCCCTGTAGGGAGCATGTAAAATGTACACATAAAAGGGCCTTAATGGAATTTTAGAAAAAGACTTTATCTTTACCTTACACTGTAAAATCCAACAGTGGTTCTTACTAAAACTTTTTAGTTAACTTTAAATGTTTTAGTTAACTTTTGATGTCTTAACTTAATTGTAAAAATCTAGTAATCTGTACTATTCACATACAATGTTTTATTTACTCAGAAAACCCAAGTTAAGATTAATTGATTGGTTTGAGTGTGGTTTTGAGGCAGGGAAATTCTTAATGGACCTTTCACTCATTTCCTCCACTTCTGCAGTTATTTGTCTTTGTTTGCATTCACTCATTTCCCAAAGTAATCTTGAATGTTGAATTGTCAATACAACTGAAAAATTTGTAAGAACGTAACATAAGTTGACTTCATAAATTGATTTTGATTTTCTTAAAATATTTTTAGTCACCATTATGGCGATTAGTGATCCCTTTGGTTGGGCACTTGGAACTATATTTTCTTTATTATGATTCTCTTTCTATAGATGCAGTGATGCAACAATAAATCAGTTGTTTAGTGTCAAAGAAAGAGAAGTAATACTACACACACACACACACACACATATATATATATATATATATATATATATATAATGTATATGTGTGTGAGAGAAAATATGAATGGTGTATAATGTAACTCGTGTCAATTAGTGATCTTTTATAGTTTTGTTGCTACTGTTTATGCCTAAACACCTTCTGAAACAGTTAATTGGGTTTATATAATCCCTCTATATTTGTGAAAATCTTGTAATTGATCATGCTTGACTCACACAGACTTCATCATTCAGCATGCAAAACACAACCATGGTGACAAATACATTTCATTTAAAGTAAATTATCAAGTACTCTCTACAGTTATTTTTTAGTTACTAGAACTCTTGTGTAAGTGAACTATACTAACTAAGCATTTGTCAGTACCACATACTATTCCTATTTCACTTTACTTGCTTTTTTTAGAGCAATCGGTTTCCTGATATTTTCCTAGTAATGTGAACTCTAATGAGAAGTTAACACAACTAATGATTTTGATTCAAGAGTGCTCGAGTATACTTAATTAACAACATTAATACACTACTTTACTTGGAAATTTTAAGGCAATCGGTTTCCTCACCTTTTCTAAGTAAAGTCAACATATTACATTTTACAGTGGGTCCTACCACCTTGGTGAAAACTTTCTGGGACCCGAGGGGTATATATGCTTCCTGCAAAAGCTTCGGCACATACCATTGGGGAACAGGCTTTGACCCCATAGGTGATATCTTTTCCCTTCAAGGTTTAGTCATAGAACATCACTGGAACAGAACAATACATCCACACAGAGCAAACTTGAACTAATATAAACTTCTTACGATTAATTTTCACACTTTTATCATATAGTGACCAGTGGTGTTGTAAATACCTACAGAGTTACATATGCCAAGTAAGAAAACATATAAGTGGCTATATGTAGAGTGATAGAACTTCAAGGCCCTAGGCATACAGATGTGGCCTTTAAAAATGCGCGTCTCAGAGAGAAGAATGCTGCGAGCACTTCCGAAATTCTGCAGGATCGTGCAGAAGGGGGATTAGATGTTGGACGCAGGAAATAATAAAACCTGTAGATGGCAGTCGAGTTTCATGTGGCCATACTGAGTTGACGAAGTATGACGAATACAATGTTTTCTTTTGCCAGTTACATAAACAGTCACATATTCTTCATAAAAATCTGACTCAAACGCGCATCATTTCTCTTATTTTTTTTTCTGTGTACTTACAGTAGAAGAGACGTGATGTAGGCTATGATAACTGAGTCTTATAACACAATAATTTGCGAAGACCTTTGAAGAGACCGAGATCATTTGCGCATTATCATTATCTAATTTTACATTTAGTTCATTTTTGCATCTTAACGTTTTAAATAGTTTTAACATGGTTGTAATGCGCTTTTCTGCATTACTGTACAGTACTTTTTATATTATCATGTTTCCCTTATAGGCGTCGATTTCGGTGGGGACGGTGGGTATGCACCCACCAGATTTCGTCATGAGTCATTTTGTACCCACCACTTTTAACTTCAGTCCATAATAATTTGACTTTGGGTTCTATTGACCGTTTTCAGTGGTTATGAGGAGCTTAATTAATTTAACCTGAGATGTGCGTTATATCGCCTTTTGATCATTCTTTGTGTTGTCGATTTTTGACACAGTTTCATTATATGTTCATAATAATTTGATTCATAATTATGTCATTTTTTTCTAAAAGTAAAAAAAAAACTTTTCTAAAAGCAATATTCTAAAGAGATACAAAGACAGTGTACGCCACCAGATTTCGTCATGAGTCATTTTGTACCCACTACTTTTAACTTCCGTTGACCGTTTTCAGTGGTTATGAGGAGCAATATGAGAGAGAATTTTTTGTAATCATTGTCTGACACAACAAAAAAAATAATTATAATATTCATTTTATTTTAATTTTCGTGTTCGCATTTATGAGGGGAAAAAACAACGTGTCAGTTTACGGTTATGGACGTGAGCGCTCTAAAAGCGGCACTAAAAGACTGCTTTAAAACTTTCACAGAGACCTCAAACAGAACAGCTGCCTTTCTTTAAATTGAATTTCGTTTTGTATTAATTATATCTTAATTTTAATCAGTGTTTCGTGAACCATTTGCCTGGATTTAAGAAGTAAATATAGCAGACAATCACGACATTGGAGGCCCCGGCGATATCTCATAAATGAACCGAAACTCAGCGTGTAATGAACATTCACATTTACAGTGTATTTAGACACATTTAGACGCATTCATAATCATTACTTTTACCGGTTCTTTGTGGCAAGCTTTATGCGTGCGGTTGTGCGCAGTGCGGCTATATTACGTAAACACTCATGATCCATATAAGTACACTGAAAAAAGTGAAACATCAGTGCAATTCATTCAAAACATATATTTGCATTGGTCCAATGGAAAATTGTGATTTTCAGTTTATACCTTCTGTTTTCACTTTGCCTCAAAGTAAGTGTTACACCCTCTAAAATTATACTTTGGATTAACCTAAAAAAATTGATGTAATTTGTTACAGCTAATTTTTTTAGTTTTTCTCAAATTGTATTTATGATTTAGTTAAAACCATACATTTTGATTAATGTCAAACCTAAAGTTTAATTTTTTCCAACTCAACGTTTTACCTTAACCCAAAGTACACAGCAAAAACTCCAGTGTTAAATTAACACTCAAGAGTGTTAAAGTTAATGAGATAATTAAGTGATTAATTGAGTGATGATTGACCATTATTGAAGACACCTGATGTTAACAAGCAGAATCACTGAAGGAGAAAATTTCAAATTGTAAGTTACCATTATGGTGATGGGTGTTTGCTTTAGTTGGGCTCTTGACCCCTTATATGTTTACTTTAGATTTTGTTTGGCTGTTGTATCTGAGTTATAACTGCCAGATGAACAAAGAAAAAAAAAGTGATCTGATGGTGTTGGTTATATTATGACAATCATCATTTGAACTTGATCACTGAACTCATTAAGATCGTTATTTCTGACATAGGTTTATGTTGTTGATTACATCATAACTGTGATTCTGCATACATATCCAGAATTTTAGATATAATACAAAGGATTTCTTAAAAATTGTTTTGAAAAAAAAAAAAAAAAATCTTTCTTTTTGGCACACACAGACGTCAAGATTCAGTCTATGCATCTCAACAATGGTGACAAGCAAAATATTCAATTAGGAAAAGTAAATTGCATAGACAATTCAGATCATAATTTATTCATACCGCAATGCATGATGGGAGCCATTAATGAGTTGTGATTTGTGGCAGCCACTGCAACATGCTTTATTATTGTCACCATTGTTGAGATTCACAGGCTGATTATTGATGTCTGTGTTTCTAAATAAATACATTTGAAAGTGTTTTGATCAGAACAACGTTTATTAAATATTTTGGATTATATGAAAAATTCTGAAAATCATATGCAGAATCACAGAGCTGCTGAAATTAACAAGTTACACTAAACTATCTCAATAAGTTTTTCAGATCACAGCATGATTATGTCAAAACATAACCAACACCATCAGATCACACTTTTCTTTGTTCATTTGACTGTTATAAATCAATAACAGCAGACAAACAAAATCTAAAGTAAACATATAATGGTCAAGAGCCCAACTAAAGCAAACACCTATCTCCATAATGGTAACTTACAATTTGTGATTTTCTCCTTCAGTGATTCTACTTGTTATCATCAGGTGTCTTCAATAATGCTCAATCATCACTCAATTAATCACTTAATTATCTCATTAACTTTAACACTCTTGAGTGTTAATTTAACACTGGAGTTTTTGCTGTGTACTTTGGGTAAAGGTAAAACTTAAAATTTTGGTTTGACATTAATCAAAATTTATGGTTTTAACTAAATCATAAATACAATTTGAGAAAATCTAAAAAAATTAGCTGTAACAAATTACATCAATTTTTTTAAGTTAATCCAAAGTATCATTTTTATCAGTGTAGGCTAATTAAATTAATATAAAGGGGCGATTTGTCCATGAATTACTTAAATGAACAACTAGCCTACACTGTTAGACCTTACCGGGTTTTTTTACAGTAAAATACTGGCAACACTGTTGCCAGTAATTTACTGTTAATTGTACAGTTCTGTACTGTAATCTAGTTTGTTTCTGTAAAAATGCACTAAATTCTAATTCAAGTTAACTAATTACACTTGCAGAAACCGACTGCCTTAAATTGACCAACTGTCATTTAAATGTATTAACTAAAATTTATAATGCATTAATAATGTGAGCAAAGTATTATTGTGAACTTATTTCATTTGAGACCACTAAAAAACTTTTGTAAATAAAGAGATTTCCACTGGACCAACAACTACACAGTCACCGCCTGTTAAATAAAGCAACATGCAGCATATCATCAATATTTGTAGATCTTCTCCTGGACTGAAGCACAGGCTCTACTCTTCTGCACAATGGTGACCCAAAAAACGAAATTTTACAGTAAACTACTGGCAACAGTGTTGCCAGTATAAACCTGTTTCATAACTTACAGTTTATTACTGTTAAAATACATTTTGTGGGTGTGTCTTTTTATCTTACACTGTTAACCCTTTCAACCCCACAGGGAAATCCACATCACAAAGAGTAAAAGTAACATTGAGACAGTGTTGCAGTGAGATAATTAAGAGAATATGTAAGTGAATGTTGAGCATTAGTGATGAACACCTGCTGTTAGAACAGAAAATAGAGAAACACAATAACTACGACTGACTTCCAGCCATTACACATTATTACACTTATTATTAACCAGTATGACTTTATTTCTGTCATACAGAAATTGTTATTGAAAATGTTTGTTTGAAGTTACCATTATAGAGATCAGTGCTTGCTTTAGTTGGGTTGCTGATGCTAAAGCATTAGGTTTTCTTTTGCTGCTTGAGCTGTGTTTTTGCAAGTCACACTTATGCACACACAGTTTATGAATGATTGTGGTTGTAATGCTTATGATGATAAAATCATCATATTGCCTGTTCATTCACTAAGGAATTAATTCTTATTCATTCAGAGTTTTATCCTCGATCAAAAGTGTTACATTAGTACTTCTGTGAAACTACAGCAATAAATTACTATGACTCATTTTTTTTTAACACATCATGCATAAACCAAAAAAAAAAACAGAGCTACACTGTCTTTTAGAAACACAGAGATATCACAATTTAGCACATTAATCTCAACAATGGTGGCAATATTTCTTTTTTATTATTATTATTCATGCAGCAGTGCATGCTGGGAGTTTTATATTTTCCTGGAACCCAGCATGCATTGCGACATGAAACTTTTCACCATTGTTGTGATTCATATGCTGATTGTTGATGTCTGTGTGTGTCTGAACCAAGTAGGAGTAAAATAAAATTGAGTGCACTATATGATTGTTATTTTTCAGAAGACATGATTACAGAAATACTGATTTCATTTTGTAGATACACAGATTTATGCTAAATATGACTATAATTTCAATTAATATATACAGGAAAAATCTGAAAATCAGATAGTCCAAGATGATTGTGACATCATCACAAAAGAATAAAAACACATTATCATCTTCCTCTTGACTTTTTCTTGCCATATCAAATGTGTTTTATAAACTCACTGTTAAAGCAGTCAGAGAGAGATGAATGGTAAGAAGTCCAGGGACAAGAGACCAACTAAAGCAAATACTGATCTCCATCATGGTGACAAATTTTTTTATTATTAACTAAATCTCTGTTAATTCTCAACAAGAACTTTTGTACATGTATGAAAGAAATAATCATAAACTGGTTTGTAAACTGGTTTCACACTCAGTGTAGCTGGAAGTCAATTGTAGTTTCTGTGTTTCTCTTTTTTCTGTTCTTGTTTCTCTGTCCTTCAGTGATTCTGCTTATCAGGTGTTCATCAGTTTCTCAATTCACTCACTTCTTTTCATTCACTCTGTCAAGTGGACTATATTAGTGAACTAATGTAGGGAATAGTGAATGAGGGTATAGGGTGTGACTGGGAAAACAGCCTCTGAGTGTCGATTTTGAGCACTGTTCATTTACAGTATATTCCTGTAGGCTATTTTTGTTTTCTAGGGTATATTACTGTTTTAATGGAAAATGGTATGATACTGTCTGAATTACGGCTTTTTTTACAGCAAGGGTTAACAGTGTAGTATACTAGTCGACTAGAAAAAAAAACAAAAAAAAAAACTTTTAGTCGAAAGCAGCCCTTATTCCACATATTTTCGAACCAGGCAACATGACATCTGTGTTGAGCGAGCGACCGGAATGAATAGCGGAGCGGAATATTCAGAAATGCGCTCTCCACTCACGAGCTCTGATCGGAACAAACCCGAACCTCACTGTCTGCTGAACTTGCAGAATCATCAAAATATAATATTTTCTAATGAAGAATTTTAAAACTTTATTGGTGGTAGTTGAGAAGAATTCCTCTTTCCATATCCATATTTCCATATTTCCATAATATAAATGTACATTACTGTTATTCTTATTATATAAGAATAATACGTATTTTTTACAACATTTTTAACATAATAGAGAATATAAGTTTAGCGTGTTGTGTGTATTTCCTAATTATAAGCTTTTGGTGAAATTGCAACAAAACTAAAAGAGTAAAAGTGCATAAAAACATAAAAACATGGCGTCGTCTCAAGAAATATCTGCGTACACACGAAACCACTGAAACCGATTTTAAAACGATGTAGCCTAGTAGGCTATACATACCAGACCAGGCACTGTAATTCTGCCACAGTATACTAAAAACGGAGAAGACTTAAAGCATGCGCATAAACCTTGCGCGCTATACAACAATAATATTAGGCACAGTAGCTTCTTTTTTTCTTTTCTTTTTTTATCAAGAACTTTGTTGAACAATATGAACAACCATAAATGGTCTGGTACAAAATATGAGTCACGATATTCGATAGTTAACGGATGCATAAAGCTTGCCACAAAGAACTGGCAAAAGTAATCATGTGTCAAGTATAGCAAGGAGACATTTTAATTGTTTACTAATAATCTAGTGTTTTATGTGTCAGTCAAAGATGTTGACAATGCTGACTCGTCATCTTCGCAGATATTGTGAACGTGCCTATAGAGAGAAATGCACACTTACATAAGAGAGTTGTCTGTTTCTTTTCGTTTTGAATTGTTTTGTTTAAAAGTGGACATTTCAAGCTTTCTAGATACATTTCTGAGTTTCGGTTCATTTATGAGACGAGCTCAGTTCACGAGCAATGCAAGTTATATCGCGCCGGTGCCTCCATTTCCTGATTAAATAGTCTTAAATGCGTTTTCGTGGACAGAAACCAATATAATCTTCCTGATTTAATCACGTAAAACATAAGTCTAAACACAAGCACCACTCTTCTGAATGATGGTAACCACAAACCTCCAAGAGTTTGTAAACCAATTGTTTGTAAAACATATTTAATACTTACAAATTCAAAAAAAAAAAAAACAATTTTTGCAGTGTATAGGCTAAATAAAACGACATTAAGAAAGTTATTTCCAAAATGTAATTAATTGCACAGTCTTTGTTTTAGCTGCTTGTTTTAGCTGCTAACAATTGCACAGAGTCAAGAAAGTACAACCACCCACCCCCCAGGTCTGCCGATTCAACCCCCAATGCTAATCGATCTCCTCTCAGGGAATCAAAAGAAAACCGGTTTTTCCAGTTTTTACCAGCGTGGGGGCGAGGTTTTAATCCCTTGCAGTTCCTTTGTTTAAATGCTATTTAAGCAAATCTACTATACATATGCTTTAAGTTATTTCAAATTAATGTTTATAGCTTAATTTGTTGATATCGCGTAACTTAATTTGACATATGTTGATATAACCAACTAACATTGTAGATTCCATTGCATGCCAGGAAGAGGCTTATGCTTTGTTTTAAGTAATGAGCATTTACTATAATATAGCCGCACTCAAGCGCACGACCGCACGCATAAAGCTTGCCACAAAGAACCGGTAAAAGTAATGATTATGAATGCGTCTAAATGTGTCTAAATACACTGTAAATGTGAATGTTCATTACACGCTGAGTTTCGGTTCATTTATGAGATATCGCCGGGGCCTCCAATGTCGTGATTGTCTGCTATATTTACTTCTTAAATCCAGGCAATTGGTTCACGAAACACTGATTAAAATTAAGACATAATTAATACAAAACGAAATTCGATTTAAAGAAAGGCAGCTGTTCTGTTTGAGGTCTCTGTGAAAGTTTTAAAGCAGTCTTTTAGTGCCGCTTTAGTGCGCTCACGTCCATAACCGTAAACTGACACGTTGTTTTTTCCCTCATAAATGCGAACACGAAAACTAAAATAAAATGAATATTATATATATATATTTTTTTTTTTTTTGTGTCAGACAATGATTACAAAATTGTTCTCTCATATTGCTCCTCATAACCAAAACGGTCAACGGAAGTTAAAAGTAGTGGGTACAAAATGACTCATGACGAAATCTGGTGGGTACACGTACACTGTCTTTGTATCTCTTTAGAATATTGCTTTTAGAAAAACTTTTAGTTTTTTTACTTTTAGAAATAAATAATTATGAATCAAATTATTATGAACAAGTAATGAAACCGTGTCAAAATTCGACAACACAAAGAATGATCCAAAAGCGATATAACGCACATCTCAGGTTAAATTAATTATAAAAAACAGGGAACATTTTGTAAAAGCAAAACTGAACAAAATGCATAATTAAAATAATTGTATTAGGCTATGTGTTACCGAATATTTAATACCACTTCCCCATAATGTTGTAATTATTTTTTTAAAACAACATCTGTGTCACGTACTGCTCAGAGACACGAAGTAGGAGATCCAAATGCAGCTTTATTTTGTGGGGCAATCCAGAGGCGTAATCCAACATACAGGCTAGGGTCATACACAGGAAAGCAGTCCAAAACAAAGAAACAAACAAACAAACAAAACAGGCAGGGACCAGAGGCAAGAGAATAATCCAGGGACCAGAGGCAAGAGAGTAATCCAGGAAACAGGGCAAGATATCCAAAAACAAGAAACAAGACAACCAGGGAAACGCTCAGAATAGCAGTGTAACACTTAACAAGACTTTGCGGTGAGTGAATGAATGAACAAGGTATATATAGACAGACTAACAGGATGATGAGACAGGTGAATGCAATCAGTGAATAAGGTACAGGTGAATGTGATCAGTGATAAGTGATGATGAGTCCAGGCAGTGAGTTATGGGAACTGTAGTTTGTGAGTGAATAGGATAGTCTGATGTGGACTGCCCTCTGGTGGCTCACAAGGGCAGCTCCAGCTGGTGATCGTTACATAGCCCCTCCCCAAAGAGCGGCTTCCAGACGCTCCAAAACTGTCCAGGTGGGAGGTGGCCCGGAGGCGGATCCGGGGGCGGGATGGAGGGCCAGGTCCGTGGAGCGGAAGAGGACCTTGAGACTGTGGTAATACGGGAGGCCAGGACGGAGCAGGCAGTCCATCGGGCGGCCAGGGCGGAGACGACCCTCCATCGGGCGGCCAGGGCGGAGACGACCGTCCATCGGGCGGCCAGGGCGGAGACGACCGTCCATCGGGCGGCCAGGGCGGAGACGACCCCTCGGGCGGCCAGGGCGGAGACGACCCCTCGGGCGGCCAGGGCACAGGAACAGACATCGGCTCAGGGACTGGAACAGACACTGGCTCAGGGACTGGAACAGACACAGGCACCGGCTCAGGAACAGGAACAGACACAGGCACCGGCTCAGGAACAGGAACAGACACTGGCTCCGGCTCAGGAACAGACACTGGCTCCGGCTCAGGAACAGACACTGGCTCCGGCTCAGGAACAGACACTGGCTCCGGCTCAGGAACAGACACTGGCTCCGGCTCAGGAACAGACACTGGCTCCGGCTCAGGAACAGACACTGGCTCCGGCTCAGGAACAGACACTGGCTCCGGCTCAGGAACAGACACTGGCTCCGGCTCAGGAACAGACACTGGCTCCGGCTCAGGAACAGACACTGGCTCCGGCTCAGGAACAGACACTGGCTCCGGCTCAGGAACAGACACTGGCTCCGGCTCAGGAACAGACACTGGCTCCGGCTCAGGAACAGACAAAGGAACAGGAACAGACACAGGCACCGGCTCAGGCTCAGGAACAGACACTGGCTCCGGCTCAGGAACAGACACTGGCTCCGGCTCAGGAACAGACGTGTCAGCGGCCATCTTGTCCGTAGAAACTGGCTCGGCGGAGACCATCTCGTCCTGAGACACTGGTTCGGTGGCGGAGGTCATCGTGTCCGGAGACACAGGCGTGGAGTCGGCCATCTTGTCCGAAGACACAGGCGTGGAGTCGGCCATCTTGTCCGAAGACACAGGCGTGGAGTCGGCCATCTTGTCCGAAGACACAGGCGTGGAGTCGGCCATCTTGTCCGAAGACACAGGCGTGGAGTCGGCCATCTTGTCCGAAGACACAGGCGTGGAGTCGGCCATCTTGTCCGAAGACACAGGCGTGGAGTCGGCCATCTTGTCCGAAGACACAGGCGTGGAGTCGGCCATCTTGTCCGAAGACACAGGCGTGGAGTCGGCCATCTTGTCCGAAGACACAG
Source organism: Squalius cephalus (assembly GCF_949319135.1). Lineage (NCBI taxonomy): Eukaryota > Metazoa > Chordata > Actinopteri > Cypriniformes > Leuciscidae > Squalius > Squalius cephalus. Next base: position 4,494,045 of record NC_137139.1, read on the forward strand.
GCGTGGAGTCGGCCATCTTGTCCGAAGACACAGGCGTGGAGTCGGCCATCTTGTCCGAAGACACAGGCGTGGAGTCGGCCATCTTGTCCGAAGACACAGGCGTGGAGTCGGCCATCTTGTCCGAAGACACAGGCGTAGAGTCGGCCATCTTGTCCGAAGACACAGGCTTGGAGTCGACCATCTTGTCCGAAGACACAGGCGTGGAGTCGGCCATCTTGTCTGTAGACACAGGCGCAGAAAGAGGAAGAGGAACAGATTCAAGCTCAGTATCCGGATCAGTTTCAGGCTCAGGAACAGATTCAGTCTCGGCGGGACGAGACACTTGACGGACGGACGTGACGTGAAGCTCAGTCTCTGGATCGGCAGAAGTGACGTGAACAGTCTCTGGATCGGCAGAAGTGACGTGAAGCTCACTCTCTGGATCGGCAGAAGTGACGTGAACAGTCTCTGGATCAGCAGAAGCGACGTGAACAGTCTCTGGATCAGCAGAAGCGACGTGAACAGTCTCTGCATCAGCAGAAGCGACATGAACAGTCTCTGGATCAGCAGAAGCGACGTGAACAGTCTCTGGATCAGCAGAAGCAACGTGAACAGTCTCTGGATCAGCAGAAGCGACGTGAACAGTCTCTGGATCAGCAGAAGCGACGTGAACAGTCTCTGGATCAGCAGAAGCGCACTCTGAGCTTGACGGGACCAGCGGCGGCGAGGGCTTTGAGCTGGGTAGGACCAGCGGCGAAGAGGGCTCTGAGCTGGTTAGGACCAGCGATGAAGAAGGCTTTGAGCTGGACAGAACCAGCGGCGAAGAGGGCTCTGAGCTGGGCGGGACCAGCGGCGAAGAGGGCTCTGAGCTGGACGGGACCAGCAGTGAAGGCTCTGTGCTGGACGGAACCAGCGGTGAAGAGGGCTCTGTGCTGGACGGGACCAGCGGTGAAGAGGGCTCTGTGCTGGACGGGACCAGCGGTGAAGAGGGCTCTGTGCTGGACGGGACCAGCGGTGAAGAGGGCTCTGTGCTGGACGGGACCAGCGGTGAAGAGGGCTCTGTGCTGGACGGGACCAGCAGTGAAGAGGGCTCTGGGCTGAACGGGACCAGCGGTGAAGAGGGCTCTGTGCTGGACGGGACCAGCGGTGAAGAGGGCTCTGTGCTGGACGGGACCAGCGGTGAAGACTCTAGCTTGGCGGGCATGTCGCTTGCTGTCTTGGCTTCGGCAGATCTGGCGTGAAGTGCAGGCTCGGCTGGACTGGCGTGAAGTGCAGGCTCGGCTGGACTGGCGTGAAGTGCAGGCTCGGCTGGACGGGGGTGCCACGGAAGGAAGCTCTCCAGACATCTGGAGAGTGCCTCTCTCCAATCCAGACCAGAGAGATCGGGGAGCTCCCTCGGGTCGACCTCCTTAGCCCCCAGCCGGTAACATAACTTAATAGCCTCGTCACCCAGAGAGCAAGAGGCAGCGAGAGGAAAAAAACCCCAGGTGTACTGGAACAGATCGAGGCTATCCAGGGCTAAGGCCGCGATCTGTCCAGCGAACTCCCGGCTCATGCTGGGAAGATCAGGTGAGATCCGTACTGCTGTATTACAGGAGGTCATAGCTGCTGGATCTGAAGTGTGGCGAAGTCTTCTGTCACGTACTGCTCAGAGACACGAAGTAGGAGATCCAAATGCAGCTTTATTTTGTGGGGCAATCCAGAGGCGTAATCCAACATACAGGCTAGGGTCATACACAGGAAAGCAGTCCAAAACAAAGAAACAAACAAACAAACAAAACAGGCAGGGACCAGAGGCAAGAGAATAATCCAGGGACCAGAGGCAAGAGAGTAATCCAGGAAACAGGGCAAGATATCCAAAAACAAGAAACAAGACAACCAGGGAAACGCTCAGAATAGCAGTGTAACACTTAACAAGACTTTGCGGTGAGTGAATGAATGAACAAGGTATATATAGACAGACTAACAGGATGATGAGACAGGTGAATGCAATCAGTGAATAAGGTACAGGTGAATGTGATCAGTGATAAGTGATGATGAGTCCAGGCAGTGAGTTATGGGAACTGTAGTTTGTGAGTGAATAGGATAGTCTGATGTGGACTGCCCTCTGGTGGCTCACAAGGGCAGCTCCAGCTGGTGATCGTTACAATCTGTCAAACTGTCAATCAGATACCTCTTATCTGGTCATTTTTATTTTATTTTAGAAGTCATAACTGTTGATCACCCTTTATATGGATTTTGTGAATATGAATATTTAGAATATTTACAAACTGTCGGCAAGACCTCAAGCCAACCCCGGACATTCTGAGACTAACGTGGAAAAATCTTTATGCTTAATGCATTAAGACAGTTTAATTAAAATATTTATTAATAATTTAATGGCAAATCAGATGCGCCCAACGTATGCTACGCGTTGTGCTGCGACATTACCTCACAAGAAATATCTGCCCAAGAACAATCACACAAGAAATATCTGTACGAATTAAGAATCTGGGTAAGTCGCATTATTTAAGCCTTGCATTATGTTAGGATGATTTTGTGTATATATATAAAAAAAATACTGCTGGGTTTTTACAGGCAGAGCCACGTGCATTATGCTCACACTAAATTCTCTGTTGCGCTTAGTATAAATGCGCATTGCATGCACAATCATCTTAATAGTTGTACAAAAAAGTTATGCGCTGGCAAGAACGTCACTTTGCTGTTTTAATAAAAGCAATGTTAAATATTCTGCATGCACTCATCTCCTGGAAACCACAGCAATGACAAAGCATATAAAAATTCGTAAACGTTGTCCAATACCCCTTCTTGTCTTAATGAACCTTTTACATTTACAAATATTTTCAAATGTTTGTATAATACAGTAGCCTACTGTAAATATTTGTGTCTATTACTATTTATAATTTATATTTTATTGTGGATGTTTTCTCACAATCATGACGTAATGTGAAGTAAAATAAAAAATCTAATGTAAAGTTGTTTTTTATGCGCCACCTGGTGGATATTCTGTGAAGCGAAACACATTGAGGGATTTTTTTAAGTAGGCCCCCCCCCCGAAGCACTTGCAGAATTCTGCGAGACTCTACGAGACGAATTGCCGAATGCCGCGGGAGAAAACGCGCGTTTTTAAAGGCCAGATCTGTAGTTGTCTATAAAAATCTCATACAGCAATCATGAGAACAGCAACATGAAAACAAATAAGAACAACCCGTCAAAGTCTAGAACTCTTGATTAGTTTGATTCCATAATAACCCAATGGATGAATTGCAAAGCAAGTGCATATTTGTTATCTGGAGGGCAGGCTACACGAATAAACAAGGTGTGCAAAGTGGTGCAATGGATCGCTGGGTCCTACCACCTTGGTGAAAACTTGCTGGGACCCGAGGGGTATATATGCCTCCAGCAAAGGCTTCAGCAGATACCATTGGGGAACAGGCTTTGACCCCATAGGTGATATCTTTTCCCTTCAAGGTTTAGTCATGGAACATCACTGGAACACTGGGTTCTTTGGAAAGCTGAACACGGTAAGCTTTCCCTCACATCCAAATACACACTTTTTTGGAGACATTATTGAACAAATCCTATGCAGCGCTGGCTGCCGGTGATTTCCTGTTGAAGCGCGTTGATGTGCGCGGTCTCGCTCTCCTCTGGTCGACGTGTGCGCGGGCGAGCTTTTCCGAGAGAAATGCTCATATAAGGAGTTCCACTCTCATCTACGTCATTAGATCCACGATCGGAAAAAAACAGCCGAAACTTGTACCAACCCGGAAGTAAGATTTTCGGCACAGAAATTCTCTGTTATTCGTCCAAAATATATTTTTTTAAACTTTGCCCATGTTTAGCATGAGAATCCATCTCTTTAACAGTGTAAACAACTCTGAATACATGAAACACCATTGTACCCCCCTTTAAGGAAGGCCACCTCCCTCCAACCTTATATGAGGCTTCCATTTCCCTGCTTCTTAAGAAAGATAAGGACCCCACCGCATGTGGCAGTTATAGACCAGTATCACTCCTTAATGTTGATTTGAAGATTTTAGCTAAAGTCTTATCCTCTCATCTTCAGTTGGTACTACGATCTTTAATTTAACTAGATCAGACAGGTTTTACACCAGGGAGACATTCGTTCTTCAATACTAGGAGGCTTCTTAATATTCTTTGTTCCCCCCCATCTGAGTCAACGGAAATAATTCTGTCTTTAGATGCCGAGTTGAATGGGTTTATTTATTTTTTATTTTAGAGAAGTTCGGGTTTAACTCTAACTTTATTTCTTGGATTCAACTTCTTTTCATCACCGGTTGCTTCTGTACACACTAATGGCCAGAGCCGGACAGTAACTGAGTACATTTACTTGAGTACAGTACTTAAGTACAATTTTGAGGGATCTGTACTTTACTCGAGTATCATTTTTGGGGAGTACTCATGACTTTACTCAAGTACATTTGAGAAGCAAATATTGTACTCTTTACTCCACTACATTTCTATCCATAACTGTGAGTACACGTTACTTCTTCTAAAAAGAAAAAAAATTTAAAAGGAAAAAAGAAACATCTCGGAAACCCTCTCAAATGTGATTGGATTGTGCAGGCGCCACTGATTGGGACAGCCTATCAGCAATCACCTTCAGCTTTCCGCCAAAGTCAACTCCATGGTCAGATTTAGATAAGAGACGAAAACATGGACGAAACAATGGATGAAGACGCAGCAGGTCCATCCCGGGAGCGACATTTTTTTTCCCAGGATGGTAGGGGAAGACTCATGAATATTCATTAGGGAAGTCATCCCTGATTGGTCTTAACCCCAGTGACGGGTAGGTTTAGGGGTGGGGTTAGGGGTAGGTCATCAGACCAATCAGGGATGACTTCCCTAATGAATATTCATGAGTCTTCCCCTACTATCCTGGGGAAAAAAAAAAAATCGCATCCCGGGAATGTGCCAAGCCGTGGCCTCACCTCGCCAGAATATTTCATTTTTCTGAACAACTTAATGATAGTTTTCGCTTCAAGTGTTTGCTGTGTTTACCAATGTAAGCACTGTGGCAGTAGTAATGCAATATTTAGAAAATGTACTCTTGTACTCTTGATACTCAAGTACTTTTAAAAACAAGTACTTTAGTACTTTTACTTAAGTAGACATCTGACTGTAGTACTTTTACTTGTACTTGAGTAAAATTTAGCAAGGGGTATCTGTACTTTAACTCAAGTAATGTAGCTGTGTACTCTGTCCGCCTCTGCTAATGGCTTGCATTCACCCCTTTTTTCTCTCCAGCGCGGGACACGTCAGGGCTGCCTAGGCACCTGTTGTTGATTTGACTTTCGAAATCCACCTAGAGGCACTAGTCGTGCGAGCTTGGTGAGCCAAAAGCTTCCCCGCTTTGTCACCGTGTTCAAAAAAACGTTGCCTACATTGTCTAAGGTGCCTTGCTGTTATATTTGTCATTAGAAGATCATATTCTGCATGTAACTGTACCCGTTCAAAATAAAGGGTAGGGGAGGGGGAAGAGGCATATAATGCATCTAACTTGTAAAGATCATCTGCAATAGTAGACAGTCTAGATGTTTCAGTCTTCCTTAAATGCGAAACATAAGAGATTACCTGCCCACGAATAAAAGCCTTGAAAGCCTCCCAAAGAGTGAGACTATTGATATCTGGAGTCTGATTAAGTTCAAAATATAAATTAATCTGAGAAGCAACAAAATCTTTAAATTTATTGTCTGATAATCTAGAAGAGTCAAATCTCCAAGCAGGAGGTGCGAGTCTACCAGGGGAAAAAACGACATCAATAGACAGAGAAGCATGATTGGAAATGACTACTGTGTGATATGTACATGTGGTAACAGAGTATAACAATTTGTTATCCAGGAGGAAGAAATCAATCCTCGAAAATGTGTGATGAACGTGTGAAAAGTACGAAAAAAATTTATCTTGAGGATTCTGTGGTGTGGCAAGAGAGGACTCAAAAGCGAAAGTGACAATCATAGTTCTTTAATTGAAGCAGTAGTCTGACCACAGGTAATCCCAAAAAGAAAGTTCAAAACAGCAAACTGAAGATGCCAGCATAAACTGGTAAATTACGTGAACACAATCTTCCTCTGTGGCAGGGACGAACTGAAAGCAGGTGAAGTAGCAGACCTCGTGAATCAGGTAGAACAGGATTCTGGTGGCGAGCACCGAGCAGGTAAAAAAACTTCAGTTCTCTGTGGGTGTACAACGACGGGAACAGAGTAATTCCAGCAGAAACAGTTATTCTGTAGTACAGGACAGTACAGGACAGGACAGGACAGGACAGGACAGGACAGGATAGCAATATTACTCAGGTCAATGTGCATCTGAGACAACAAACAATCTGACAACAAGACAAGGAAAGAGAGGGTAGAAGAAGCCGATATAATGAGAGAAGATGAGGAACAGGTGGAGAGGAATGAGCGTGATGGTGAACTGTGTGTGTGTGTGTGTGTGTGTGTGTGACCAGCAGAGGGAGACAGAGAAAGAGGCAGGATCATGACAATCTCCAGGGGTCAGAGAGTCCCAACTGAGAGGCATATTCCGATATTACTTTGGCCGACTTGGATAAAACAGATTGCTTAAAAGAAGACCTATCAAGTGAAACATCCTGGACCAGATTGAAATCCCCCCCAATAATTATATGATGATCGTCCACATTTGGAAGGCTTAAAAAAACCTTAAAGAATTTGTCATTATCCCAGTTGGGGGCGTAAATTGAAACTAAAACGACTGGCACATTATGAAGCTTACCTGAGACCATCACAAAACGACCATTAGGGTCGGAAATGGTATGGGTCTTGAAGGGTTAAAATTTAAGAATATGTTTTCAGATATGCTTCCTTACATAACATCACAGTGAAGAATACTGATTTTAGCTTTTAAGGTTAGGTTATAATGGTATCAACAGCTCTTACCAGCCCTGTTTTCTCTATTGTGTTTTAAATGAGTCTTTAATGGTTTTAGCCAGTAGCTCCAAGACGCACCCTTTGTCTTAAATGGCTCTGGGATGGCCCGTGGAACCAGAGTTTCCTGGCCAGTATCAGCATTTGAATAGGTATGCTGATTAAATTGATACTGGTAAACACGCTGGGGTCTGGGGCAGGTTACCTTAACCTGTATACTCATTTACATGCTTTGTTTGAATTTGTCTCCACCCCCAAAAGTCCCTCCTCCTAAAATGCCTATAAGATAACATGTGAAGTTATGTTAGATCAGATCATGTTGGAAGTTTCTACAGCCGCGTACGGAGGAGTTCTCAATAAAGAATAACTTCCGTTGGACGCGATCCCGACTGTCTCCTGGTCTCTGCTTTGAAGAAAGAAAAACTTTACAACAGTCTCTTCAAACATGACCTTTCTGTGTATAATAATAGCGGCCCCACGGGCTCTCTGAGAGAATTTGGAATGATACAATTGACCCATCCAGGCTCTCTTAATACGGAGCAGATCTGCAGTTCGCAAGAGCGTTTCCTGCAAAAAAAATCTGCTTTTCTGTAGTATGCATTATAAGCATTGTGTTTACTGAGTTTGATAATATCTTTTATTTCTTTTAATATCAGTCTAATGCATTTCAGTGCACACGGGTTTCGTGACATCATCGAAGTCCCATTTCATTGGCTAGCTGCCAACCAATAAAACTGCTCCTTTGAACCTCCCGCTCCCGCCCCCCTTTCTCTCTCACCGCCTCTGAGTTTCAAGTGCACAAGTTAGTTTTGCACCTGATATATCGCGAAAAGAGTAGCAAAAGTCAAGGCACGAAATTTGAAATTGCAGTGACAGATTTGAGAAGTTGCAAGTGCCTATTTGAGGTAGTACTGCGAATGTGAACGTAAGATTAAACGCAAAATATATATTACAAGTTTGTGTCTGTCATTGTATTTCTGTGAATGGCATTTTACACATTTGTGTCTACTTGTCTGCAGCTTCAGATTCAGAATACAGGTTTGTGACTATTGACTATTGTAAATGCGAGTGCAAATTTCAACATTCAACTTCAGATTTTTATTTTACAGGTTTTCACATTGGAGCTGTGAGTGTAAATGTTCATGTACAAGTACGAATATTTATTGTACAAGTTCTCAAATTCACATTTACGTGCTCTCGAGTTTTGCTACTGATTTACCTTCATAGGTGCAAGAGCAAACATCTGTCATTGTATGGGACTTCAGCAGTGCAAATATGTGAAGGTACGTACCGTTGGTGTGGAGGAGAAAATAGAGACATATACTGCCATCAAGATGAGATCTTTCCTGGGAAGAAAGACAAGACACACTCTGATGTAGCATGTGCAGAATGAGGCCTGGCTTCATACATCAGAGTGAGTGTAGACACTACACTGTAGAATGGATGTGCTTGACTGGCCAAGACCTGCAGTCCAGATTAGAGATGCACCGATTGATCGGCTGGTGACCGGAATTGGCCGATTTTCACGTTTCACTGCCATATGCCGATTTTATGCTGGTCAAATGCACTCGGGCACCGCATGATTAACCTTTTGAGCAGTACGGTCTCATATATGGGATTTTTATTATGGGATCATTGGCACATTTTTATTCATTCATGTACTACACAGTACAACACACACACAACAAAATAAAACAACATTTTTTTTCCCTGTTTTACTTTTTTTTTTATTCTCTCCTCTAAATATTTTTTTATATTTACTTACAGTAAGATGTGTGTGACCACCATATGACAGTAAAAGAGCACACACAAACCTTATTCTAATATGGAATTGTATTGGAATGGTAAAGAGTGTTGGGACGTGACAGGAGGGCCTCCACTCAAGGAGACAATATGATGAACACGTCTAAGAATGTTCCACGTATGGTTGAAATATCATCATTTGCCTAGAAAGATAACATTCTGGGAGTCAAGACTATAAAGGAGAAAGGATACCCTCCCTTCACTGTCACACTCTGCAGACACTCTGTGTGACTGTACGACTGCTGGCCTTTTCTTGCAAGAAAATAAACCTCATCAAAGACTATTGGAAATGTTTGTCTCTTATTCAGTGATAGAATTTTGTATGCCACCACACCTCCCTGAAGGTTTTCGAGGCGACGGTAAAGCGACTCAAATTTGGCCTTACTCGTAGCCAAGCCTCCCTCATAGTCATACCATTGACAAAGACATGGGCAACTAGAGTGGCTTGAATTTCATCTGAGACTGCTTGTCTTCTTGCCCTTGCCCTTCGTCCTCCTCCTCCTCCTTCTTATCCCTCCTCGATCTCTTCCTTCATGTCTTTCTGGATCCATTGTTCCAAAACTCAATAAACTGATTTGTGCCCTTTTATATATCTATTGAAGGATCTGATTGATGTGTGTTAAATTTTGACTCTTAGTGTTTCCACTTGGGTAATTGTGTGCTAACTGAGCTGAAGCTGTGCTGACTTGAGTGAACAATATTGAATGCTAGTGCTTTATACATGACAACAGGGTGTAGGCAATGAGAAATGAAGGGATTTGTGTGTAGAGTTTTTCAGTGACAGTTCAACAAATGTGTCAAAACAGGGAATAGTGTTTATAGTTTAGTGAAATGGGTGTGCTTTTTGATAAATGGCATTATGGTTTTGAAATTTTAGTTCAAAAGCCTGGTTCTAGTGTTTAAGTAATCGAGAAAAACTGTAATATCCTCCAGGTACTATTTATTTATTTATTTATTTTATTTCATTTATTTTTTTGTTGTCAGCAACGTCATTCACATTTCTGGGTATTCTGGATTAATTGGCTTTTGCCTTTCGGTGATAGAAAGGAGGAATTGTTTTAATGATTATTAGTTGCATAATATATTCAGATCATGCTTGTTTTGTAGTGAATATTGATAGGCTGTTGTGTGTAACGTGTAATCAGGTGCTTGATGCGCCTCCTCTACCAGGGTTCACCAGTGTAAACACATCTGCTTCAAAGTGGACAAGGTTACACATAGATTACATTACAGGTTCTAAGGTTACATTAGAGAAGACATCAGTTTGACTGGTCACTTTGTGCATTTATCATACACACCTGTATATATCTTACACAGAATAAATATCTATCGCTCACAAATGGAACTTACACAAAATCCTCTGGAGAAGATCTGGGTGCCATGGATGAGCAGCAGGCTGAGACAGAGAAGAGGCTGTAAGTCAGACATCTAAAGAAACATCTCTCTCAATCTTTGTTGCATTAATTTCCTGTTATCACTGTAAAGCTGCTTTGAAACAATCTGTATTGTAAAAAGCGCTATAATAATAGAGGTGACTTGACTTGTCTTGACTCTGTCTCATCCTTCACTCTATTTCTGTTCTTGCCATCAGGTTATAAAAGTATAAGTTAGTTGACATCTTTTTTATTCACTATGCTGTTAGAATATCAGCAAACTGGACCAAGTATCATAAAACCTCCATAAACTCTTTTTCATAAAACCTTGAAATATATTTTTAAGAGACTGCCTAAGTAAGAAGTGAGAGTTAGTATGTAATAGATAGATTAAAAAAACATTGCATAGTGAAAATGCTTTAAAATAAAATCATACAGAGAATGTTTCCTAACACTTCTTCTAATACTTTTGTTATGTGAGTAATTGTGATAAAAATCAGTTTTGTAGTGTTTTTTTTTTTTTGTGTGTGTGTGTGTTTTTGTGTGTGTGTTTTAGTTTGACAGTGTATGATGGTTTGTGTCCTCTGGGCTATTCACCTCTCTGGAGTCCAGTTCATTGCCATTTACACACACACACACAAACACACACACACTTGTTTTCCTACCATAAGGGGGACCACCGATTTTTGCCAAATTGTGGGGTCCACCATTTCCAGTGGTTCTACAGACTTATAAAAAAATCAAGCAAGATAACAAAAAATTCCTAATAAGAAATATCACTTCAATATAACAAAATTCAAACAAAATTGTTTGCACATACGTTTTTGTGTCACTTGTGGGGCCTGGATTTAACATTTAGGAGTTGTGGGGTCCACTTTCACAGATACACACATTTCTAATCTTTATATCTTAGAAGGGACCAAAGTCACTATCTGTAAAACATCAACTACTTCCATTATTTGCCCTTGATTACCATATAAACTTTTTTAGATTATAATGTAGATCCTCTAAATTAATCTGCACACATCTATATCAGTTTAGCCATTAACATGGCATAAAAAAAGACAATAAAGAGACTTTTCTAAATCAATGAGCCCTCAAATTTTGGTCACAGCCTGAACTACTTCAGTCTGCAGGACACCAACTGTAACTGTCTGCATTGTATTGGTCATTGAATGAACTGTGCAGTTTTGCTGAAGGGGATCTTGTTTGTCCGAAACACACAAAGATGTTAAACTAGCCCTTACAGCACTGGAGCAGAAGCTTTGCAAACATTTTGTTTCGGATTGCCATAGTAAGAAAGAGAGGGAGGAAAGTCCCTGTTCTCCTTACCCCGGTCATGAGAGAATCGCTTGATACTCTGACTGAAAAGCGAGAAGAATGTGGAGTACTGAGTGAAAACGGATGCTTGTTTGCTTTGCCGCTCTATGTCCATTACTTGAGGGGTTTCGATTGCATTAGGCAGTTTATGAATGAATGTGATGACATCAAACATCCCAAAGCGCTAACCTCAACAAAACATAGGAAACACATTGCTACTCTGTCGACTGTTCTGAATCTCAGGACTACAGAACTTGACCAATTGGCAGATTTCCTTGGGCATAACATTGAGGTCCACAGAAAGCACTACCGCCTTCCAGAGGGCACCCTCCAGCTAGCTAAAATAAGCAAAGTTCTTCTAGCGCTGGAACAGGGATGGCTAGGACTAGGAGAATACAAGGGGAAGAATCTGAAATTCAGCTTGATGTGACTGGTATTAAGTCTTTTTTATTATTAAGGAAAGTTAAAAAGCACAGCATTGTCCATCTATAAATCGTTCTCTTTTAGAATAGTAGATAGTATTTGATAAGTAATAGAATAGAATTGAATAGAACAGAGTAGAAGTATTTGACCTCAACATACTGAAGAAGAGGGCAGGTTTTATTGTTATAATGTGACTAACTAGACAATTTTAGTCTATTCAGCTATTTATGTAGTCATTTTGTATAATCTTGACAGACTGCAGTTTTACAACTCATTGAATCATTGAACAGAATCCCTATTAACCAGAAAATGTGTATAATTGAGTGTGCTGCATCAATGCAAAGTCCAGTTCACTGTTATTGTAATTGGTGGAGAATGTTAAGTGAGTGGATTAAGTGAGAGTGCATTCACATAACTTCATAAAATTGGGATTAAACCACATGGATTACTACTACTTTATAAATGTTCTGAAGCTTGAAAGTTTAGAAAGATGAACAATGGAGGGACAGAAATCTCTCAGGTTTCATTCAAAATATTTTCATCTGTGTTCCAAAAATGAACAAATTTCTTATGGGTTTGGAATAACAAAGGATAGTAAATGATGACAACTAACCCTTTAAGAGGATAATACAATGAAAAACTAAATGTCAACTTTGTTGAAAACACTTAGAACACATGTCCCGATGTGAATGCTAGTAGGAAGGCATCCAATACGTTGAGCTACCTGTATTTCCCTGTACTTTCCTTCTTATGGCAGAAATACGATTTTTGATGAAGTATTTGACCGCCTTCCAGTCTCAATTTCCTAAAGCTTGAGCTTCTGCATCAACGCAGCGCTGACAGTCCTTTTTCCCTGGAACTTGGCTCCTCACAATGAATTTCCTTATGTGCCTTTCTACTGCCGCACATTCATCTGTTGTCCAGCTTCTTTTGGCAGCAGTTTCTTTACCTAAGTATACATAAAAAGAACATGTTATTAAATTTAGGTTAATGTCTTAAGTTTAGGATTTTTAAACCTTAACCTGAACTGAAAGACTATTGGATTGATCACACAGGTCATTCATTGCCATATTGACTTGGTTCAGAGACTAAAAGTACTCTTTTACTTTGTTTCTGAATAAAAATTGACTAATAATAATAAATCAGTGCAAACCAGTAAAAGGCATGGTAGCACTTTATTTTGATGGTCCCTTTAGACATTCTGTTGACGGAGTAACAATGCACCTACATGTCAACTAACTCTCATTACAGCATTAGTAGACCGTCTACTTAAAGTATTTTATACAATTTTGGCAAATGTACTTTGTTTTATGGTCATTTTTATTTTAAAAACAAGACAAGGATACTTGATTATTAGCAATGACTTTTACAGTCCGTATCTCATATTTTATGTATTGTCCTGTTAAACATGGCAGTCTCACATCGATGGGAATATGCATATGGAAATGATATGCAGATGAATGTATTAAAACTTTTGTGCGAACGCAAAATCTTCCCTTTGTGCATCCCACACTTTTAGAATGAAATCTAAGCAAAGTGTTATACATTTACATAGTACAATTTTCCTTTTGATCATATAATGAAAATGTTTAACCCAAAAATTCTGTCATCATATACTCACCCACATGTTGTTCCAAACCTGTATGATTTTCTTTCTTCTGCTGAACACAGAAGACATTTTAAAGAATGTGGGTAACCAGACAGTTGATGTCTGACGTTCAAAGTAGGAAAAAAATACTATAGAAATCAGTGGTGCCATCAACTGTCTGGTTACCCACATTCCTTAAAACGTCTTCTGTGTTCAGCAGAAGAAAGAAACTCATACAGGTTTGGAACAACATGAAGGTGAGTAAATGACAATTTAAATTTTTGGGTAAACTATCCCTTTAAACCTTACGCTCAATAATTCAATGGAATTTCAATAGTTTTATTCAACAATATTTATTTGGAGCACTTATCACAAAACATTCTGTTTGAGGTTGTAAACCAACTATAATCAGAATATTAGACTGTGTAAACATACCTATTGTGACAGCTATCAATGTGCAGTGATCAAGAGTAAAGATTTGATAAAATAATATAATTCAGAATAAAGCTTGTGTCTTCAAGACGAACGGGACAATCAATCTACTTAACATTTCTAAGCTCACCTCTCTTTTTTTGCCGAATTCCTCTGGTATTGGGAATGCAGCGTGGAAGTAGGTTCTTGTGTGGATGTAGGTTCTTGTGTGGATGTCACACTGTCCTCAACTTCAGTCTCCTGTGCTTCTGGAATAAAGTCATCTGAGTGCAAAGAAAAAATAAATTTTATTAAAGAAAGATAAATCAAAATATAAACTAACTGTAAGCAACACTGACTGGATTAGGATCTATCATGCATAACATTTGTGTCATGGTGACCAAAAGCAATGATCAACAGTACAAGTTTATAAATTTTCAGTATACGGCACGAGTCTTGCAGATGATATGTATTGTGAAAAGCGCTATACAAATAAACAAATCGAATTGAAAAAATTTCACATGGTTCCATAATTCTACAATACAGTGGTAGAGAGAGCTGGGTTTAATCAGACTTGCACTCACACTGGGAACACAATTTAAATGTATGCCCTTGACAGATACTTTCTCCCCAAAGCAACTTACAGAACACATTACAGTGGCAATAGCCCTGGAGCAATGGGATGTGAATGTTGAGGAGATCGTCTACCTTTGGATAACTATACCTGTGGTGGAGCTTACTGTGCCACACAATCAACTGGAAACAATGTCAACATTCCCCACATGCAACAGGCAGCATGTCTAAAACATGTCAACTATTAATATAACCTTTTAGTTTAAATTTATGCAACAACCAAATATGTGGAATCCCATAAAGATTGTGCAATAACACCTACATTTAATTGTCTAATTTAAATGAGAGATCTTTCATAACCAAATTTTTCTTGTGAACACCCATCCATGTCAACAGTCTCTAAAATGGCAAGTAATAGAATATGAATGAGTTGTAAAACTGAAACTGCAATCTGTCAAGAGTATACAAAATGACTACTATAACAATAAAACCTGCCCTCTTCTTCAGTATGTTGAGGTCAAAAACTTCTACTCTGTTCTATTCAATTTTATTCTATTACTTATCAAATACTATCTACTATTCTAAAAGAGAACGATTTATAGATGGACAATGCTGTGCTTTTTAACTTTCCTTAATAAAAAAAGACTTAATACTAGTCACATCGCGATCATCGTTTTCATGATTGATCGTCGCTGTCATGTGCGAGTACTCAAGAGTTCATCACTACCACGCACACCTACCTATTATGCAATCGCCACGGACCAATGGTAGTACGATGGTGTTTACCAGCCAAGCGAACTTTCCTGGAAAGTTCGCTTTGAACTCCCAAAACAAACTTTGTTTTGGCCTGATTTTGTTCGAAATGACGTCACAGTTCGTTCTTCGATTTTGCTTGAAGTATATCGGGCCTTAGGGAGAAATGACTGATAAGACGATGACGAAGTAGCTGGTATGCAACAGATCCTAAGCATCATTGACATATCTTATCTTGCCGAAGCTCCCTATAGACAGTACGCGTGATCGAGAATTCAAAAGCGAGCACACATTTAAAAGCCATTTTAATACTCCGAATACAAGTTCGCATGATTGCAAAATCGAAAGTGAAAAGCACCCACCGCCACTGTTATTGGTAATACTGGTGTTATTGCAAGTTTATTCACCGGTGTGAATCTTTCCTTACAGTGACCTCCCTAGTAAAGTACTTCACATTCTTAGAGAACCTTTAAAGGGTACTACCCTCAATAACTAATACCAGGCTCACTATGTTTTGGTCTCTAGAACAGAAGTCTGCTGCTTTGGCTCCTGGAAATCAGACAAAAAAAACAACAGAAACCAAAGTTAACAAAAGTTAGCTCATGTGAAAACAGTTTCTCATCTAGCACAGCTGAAATATAAGAGCATACACTCGTCTTTTCTAGAGGTAACAGCAAGTGTCACAGCAACAAATAAGATGTTGCAATGCATTACATCCAAAATACTCATTCTGATCATGCAGCAGCTTGAGAAGTGTTGAATTACACCTGCAATTACACTAGTTTAAATATTGACAGGTGTTGTCCCAATGATGTAAAATCACTAAGAGTGAGATCCATACATGAGGGCCCCATAAAACCTAGACTAGAAATGTGTGTGTGTGTGTGTGTGAGGGCCCCATAAGGCCTAGACTGGAAATGTGTGTGTGTTTGAGCTTAACTGTGAATTCATTCGTTTGAGGGGAGGGGCCCATAAAGCCTAGACTAGAAACGTGTGTGTGTGTGTGTGTGTGTGTGTGTGTGTGTGTGTGTGTGTGTGTGTGTGTCAAGTCAAGTCAAGTCAAGTCAAGTCAAGTCATCTTCATTTATATAGCGCTTTTAACAATGTAGATTGTTTCAAAGCAGCTTTACAGAGATAAGCGTATAATTTAAGGTAACAGAGATTGTTTCGGCTTTACAGCAGAGTTAAGTTATTTCCATCTAAAGTTAGTTTTGATTGATTTGCTTCCGTCGCAATGATCATTTGTTATTAAACCAGGGGCCGCTAAGACGACACCATTCCCTCTACACAGACTTTAAACGCGAACCTGTGTGTGTGTGTGTGTGTGTGTGAGGGCCCCATAAGGCCTAGACTAGAAATGTGTGTGTGTGAGCGCTTGACATGCAGCATGAGGGCAAGACTAGAATAGATTGTGATGACAGAGTCGACATTACTCCTTTACCTGCGTGACGACAGCATCTTTGTTGGAGGCATCATGGGAAGAGTGATCTGTTAGGGATGTTTTGGTCTCTAGAACAGAAGTCTGCTGCTTTGGCTACTAGAAATCAGACAAAAAGTTCTAAGAAACAGATCATGCATATATGAGATCACATAGTTATGCATAGATAATAATTTTTTACATTCATTTAAGATGAATGTGTGTATTTAATTGGTAAAGCGCAGAAGAACTGAAGCGGGTGCTTAAGCGCTGACAGAAGACTTCAGTACACACGCTTCGAGTGTGTGCGCACAGAGGGCTGCCCGTCATGGTTCATTGCAATTTAGCATTTTAAGATCTTTGAAACTTTGAAAGACATTGAAATGCTAATTAAGGCATTATTTGTACATTAACAAATTAAAGACTTAAGGATTGACAGACATCCTGATAATCAACAGAAGTTGGAGGAGCTATGATTCATAGGGGTGGAACGGTACATGTATTCGTATTGAACCGAATCGGTACGGGCGTCATGGTTCGGTGCATGAATTTACATGGAGAATACACGGTATAAAAATAAATAAACCTCATGCGGAGCTACTGTTAGATACGCGGGTTCTTTAGGGCAGGGGTTCTCAAACTATCTGGAGATAGGGACCCCTCATAGGGTAGAAAAAATTCCAAGGACCCCCTCATAACTGCAACACAAATGTAATAGCTAAATCGTGTGCGTGCGTGCGTGCGTCTGTGTGTGTGTGTGTGTGTGTGTGTGTGTGTGTGTGTGTGTGTGTGTGTGTGTGTGTGTGTGAGAGAGAGAGAGAGAATATGGAAGCTTGTTTCCACCACAGAATAAAACATTTTAAAAGATAATTGCGACTTTTTATCTCACAATTGCGAGTTTATATCTCGCAATTCTGACTTTAGTTCTCACAGTTGCGAGATATAAAGTCAGAATTGCATGAAATAAAGTCGCAA
This sequence comes from Squalius cephalus, assembly GCF_949319135.1. Classification (NCBI taxonomy): domain Eukaryota; kingdom Metazoa; phylum Chordata; class Actinopteri; order Cypriniformes; family Leuciscidae; genus Squalius; species Squalius cephalus. The sequence goes on from NC_137139.1 coordinate 4,511,568, forward strand.
TTGCGTGATATAAAGTCAGAATTCTGAATTTTTTTCTCGCAATTGCGACTTTAGGCTATATCACGCCTTTATAATACGCAATTGGGAGATATAAAGTCAGAATTGTGAGATATAAACTGTTCTGAGGCTTAAAAAAAAAGTCCGTCCTTTTCCCCTTAGAACTGGACTTTATATATCACAATTCTGAGAAAAGATGTCAGAATTGCGAGATATAAACTCGCAATTATGTGTTTAAAAGTCAGAATTCAGACTTTATATCACGCAATTGAGACTTTATTTCACACAATTCTGACTTTATAACACGCAATTGTAACTTTATTTCATGCAATTCTGACTTTATATCTTGCAACTGCGACTATTTAACGCAATTCTGACTTTATAACACGCAATTGCGACTTTATTTCACGCAATTCTGAGAAATAAAGTCAGAATTGCGAGATGTAAACTCGCAATTATGAGATAAAAAGTCGCAATTATTTTTTAAAAAACAGCAAAATTTCAAAGTGGCTTGTTTGGTGCATATTTTTTTCATGTAGCTCCATGTAGGTCTCGGCCCCCCATTGCTATCAGATGGGTCTGACCCAACAAAAATCCAGTTTGGCGTTGTTTGACAGTGCGCGCGCTTCGAGCGTACACGCTCAGAAAAAGTGCATCCTGTCAGAACAGAATGCCAATGAAATGTTTACCCGGCAAAGCTTTAAAGCACGAGCAAATAATGAAGTTTTGTGATTGCGAATAAGTGCAGTGTCCTGTAACTCTACCGCTGCATTAACATGTGATGTGAATGATATACTATATGATACTATACTATACTATCCTATATGATATAATGATATACTACGTCGAGTTTTACAGTATTGGGACTGAGGCGCCAGAACTGCAGCTGATAGAATGTGCGCTGCAGCAGGATAGGATACTACCATATTTTAGTTTCCATTCTTATTGTGTTTCCACAACAATGTTAGTGAGTAAATCTACTGAAATGGCCACCATAACAGTGGAGTGTGATGTGTAAGATGTAGGGCTACAACATCTTTAAATTAGCTCACTATTAGTATTATTTGAAGTTAACATAATAAAATACGTAGACCTACACCAAAAAACTAGTTGAGGATAAATTATTTAAAATTGGGCAATTCCAGCGTTATGGACGTGACATTTGCAGTAGGGCTGGACCCGAATATTCGAATATCCGAATATTCGTTCGGTGGGTTGGTATTCGATTTGAAAATTTGATATTCGAATATTTATTTATTTATTTATTTTTTGCACACCTGGGATCCCCCGCGAAACGGTTCTCATTCGCGCTTGAATAAGGCCGGTGACACACTGGCTGCGTGGCGTGAGCGTCTCAGCTGTGTGGCGTGTCCGTTTTTATTTTGGCTCCCATGTTAACAGGTTGGAGTTTGCACACTGCCTGCGTGAGACGTGTCTCTGGTGCGGCTCGAGCCAGGCGGAAAACGCGTGCATGCTAGAAATAGAACCGACGCCTAAAAGTGTTCCAGCAATGGGAGTGTTCTCTGGCTAGAGCGCAGAACAGCGGAGTGTGTATGGACCGAAGTGCATGCCTGAGCTTGTGTTTTGGGTTAAGCTGCGTTGCTTTGATATTGTGGAAAATAGAATAGAATAATAGAAACAAAATGTATTAGCCTTTTTACCCGTTATTATCAATCTAAATTAATGTCGTTTTTAAGTTAACTTAATTTCGTTTTTCTTTATTTAAATTTCGTTTTTCTTTATTTAAATTTAGTTTTTTCTTTATTTAAATTTCGTTTTTCTTTATTTAAATTTCGTTTTTCTTTATTTAAATTTCGTTTTTCTTTATTTAAATTTCGTTTTTCTTTATTTAAATCTACCCTTTACTGTGTCAGTAATTTGTTAGTCAGAAAAATATTAGACTACCTTAAAAGTATTGCTTAATTTAACAGACCTGTGTGTGTGCGTTTTATAGCACTAGTGCAGTGTCCGTTCCCTGCCTCGCGCTGTTCAGTAGTTTACTAAAAGTTTATTAATTCTTAATGTGTCGCGTGTCTATCTATATTGCACCAAATGCGACACTGCATGCACTCCCTTGTGAAGTCGATTGGATGAACGGTTCTCGAAATAATAAAAATGCAAACGGACATACCGATGCATAGAGATTCCTGCTTTTATTAGAGAGAAGAATATGTTCAGCCCCCTCTCTCTGAAGCTTCGAATATTCGATGTTCATTACTACCTAAGCTTCGAAGCTCAAAAAATGGTTTTCGGACCAGCCCTAATTTGCAGTCAAAACTTGAAATATAAATTATCAGAAAATGCATTTAATATTGAAACGTCTGTTTATATACTCCCTTAATAAAGGTCCAAACATTAGAAAAATATCAGTCGGTGAGAAGTAAGGTAAACTCGTGAATGTTTATTTTAGTAGCCTACAACAACACTTTAGTACACCAAAACCACACTACAAAAGAATCGTGTAAAGCAGGAAACCAGATTATTCTTTGTAACATTAGAAAAAAAAAAATGGATATGAGAACGTAACCTACAACTAAATTAACGTTATCTTACATAATTTCTAAACATTTGTATTTAGTTTTGTGAACCTTTTTATAAAACATGGCTATTTATTTTTATTTAAAGGGATTATGTCTGCTATTGTAGGCTCATGTTGTTAATGTACGTTAAGCAACTAATTTAGACATAAATAAGAGATATTTTCAGTTTTATAGCTGATTGTCTTATTTTGTTTACATCTTACTTTACACACTTCAGGGCAGGCTGTTGCAGCTAGCTCAGGGGAGAGACTGTATGACACTATGGTACAGCCTGAGACATGCACAATAAAAAAAATTGCCTTCTGCATTTTTGTTTTGCTTTTCCCTCCATTGTACAGTGATGTCTGAACCGAGGTATGAACCGAACCGTGACTTCTGTGTACCGTCCCACCCCTAATGATTCAGGTTATTAACACAATGTGGACACTTTTACAAAACCAATGCTAATTTATCATTTTCCAACTACAAAGACATGGATTATCATGTAAGCATATGCAAACGATCAGTACTAAGAAATGAATGTGTAATATGCTGTCCCATACCTTTGTTACTATCGATAAATCGTTCCATAAACCCAGGCTTGTCCCTCAAAGACAGAATGTGTGTCCTGGCATCATCAACAGGCCGTATCCTCGTCTTCCTTTTCAACATTATGGTGCTGAAAATAATTACACATACACAATAAAAATCAAAGAAATTAGCATGGGGAAAAAACTCCCTCCCAAAAAAATCAAAATCAAACAATTTCAAGTAATGTAACGTTAATATTCAGTGGTTTAAGATCTAAATGTAGCTTGCACAGAACAGACAACAGATAAAACACAGAAACGATAGTTAGATCTATTCAGCCATATTGTAAATACTGTAAGATAGATCAATAAACCGTTAAGTTAGTCTGTCAGCTGCACGTGATCTGCAATCATGTCTGATCAATTAAAACATAAGCGTCAAACCAATACATTAGTGGATTTTTGCAAAACTATAAAGTTATTTAAAATTGGGCAATTCCAGTGTTATGGACGTGACATTTGCAGTCAAAACTTATAAAAATATAAAAATATAAATTATCAGAAAATACATTTAATATTGAAACGTCTGTTTATATACTCCCTTAACCCTTGTGCTGCATTATATAATTTACGACATTGAGTGCATTAAGGGACAAAAATGTCCACTCTAAACACTGCCATAAAACTATTATATATATTTTTTTTTTTTCCACTTTCACTGAGTTAAATCTTTTAACCAGCATCAGTCCTCATCATAACTACCAAATATGTATTTAATTTCAGGATTTTAACCCTTTAAATTCCAGTTTTGATGACGATACCATCAATTACTATAAGAGGAAAAAACACAAAAATGTAATTATTTTCCATACACTAAATGCAAAGAGAAAACTTTAGCTTTGGATTATCACAGTCTTGAATATGTCAATGATTAGCAGCAACATTATATTTGGTGCATTTTTATTTTTTGTGCCATGTCAGATTTTTTTTTTTTTTTTTTTTTAAATCACACATAGCGCGTTAAGGACAAATTTGATCCTATTTAAACCCATTAAAATATCCATTTTTGAACCCATTGTCATAATATCATAAAATCATAATTTCTATTCAAATACCCTGTCATTACCAAGCCTTGGGGTAAAATATTTACTTTTTACTATTTTCCACCAGTTGGTACTATTTTTCATATAATTGACATATTGCAAACATCTGCAGTATTGCAAAAATTTTCCTGATTTCTACTAGGTGACTATAACCTCTGCCTGTCTCCCTATACATCAAAATTTGCTCTAGAAACAAAGCAAAACTACAAGATCACCTATCATCTATAAACATATCAAACATATCAAAAACTTCAAAACAAACAATACGAAATTGGCTCGTATGCAAGCGCCTGGTGGTCGGGCCTCCCCCCATGGGGTCCGGCCGGGCTCAGCCCGAAGGAGCGACGCGGGGCCGCCCTCCCGTGGATCCACCCTCCCGTGGACCCACCACCTGCAGGAGAGACCGTAAGGGCCCGTGCTTTTCTGGAACCACACTCCTTGAGAGAGGATGGACTCTTCACCACTCTGGAGTTAGCCATGGTGAGAGACGGCGGGCTGGTGTGGGTTTGCTTATAGCCCCCTAGCTCAGCCTCCATGTGTTGGAGTTCACTCCGGTGAACGAGAGGGTCGTTTCCCTGCGCCTACGGGTCGGGGATATGTCTCTCACTGTTGTGTGCGCCTATGGGCTAAACGGCAGTGTAGAGTACCCGGCCTTCTTGGCGTGATTGGGAGGAACGGCCTCCCTGATCTGAACCCGAGTGGTGTTCTGTTATTGGACTTCTGTGCTAGTTACAGCTTGTCCATAACGAACACCATGTTCAAGCATAAGGGTGTCTATCAGTGCACATGGCACCAGGACACCCTAGGCTGGAGGTCGATGATCGACTTTGTGGTCGTTTCATCTGACCTCTGGCCATATGTCTTGGACACTCGGGTGAAGAGAGGGGCGGAGCTGTCAACTGATTACCACCTGGTGGTGAGTTGGATCCGATGGCGGGGGAGGAAGCTGGACAGACTCGGCAGACCCAAACGTACTGTGAGGGTCTGTTGGGAATGTTTGGCCGAATCCCCTGTCAGAGAGATCTTCAACTTCCACCTCCGGCAGAGCTTCGACCGGATCCTGAGGGAGTCTGGAGATATTGAGTCCGAGTGGACCATGTTCTCCACCTTCATTGTCAACGTGGCCACCTGGAGCTGTGGCCATAAGGTCTCCGGTGCCAGTCGAGGCGGCAATCCCCGAACCCGGTGGTAGACACCAGAAGTAAGGGATGCCGTAAAGCTGAAGAAGGAGTCCTATCGGGCCTGGCTGGCTTGTGGGACTCCTGAGGCAGCTGACGGATACCGACAGGCCAAGCGGACTGCAGCCCGGGTGGTTGTGGAGGCAAAAAATCGGGCTTGGAAGGAGTTCGGTGAGGCCATGGAGAAGGACTACCGGTCGGCCTCGAAGAGATTCTGGCAAACCGTCCGGTGCGAGAGGGAGGAGACCCCGGGGAAGACCTAGGACACGTTGGAGGGACTATGTCTCCCGGCTGGTCTGGGAACGTGGCTGAAGTGCCAACAACAGAGATAGTGCTTCTTTCTCGATGGTACTATATTTTCTTTGACTCTTCGTAAACTTTTTAGAGAAGTAACCTACAGGGTGTTCAACACCAGATTCGTCATCCTGCAGCAATACAGCCCCAGCTCCACAGGCACTGGCATCCACTTGTAACTTGAAAGGAAGTGAAAAGTTAGGAGCAGATAGTACTGGTGCATTACAAAGGAGTATCTTTGCAGAATTAAAGGCCCGTTCACATTCAGGACCCCACACAAACTTTCTGGACGTACTAAGTAGGTCTGTCAGTGGGGATACTACCGATGAAAAATTCCTACAGAACCCACGGTAATATCCAGTCATCCCCAGGAAACGTCGGAGCTCTCTCTTGTTGGTTGGAGTGGGAAAATCCACAATGGCATACACTTTGGCCTCAACTGGCCTAACTTGCCCTTGTCCAATCACTTTACCAAGATAAGTGACCATAGCTTTAGCAAATTCACACTTCGCTAAGTTTAAGGTCAATGATGATTCAGCCAACCTTTTGAAAACTAGTTCCAAGCTATTTACGTGATCATCCCAAGACATTGAGTATATAACCAAGTCATCCAGGTATACCTCACAATTGGTCACCCCTGACAAAACTCTCTGCATGAGGCGTTGGAAAGTTGCTGGGGCATTTCTCATCCCAAATGCCATAATAGAATATTGCAGGAAGTTATCTGGGGTGACAAATGCAGAGATCTCAGAGGCCCGTGGGGTCAAAGGCACCTGCCAATACCCCTTTAGGAGATCAAGCTTAGTAATGTAACGAGCAGAGCCTACTCGATCTACACAGTCCTCCATACGTGGCAGAGGGAAGGAGTCTGGTTTCGTTACATCATTAACCCTACGGTAATCAGTACAAAATCTTACCGTTGAGTCAGGTTTTGGAACTAAAATACAGGGTGAGCTCCATGGGCTTTGACTGGGAAAGGCCAAACCATGTTGTAACAAATAATCTACCTCTTTTCTCATTAATTCACGCTTCATTGGGTTGAGCCGATATGGATGTTGCTTAATTGGCCTACACTCGCCCACATCGATATCGTGTTTCAACACTGTAGTCTGCGTCGGAACATCAGAAAATAAAGTAGGATACCTGTGGATCAGATTTACAATATCTTCACACTGTGCCTTAGGAAGATACAAGAGATATGATTCCAAGTCACTCAAAATGGAGGAATTATTTAAACGCATTGTCATGCCATGAGCGTCACTATCAGCCAAGCCATCCTCCACGGGATTATACACAGTTTGCCTGACACTAGTGGACAAAACAGACAGAGGTTTAGGTATTGAGTCTGGAGATATAGATCTTGTTACATAGGCTTTCAACATATTTATGTGACACAACCGGGTTTTTCTCTTACGATCTGGGGTACTAATCACATAGTCTGTGTCACCAAGCTTTTTCTCAACAACATATGGACCAGAAAATTTTGCTTGCAAAGCTGAGCCAGGAACAGGAAGGAGGACAAGCACTTTTTCACCTGGTTGAAAATTACGCACCACACTTTGCTTATCATAATGAGCTTTCATTTTAGACTGGGTTTTAACAAGATGCTCTTTTGCGACTTCGCATGCCCTGTGCAGACGTTCCCGAAAAGAACTGACATAGTCTAACACTGACATTGGTGAAGTGGTCTTAGACAGTAATTGCTCACTCAACAACTTCAATGGTCCCCGTACTGTATGTCCAAAGACCAGTTCCGCAGGGCTGAAACCCAGTGACTCTTGAACCGTCTCTCTAATCGCAAACATGAGTAATGGCAATCCCTCTACCCAGTCTTTCCCTGTATCAAGACAGTATGCACGAAGCATGGATTTTAAGGTTTGGTGAAACCTTTCAAGTGCCCCCTGGGACTCTGGGTGATAGGCACTTGACAGTTGATGTTTCACCCCCAGTTCTCGTAATACCTGCCTGAACACATGAGAGGTAAAATTGGTGCCTCTATCAGATTGGATTATCTTAGGCAACCCAAATGTAGAGCAAAACTTCACAAGCTCATTAACAACAACCTTAGCTTTAAGAGTACGTATTGGAACAGCTTCAGGATATCGTGTCGCAGCACACATCAATGTTAGTATGTACTGATAACCTGACTTTGATTTGGGCAATGGACCCACACAATCAATAAGGAGTCTCTCAAAAGGTTCTCCGACAACAGGAATTGGTTGCAAAGGAGCAGGAGAAATAACCTGATTTGGTTTACCTGATAGCTGACAAATACGACAGGAGCGAACAAAGCCTGACACAGCAGACTTTAACCCAGGCCAAAAGAAGTACCTTGAAATCCGCCGGAACGTCTTTGTTATGCCCAGATGGCCAGACAAAGCATTTTCATGAGCCAACTTAAGAACTTGTTTACGATAACCTTGTGGAAGAACAATTTGGTAGCTTGCACTCCACTCATCCTCATCAGAATATTGTCGCTTCCACCTACGCATTAGCACATCCCTGTCCCAGAAATATCCCACTCTAGTTTTAGGACTTCTCTCACCAGCATAGGCAGCACTGATGCAGTTAGACAAAGTGGGATCAGACTTTTGTGCCATAGCTAACTGTTCTCTACCAAGTGTCAGAGGAATTTTCTCTGAATCAGTCAGGACGTCAAGGTCAGATTTAAAAAGTTCAGGATCAATAGACAGTTTGACTTCCACCGGCTCACTCTGAGAAATCAAGAAAGAGTCTGAAAGTTCAACAACATCGTCATATTTGCGTGCCTGAGCACGAGTCACAGCACAAATAGGAAAGACAGAGGGAAACTGTTCTGCAATGTCACTGGGCCCACAAGCAATAGGGACATCCGTTACCACAGGACAGGGAAAAACCTTACCACCAGCTAGATCATTTCCTAGAATAAGATCTATCCCCCTCACTGGTAACTGAGAACAAACCGCTATCTTCACAGGCCCTCCAACAAGACCAGACTTTAAATGGACTTGGTGCAACGGAACTTTGACACAGCCCAACTCAATACCCTGTATTAAAACGCTTGTACCAGTATATGACTCAGATGAGAAGGACAGAGTGCTCTCCAGAATCAAAGACTGTGCACATCCTGTGTCCCTCAACATCTGGATAGGCTTATAGTCAGAATCCGCAGAAAGAGACACAGAGCCGGTCAAGATGAAAGGTTCATATACCTTGGACTCAGGTGGAGAATCAAAACTGGACACACTTTGAACAAATGCTACACTTTTAGTCTTGGCAGCAGAGCTTTTCTGTTTCCAAGCCTTGCACTCAGAAATTAAATGGCCAGGGTCAAGACAATAAAAGCATACACGCCCGTCTCCACTTAATTTAGCAACAGGGTTACGACCACTAGCAACCGGCATGTCATTTCGGTTCGTGTGAGAAAAAGTTCTAGGCATGCCTCTCTCCCTACTCTCATCCCTAAAAGACAGATTCCTAGTTGGACGTGGTGAAGAAAACACCTGTTTGTGTGTCAACACAAATTCATCACAAATAACTGCTGCATCCTGCAAAGAAACAACCCTTTTTTCATTCAAGTGAACAACAATTTTCTCTGGGATGCAACGCTTGAAATCTTCCAACAAAAGCAATTCCTGCAGCTGTTCAAAACTACTAACTTTGCTAGACAGACACCATTTTTCAAAGTGAGTCTTCTTTTCTCTAGCAAATTCTACAAATGTCTGATTGACTGTTTTTGACAAATTTCGAAACTTCTGGCGGTAGGCCTCAGGCACCAGCTCATATGTTCGGAGTACTGCAGATTTAACAATATCATAGTCCAAAGACTGCTCTATGGGCAAAGCTGAAGAAACCTCCTGGGCCTTCCCTACTAAAGTGCATTGCAGTAACAAGGCCCACATCTCCTTTGGCCACTTCAAATTAGCAGCCACTCGTTCAAATGCGGTGAAATAGGAGTCAACTTCACCCTCACGAAACTTGGGCACTAACGCAATGTGTTTACTTACATCAAAGCCTGATTGTGGATCTGGCATTGAAGGAACAGGACTTTGTAACGGAGAGGTGCCAGAGGGAGCTCCAGGTCGTGGCAATGGAACAGGCTTACTCTGCATTTGCTGAGCCTGTAAATCTAACTGCCGCAATCTGATATCACGATCAGCTTGTACCTCAATAGCCCGAAGCCGAATTCTTTGAGCCTCACACTCTTGTTTCCTTATTGATAGATCTAATTCCTTTAATTTAAGTGCTATGTTTGGATCATCACAAGCTTCAACACTTTTAGAGTCAAGAAGCAACTCTTGATCTACAGTTTCCCCAGCAACATCTGGTACATCTTCAATCCTCTCTTTCTCTTCTGGCAAAATACCAGCACAAATTAGCTTCTCAAACAGTTAATCTTTGATAACCTGCTTAGTAGCTTCTCTAGGTACTTCCATATTAAAGAAATCAGCTATCAACAATAGATCTTTCTTCCTACAACGATTAAATTCTTCTGTTGTAGGGCTAAGTGTAAATGATATAAGATCAAAATCCATACTGTCCCTAACACAGACTTTCCTCTTTCACCAAAGTCAAAAAACAGGCAAGCAACAAAACAAAAAATGACAATGATAACAAAGGCTTACCTCCTCTTATTTAGTTGCAAGGGAAGATAATAAGGATCGAGGAGATGTTTAGCAGTTAGACGAGCCCCCAATTAATGTTACGTTCCACCCAGTCTAGGGTAGGGGAAAGCAGCATTAAAGTAACTAAAAATATGAACAAAACAAATGGCTCCAAAAGTTACACCAAAACAACAGAAATGTGATACAACAAATTTATTGATGTAACACAATTTAGGAAGTATTAAGACTTCAGGAGTGGGAGTAAAGCCCAAAGAAAGTACATACAAAAATGCCTCTAACTATAGGGACAATCTCTACACTTACCTTGTGTAAAATAAAATGAAATAAACAACAAAATACTTCCCTGACTCCCTCTCTACTTTAAACAGGAGAAAAGAGTTACAAAATAATAAAAAGGGCACCCACTCCCTAGAACTCCCAGTTTAAGTATATTTACAATATTTACAGGATAAACAAACAGAGATTCAGTTTTAACAGTTGGTTTCACAACAGAAATAAAATGTCTCTACTTGAATGTAGCAATGTTTAGAAGCTAACATCAACACGATTTGAAAGTTTACAAGATCAGTACATCTGAACAGCGGCAAAGCTTATAATCAACAAAGAGATACAACTAGCAAATGAACAACAAAAAAAAACCCTCTCCTTTCAATGGAGACCAGCGAGGCTTTAAACTCTTTTCTTGAGGAGAAGACCAATCCCAAATGAGCAGCCATCAGTCGAGGAGATCACCTTCACCTGGCTTTACCTGCACAGAAAAAGGCATGGAGAAAACGACCACTACTGCTACCTAGTGGTCGGAGACACAACATACAAAAAATAATAATATAACATAAAACTACACCCTAGGACGTAACACCTCGGTAGAGCTGGAGGAAGTGTCGAGGGAGAAGGAAGTCTGGGCATCCCTGCTTAGACTGCTCCCCCCACGACCCGGCCCCCAGATAAGCGGAAGAAGATGGATGGTTGGATGGATATTATGATTTTTGTCACTCGCCTAAATACCATGTATTATATTTAGGACCTACACACACACACACTTTTGTCAACGCATACATACATTGCTCTCAGACATCCACACATACTCAGAAACATCATTTTTAGATCATTGAGCCATTAAAATGCTTCATAACACAGTCAATAGTGCCCCTAGTGGAAACCAGGAAACATTTCCCCCCATAGGGAATACCTATATAGTGACGTCATCTGGTGGAATACACTATATAATGCAAATATAATGCTTTTGCTTCAAAATGAAAGGTTGTTTCAACATAAGTCATGATTCATGTATTACAGTTTTTTTCAATCGCTAACAAGCGCTTACCCATACTTCAGATAATTTTTCTAAACTCTTAACACAGACTCACACCTACAAAACACAATTGGCCAAATGGTTAATTGTCTTCTCAAAAACACATTTTGTTAAATATACACTAACTCTTCATTTCAAAACAGAACACATGTTTCTCTGTGCACACACTAACTTTACCAAAACACTGGAAATCTGACTCAAAATGAAATTATTCTGTCAAAGAATAACACTTGTTTTCACTTCACAAGGTACATGCAGTCAATCAAAGTACACCAGGTTTCAAAATACTGGCTATTGTTGACATTACTAAAACTGCATAGACTTTTATGTTTCAGTTTTACAGGTATCTGCATGCAAAACATGCAATCCACCGTTTTACACTAAATTTCTTGGTTGGGAACTGTATGTCCACATGTACAGTACTGTTCACATTCATAAACATTCCAGTAAAAAGCAAATCAGTTTTTATTCCTTTACTGTTTACTACAGGAGGTACAGTAGAAAAATATCCATGAAACACACAAGAGCATTCTGAACAAAAAAACAACAGCAAAAACATTACATTTTGTCCAGGTCGACGCCTTTTGGCCAGATTGAATCCTGCCTCATCTATGTATATGAATTCATGAGGGGCCTGTTGGCCTCCAATTCCATAACTCTCAAAACAAAGTTTATGTAAATCATATCATCACTGTATACTATACTGTACTGTAACATATTACTGTGTAGGTTACCTACTTGCAAAGTGCAAAGCTTATAGAACTGGACATTGAATTGAATATACAGTACACTATATCTGGACATATTGTCGTTGTAGCTCCTTGACTCTCTCACTGATATATTGTTTCTGAACTGATATCATTGCAGAAGCAGAGGTTTTTATAAACTTTCATATTGTAAAAATATTAGTACAATTTGAAATAACTGATTTCTTTTTAAAAAATATGTATGTCATGTGTAAAATGTAATTTACAGTATTCCTGTGATGAAAAGCTGGATTTTCAGCATCATTACAGGAAGATGCATATGGACTCGAAAAGCTTGTTTCTTCATGACATTGTTCAAAAAGCAACACATTTTGCTAGCAATCAAAATCACATTTTGCTAAAATCATGAAATTTACAAAAATGGTAAAAGTTTCATGTAAATGGTAAATAAATGCAGTCCATACTGTATCTAAGGTTTGGAATATTGTTTTTGCTGTTGTGGGATGTTGTGCGTTAACATTTGTAAATACTACAAAAACACTCTATAATTTTGTTGGGAGGTATAGCTTGTCTGTTAAGAAAATTTAAGCATTATGGAAATGTGTTCACTGACTGCATATTGTGTGAAAAATACAAGAAATATGTGAATGGTATGGCCACAAAAGACTGATGCTGTGCTAATTGTGTTTAGAGTTTTGAAAATGTGAACACTGGTTGGACAAACGCTTGTTAGCGACTGAAAAAAACTGTAATGACGGCCCGGGCTTTAAACGACGTTTTAATGGGTTTCAATGGGCCATTTTTGGTCATTATGGTGCTAGATGTTCCTATTTGATCTACACAGTGTGTGTTATACATATTATGCAACATGGGATCAAAATTTTTACATTTATCCAAAAAGTCACAATTTTGCCAAATTCCATACCATTTGCATTAAAACAGCCAAACTGGTCAAAGAAATTAAACTGAAAATAACCAAAAATGTCCCTAATGCAGCACAAGGGTTAATAAAGGAGTCCAAACATTAGAAAAATATCAGTCTACACATGTGTTTTATATTTAATATGAGGGAAATACATATGTGACGTGACACAAAAAATCTTTAAAGGAACACTCCACCATTTTTTGAAATAGGGCTTATTCACCTTCTTTCCTACATTTAGATAGGTGGGCAAATGCATTTTTGTCTCAGTGCATGCATTGTTTTAGTTTGACAGGGTTGGCACTAGCTTAGCTTAGCATAATGAATGGAATCCTTTGTTGCCAGTTAGCATGACCTGAGTAAAAGTGATATAAATTTTTTTTAAAAACCCACCTAATTACTTCTTGTGGCCTGCGTATTCACAACAAGTACAAATAGCGATGCAGATTAACACTAGGCGATTTCCTATGCAGATATTGACTTGGGACTATATTAGGGGGAAGCACAGGCGAAGCACTGCTACTTGGGCGCAGAGATATCACGCCCAAGTAGCAGTGCTTCGCCTGTGCTTCCCCCTAATATAGTCCTTAATATATAAGTCAATATCTGCCTAGGAAATCGTCTAGTGTTAATCTGCATCGCTATTTGTACTTGTTGTGAATACGCAGGCCACAAGAAGCAGATGGGAGTTTTACTTACTCAAACATGTTCTGAGGGCAGAAAGGAAAATGATTGGTTTACAGCTTCAACCAATGAAACTGAAGCAAGGGCGGGGTTTAGACGTTTGAATTTGAGATGCGCTGCGGAGGGATTTCTTGAGGAATAGTCGGAATAAAAGACATGTTCGTGGGAGAACGCATTTATTGCAAGGTAAGTGAATTTACAACTATATTGTGTTACAATTCAACATCCTCTAACGTTTACTAAGATAATAAGCGAACATTTAAAAATGCACAGAACTAATCATCGTCTAAATATCGTATTGTATGCATTTTGATTTGACTGTTTCATCAGTCGACCAAGCTTATGGGGTAACTGGTGTAAAACATGCTTTTCCAATGCTACCTCGCTGTCTGTTAAATTGATATGCGAGAACAGAACTCGTTCAAATTTTCCGCGATATTTCAACGGTCAAAATGATACATCTCCCGCGATCGCGATGCTCTCAGGGCAGGAGTACTCGATAGATTCAAATTGCTGTTATTTTTAGTGTATTACGAGCTCTCAGGGCTGGAGTATAGATTAAAATTGCTGTTATTTTTAGTGTATTACGCGCTGCTCTCAGGGCAGGAGTATAGATTCAAATCACTTTTATTTTAGTGTATTACGCGCTGCTCTCAGGGCAGGAGTACTCAATAGATTCAAATCACTTTATTTTTAGTGTATTACGCGCTGCTCTCAGGGAGTACTCAGTTTCAAATTGCTGTTATTTTAGTGTATTACGCGCTGCTCTCAGGGCAGGAGTACTCAATAGATTCAAATCACAGTTATTTTATTGTATTACGCGCTGCTCTCAGGGCAGGAGTACTCAATAGATTCAAATTGCTGTTATTTTTAGTGTATTACGCGCTGCTCTCATGGCAGGAGTACTCAATAGATTCAAATTGCTGTTATTTTTAGTGTATTACGCACTGATCTCAGGGAGTACTCAATAGTTTCAAATTGCTGTTATTTTGTGTATTACTCGCTGCTCTCAGGGCAGGAGTACTCAATAGATTCAAATCACAGTTATTTTATTGTATTACGCGCTGCTCTCAGGGCAGGAGTACTCAATAGATTCAAATTGCTGTTATTTTTAGTGTATTACGCGCTGCTCTCAGGGCAGGAGTACTCAATAGATTCAAATCGCTGTTATTTTTACTGTATTACGCGCTGCTCTCAGGGCAAGAGTACTCAATAGATTCAAATCACTTTTATTTTAGTGTATTACGTGCTGCTCTCAGGGCAGGAGACTCAATAGATTCAAATCACTTTTATTTTAGTGTATTACGCGCTGCTCTCAGGGCAGGAGTACTCAATAGATTCAAATCACTGTTATTTTTAGTGTATTACGCGCTGCTCTCAGGGCAGGAGTACTCAATAGATTCAAATCGCTGTTATTTTTACTGTATTACGCGCTGCTCTCAGGGCAAGAGTACTCAATAGATTCAAATCACTTTTATTTTAGTGTATTACGCGCTGCTCTCAGGGCAGGAGACTCAATAGATTCAAATCACTTTTATTTTAGTGTATTACGCGCTGCTCTCAGGGCAGGAGTACTCAATAGATTCAAATCGCTGTTATTTTTTGTGTATTACGCGCTGCTCTCAGGGCAGGAGTACTCAATAGATTCAAATCGCTGTTATTTTTAGTGTATTACGCGCTGCTCTCAGGGCAGGAGTACTCAATAGATTCAAATTGCTGTTATTTTTAGTGTATTACGCGCTGCTCTCATGGCAGGAGTACTCAATAGATTCAAATTGCTGTTATTTTTAGTGTATTACGCGCTGCTCTCAGGGCAGGAGTACTCAATAGATTCAAATCACTTTTATTTTAGTGTATTACGCGCTGCTCTCAGGGCAGGAGTACTCAATAGATTCAAATCACTTTTATTTTAGTGTATTACGCGCTGCTCTCAGGGCAGGAGTACTCAATAGATTCAAATCGCTGTTATTTTTAGTGTATTACGCGCTGCTCTCAGGGCAGGAGTACTCAATAGATTCAAATCGCTGTTATTTTTAGTGTATTACGCGCTGCTCTCATGGCAGGAGTACTCAATAGATTCAAATTGCTGTTATTTTTAGTGTATTACGCGCTGCTCTCAGGGCAGGAGTACTCAATAGATTCAAATCACTTTTATTTTAGTGTATTACGCGCTGCTCTCAGGGCAGGAGTACTCAATAGATTCAAATCACTTTTATTTTAGTGTATTACGCGCTGCTCTCAGGGCAGGAATACTCAATAGATTCAAATCGCTGTTATTTTTTGTGTATTACGCGCTGCTCTCAGGGCAGGAGTAGGCTACTTAATAGATTCAAATCGCTTTTATTTTAGTGTATTACGCGCTGCTCTCAGGGCAGGAGCACTCAATAGATTCAAATTGCTGTTATTTTTTGTGTATTACGCGCTGCTCTCAGGGCAGGAGTACTCAATAGATTCAAATCGCTGTTATTTTTACTGTATTATGCGCTGCTCTCAGGGCAGGAGTACTCAATAGATTCAAATCGCTGTTATTTTTACTGTATTACGCGCTGCTCTCAGGGCAGGAATACTCAATAGATTCAAATCACTGTTATTTTAGTGTATTACGCGCTGCTCTCAGGGAGTACTCAGTTTCAAATTGCTGTTATTTTAGTGTATTACGCGCTGCTCTCATGGCAGGAGTACTCAATAGATTCAAATTGCTGTTATTTTTAGTGTATTACGCACTGATCTCAGGGAGTACTCAATAGTTTCAAATTGCTGTTATTTTGTGTATTACTCGCTGCTCTCAGGGCAGGAGTACTCAATAGATTCAAATCACAGTTATTTTATTGTATTACGCGCTGCTCTCAGGGCAGGAGTACTCAATAGATTCAAATTGCTGTTATTTTTAGTGTATTACGCGCTGCTCTCAGGGCAGGAGTACTCAATAGATTCAAATCGCTGTTATTTTTACTGTATTACGCGCTGCTCTCAGGGCAAGAGTACTCAATAGATTCAAATCACTTTTATTTTAGTGTATTACGCGCTGCTCTCAGGGCAGGAGACTCAATAGATTCAAATCACTTTTATTTTAGTGTATTACGCGCTGCTCTCAGGGCAGGAGTACTCAATAGATTCAAATCACTGTTATTTTTAGTGTATTACGCGCTGCTCTCAGGGCAGGAGTACTCAATAGATTCAAATCGCTGTTATTTTTAGTGTATTACGCGCTGCTCTCAGGGCAGGAGTACTCAATAGATTCAAATCGCTGTTATTTTAGTGTATTACGCGCTGCTCTCAGGGCAGGAGTACTCAATAGATTAAAATTGCTGTTATATTACGCGCTGCTCTCAGGGCAGGAGTACTCAATAGATTCAAATCGCTGTTATTTTTACTGTATTACGCGCTGCTCTCATGGCAGGAGTACTCAATAGATTCAAATCGCTGTTATTTTTACTGTATTGCGCGCTGCTCTCAGGGCAGGAGTACTCAATAGATTCAAATCGCTGTTATTTTTAGTGTATTACGCGCTGCTCTCAGGGCAGGAGTACTCAATAGATTCAAATCACTGTTATTTTAGTGTATTACGCGCTGCTCTCAGGGCAGGAGTACTCTCAAATCCCTTTTATTTTAGTGTATTACTCGCTGCTCTCAGGGCAGGAATACTCAATAGATTCAAATCGCTGTTATTTTAGTGTATTACGCGCTGCTCTCAGGGCAAGAGTACTCAATAGATTCAAATCGCTGTTATTTTTACTGTATTGCGCGCTGCTCTCAGGGCAGGAGTACTCAATAGATTCAAATCACTGTTCTTTTAGCGCAATACTCCTAGCTGTCAGGGAAGGAGTACTTAAGAGATTCTAATTGCTTTGCATTTTCCTAGAAATGAAGTCCTGTAATATTCCTGTATTGCAGGAATATACAGTAGTATTGATACTATGTGCTCTAATAATTTGATACACTAAGCTCAGTTCTAGAATAATTATATTTTTCTCTATAACTAATCATTGTTAATTCTTAAAAAAAAAAAAAAACATCACTCATAAAAATATTCAGTAAAAATGCCTGTCAGCTCCCAGGGCATTCTTCATGGCATCACTTTTGTAAAACTAAAGCAAAGTTGTCCCACAATACCAAAAAATAGGCTACAGTACAAAATACTCTTTTTTTTCTATTTATATTTTTGCTGGTTTTATAGTCTAGTAAATCTATAGCCCTACACATTTTTAAGGGTATATTTGATTATTTTGAATCATTTTGTTGTTACATAAGTAGACCATTTCTTTTTGGTCTATTATCAACTTGGGTAACACTTTACTTGAAGGGGTGTGCATAAGACTGACATGACACCTTCATAATCATGACATGGCAGAGGTCATAAATGAAGGAGGTCTTATGCATGTTTATGACAACTGTCATTAAGTGTCATTCGCTCAATTATGACATTTTTAATGCAAATATGACTTTGTTTGAGATGTCTTTGTTATGACAACTTGACAAACCAATACAGTCAAGACTGTCAGTGTCTTTGTCATGACAACTTGATATTACCAAGACAACATAAATTGTCATAAACATGACATAGCAGATTAACTATTAAACTTAAGAAACCACTTAGCTTTATGGGTTAACATTTCATTAAACTGTCAGGTGGTTGGTTTTGACATTGGCTGTCATGAGGCCATTATAACTATGTCATGAATGTTTTTCTTGACCTCAACTACAGTGGTACAAATTTAATTTGTCATTAAAATGTTATAATGGCTTCATGACAGCCAATGTCAAAACCAACCACATGAAATGTTAACCCATAAAGCGAAGTGGTTTCTTAAGTTTGATAATTAATCTGCTATGTCATGTTTATGACATATTTATGACAGGTTTTGTTGTCTTAGTAAAGTCAAGTTGCCATAACAAAGACATCTCACACAATGTCATATTTGCATTAAAAATGTCATAATTGAGCGAATGACACTTAATGACATTTGTCATAAACATGCATAAAACCTCCTTCATATTCATGACGTGTCATGTCATGATTATGACGGTGTCATGTCAGTCTTATGCACACCCCTTCAAGTAAAGTGTTACCTTAACTTGTTCTTGTATCTCATTCTTCAGTTACCTGAAAGAGCTGGCAGAAACTGGATGAATAAAAGGAGCCAACACTGAAGATGCCTGATGCTACCCAGTCTATGATTAAGGCCTGGATGCAAAGATGGAGAGCGTTTGGGTTCCACCTGATACAAGCACACAATCTCAGTGTTGACTTTGTGATGCATAAATGTGATTGCAAAATGTGGATCTATGTTCAAATACTTAATTTTCCACTGAGTATTGCAGAGAAACAAAGACACTTATTTTTTCAGGGTTCCTAGGCAATTTGGAAAAGTTTGGCATTTGATTTGAGTAATTTCCAAGTATGGAAAAATATTTTTGTTTCCATACTTTTCCCACCATTCTGTATTCCAAAATATAAAATTAAGATTTTCTAAAAATACATTTATCAAAAGCAGATTGAATTCATGGCAAAAGCTTAGTGATCATTTAGAGATTGTTTGTCTTTATCATAAGTGAGTCTCTTTTGAATATCACTAAATTAATGTGCATTTACCCCTCTACCAGCAACAGATATAGGAGCAGACTACCATTTAACTCATGCAACATCAAACCACACAGGTTATAAAGCATTTTAGGTTTCTTCTCATCCTGTTAGTGCTTATCACTTCCAGAAAACTTTTGTACTGATTGTACTGTATACCAAAAATAAAATGTTTTATGAATCATTAATGTTTAATATGGTTAGAAAAATCTAGAGAGAGAGGATTGCAATTTTAAGTCTGTGTGGAAAAGTGTAAGATTGAAAATAAAGATATTTGAAAATGAACAAAAACATTTTCTTTTACTGTTTCAATTCCCCTTTCTTACCCCAGGGTACCATTTGGAATTCCTAAAGGCAGAGGTGCTGATAGTGCTCAAGGCCTGTAGGTCAAAATGTGTGTACTTCGGGGGTCTACGAACTGTCACACCTTTTACAATGGGGGATATTGTAATTGTCTGATTAGTCGATTTGAACGTCTTACATTTGGGTTACAGACACATGGTCAAGGAAGGCATCAAAGATTATAACAGTTTCTCTGTCCCTTTTATTCTCTGGCTCTATTTGTCTCTTTCTACACTCTCTCCCTCTCTTTACATCTCTCAGGAAACACTTTACATATATGGGGGGTACAATTAATGGTATTTTGGGATGGGATAAGTTTTTATCATCACATCTATTTTGTAACTTTAAGTGTAACCATATATAGTGTCATTAGACCCTTTCAATTACATATAATGTGCTAACTAGTTTTGATTAGTTATTGACTTTGAAGTGCTACCTATTGCAAAACAATATCGTCACTCTAGCAGCAATCTGCCACATATTTAGCTGTTGTTACAACTTGTAACTACTACTTGTAACAACTTATTTCCATGGTTGATGTAAGTAGCAGTGGGTGGTAATGGACAAGAAATCTACAGTTTTCCACCATCTTACTGATAACGTTTCTTTAGTCATTCGGCAGTCTAGCAGCCTGAACCCCTGTAGGAAATCCATCCTTACAAAAGTATGGAATTTTGATTTCATTTAATGACTGAACAAAAATTGATTGTAAATAACTAGTTTGCTAATTATATTTTTATTGAACTGTCTTTTGGTCCAATTGTGCAAAATAACCAATTCAAGCATAATTATGACTTTCCTTTTTTATAGTAGGCTATTACAAAACATTTCCAGTGAATTAAATGTATAAAACAGAAACATATCACAAAAAAAAATGCAGAGCAAATATGTAGCCTATCATTAAACTGTTGTACTTTTAACTAGCTCATATCATTATTCTTAGAGGTTTTTAATTGCTTTATTATTTTTCTTTTAGACGGGTGTCATTCATTGAACTTGAATGGGCTTCCCGTTAAACCAGGCCCAACGCTATGGGTCGCTTGGTCAAATGTCTGTCAGTTCCTCCTTAAATTCTCCAGAAGTGTAGGTCTTCCTGCAAATGAATTACATAAAGATGTTGGTTTCAATGTAAGCTGATAGTCATAAAAAAACAAAACGCAAAATGTATATCACCTAAAAGCTTCAGTTTTGGATATTGCACAATGAACATCCTCATTTTAAAATATTTCCTGGACTATTTCTTTTGTAGAGTAAACTTGGTAACGTGGTACCAATGTAAACAAATAAAATTACTTGTAAAAAACTTAAGATCTTTAAGCTAAAATACATTTATAATGCCCTCAAAACAGCACTAAAGATTAAATAAATTGTGCTTATCACAGTTAGTGCATGTTGAAGTCAATTTGAATCGGAGTACTCCTGCCCTGAGAGCAGCGCATAATACACTAAAATAACAGCGATTTGAATCTATTGAGTACTCCTGCCCTGAGAGCAGCGCGTAATACACTAAAAATAACAGCGATTTTAATCTATTGAGTACTCCTGCCCTGAGAGCAGCGCGTAATACACTAAAAATAACAGCGATTTGAATCTATTGAGTACTCCTGCCCTGAGAGCAGCGCGTAATACACTAAAAATAACAGCAATTTGAATCTATTGAGTACTCCTGCCCTGAGAGCAGCTCGTAATACACTAAAAATAACAGCGATTTTAATCTATTGAGTACTCCTGCCCTGAGAGCAGCGCGTAATACACTAAAATAACAGCGATTTGAATCTATTGAGTACTCCTGCCCTGAGAGCAGCACGTAATACACTAAAATAACAGCGATTTGAATCTATTGAGTACTCCTGCCCTGAGAGCAGCGCGTAATACACTAAAAATAACAGCGATTTGAATCTATTGAGTACTCCTGCCCTGAGAGCAGCGCGTAATACACTAAAATAACAGCGATTTGAATCTATTGAGTACTCCTGCCCTGAGAGCAGCGCGTAATACACTAAAAATAACAGCGATTTGAATCTATTGAGTACTCCTGCCCTGAGAGCAGCGCGTAATACACTAAAATAACAGCGATTTGAATCTATTGAGTACTCCTGCCCTGAGAGCAGCGCGTAATACACTAAAAATAACAGTGATTTGAATCTATTGAGTACTCCTGCCCTGAGAGCAGCGCGTAATACACTAAAAATAACAGCGATTTGAATCTATTGAGTACTCCTGCCCTGAGAGCAGCTCGTAATACACTAAAAATAACAGCGATTTGAATCTATTGAGTACTCCTGCCCTGAGAGCAGCGCGTAATACACTAAAAATAACAGTGATTTGAATCTATTG
The DNA here is from genome assembly GCF_949319135.1 of Squalius cephalus. Taxonomy (NCBI): domain Eukaryota; kingdom Metazoa; phylum Chordata; class Actinopteri; order Cypriniformes; family Leuciscidae; genus Squalius; species Squalius cephalus. The sequence goes on from NC_137139.1 coordinate 4,533,678, forward strand.
AGTACTCCTGCCCTGAGAGCAGCGCGTAATACACTAAAAATAACAGCGATTTGAATCTATTGAGTACTCCTGCCCTGAGAGCAGCGCGTAATACACTAAAATAACAGCGATTTGAATCTATTGAGTACTCCTGCCCTGAGAGCAGCGCGTAATACACTAAAAATAACAGCGATTTGAATCTATTGAGTACTCCTGCCCTGAGAGCAGCTCGTAATACACTAAAAATAACAGCGATTTGAATCTATTGAGTACTCCTGCCCTGAGAGCAGCTCGTAATACACTAAAAATAACAGCGATTTGAATCTATTGAGTACTCCTGCCCTGAGAGCAGCTCGTAATACACTAAAAATAACAGCGATTTGAATCTATTGAGTACTCCTGCCCTGAGAGCAGCGCGTAATACACTAAAATAACAGCGATTTGAATCTATTGAGTCTCCTGCCCTGAGAGCAGCGCGTAATACACTAAAAATAACAGTGATTTGAATCTATTGAGTACTCCTGCCCTGAGAGCAGCTCGTAATACACTAAAAATAACAGCGATTTGAATCTATTGAGTACTCCTGCCCTGAGAGCAGCTCGTAATACACTAAAAATAACAGCGATTTGAATCTATTGAGTACTCCTGCCCTGAGAGCAGCGCGTAATACACTAAAATAACAGCGATTTGAATCTATTGAGTCTCCTGCCCTGAGAGCAGCGCGTAATACACTAAAATAACAGCGATTTGAATCTATTGAGTACTCCTGCCCTGAGAGCAGCTCGTAATACACTAAAAATAACAGCGATTTGAATCTATTGAGTACTCCTGCCCTGAGAGCAGCTCGTAATACACTAAAAATAACAGCGATTTGAATCTATTGAGTACTCCTGCCCTGAGAGCAGCGCGTAATACACTAAAATAACAGCGATTTGAATCTATTGAGTACTCCTGCCCTGAGAGCAGCGCGTAATACACTAAAATAACAGCGATTTTAATCTATTGAGTACTCCTGCCCTGAGAGCAGCGCGTAATGCACAAAAAAGTGATTTGAATTGAGTACTCCTGCCCTGAGAGCAGCGCGTAATACACTAAAATAACAGCGATTTGAATCTATTGAGTACTCCTGCCCTGAGAGCAGCTCGTAATACACTAAAAATAACAGCGATTTGAATCTATTGAGTACTCCTGCCCTGAGAGCAGCGCGTAATACACTAAAATAACAGCGATTTTAATCTATTGAGTACTCCTGCCCTGAGAGCAGCGCGTAATGCACAAAAAAGTGATTTGAATTGAGTACTCCTGCCCTGAGAGCAGCGCGTAATACACTAAAATAACAGCGATTTGAATCTATTGAGAACTCCTGCCCTGAGAGCAGCGCGTAATACACTAAAATAACAGCGATTTGAATCTATTGAGAACTCCTGCCCTGAGAGCAGCGCGTAATACACTAAAATAACAGCGATTTTAATCTATTGAGTACTCCTGCCCTGAGAGCAGCGCGTAATGCACAAAAAAGTGATTTGAATTGAGTACTCCTGCCCTGAGAGCAGCGCGTAACACACTAAAATAACAGCGATTTGAATCTATTGAGAACTCCTGCCCTGAGAGCAGCGCGTAATACACTAAAATAACAGCGATTTGAATCTATTGAGTACTCCTGCCCTGAGAGCAGCGCGTAATACACTAAAATAACAGCGATTTGAATCTATTGAGTATTCCTGCCCTGAGAGCAGCGCGTAATACACTAAAATAACAGCGATTTGAATCTATTGAGTACTCCTGCCCTGAGAGCAGCGCGTAATACACTAAAATAACAGCGATTTGAATCTATTGAGAACTCCTGCCCTGAGAGCAGCGCGTAATACACTAAAATAACAGCGATTTGAATCTATTGAGAACTCCTGCCCTGAGAGCAGCGCGTAATACACTAAAATAACAGCGATTTGAATCTATTGAGTACTCCTGCCCTGAGAGCAGCGCGTAATACACTAAAATAACAGCGATTTGAATCTATTGCGTACTCCTGCCCTGAGAGCAGCACGTAATAAACTAAAAATAACAGCGATTTTAATCTATTGAGTACTCCTGCCCTGAGAGCAGCGGGTAATACACTAAAAATAACAGCAATTTGAATATATCGAGCTCCTGCCCTGAGAGCAGCGCTAAGGCGGGAGATGTATCATTTTGACCGTTGAAATATCGCGGAAAATTTCTTCGGAAAAGTTCTGTTCTCGCATATCAATTTAACAGACAGCGAGGTAGCATTGGAAAAGCATGTTTTACACCAGTTACCCCATAAGCAGCTTTGTTTTGGTCGACTGATGAAACAGTCAAATCAAAATGCATAGCCTACAATACGATATTTAGACGATGATTAGTCCTGTGCATTTTTAAATGTTCTCTTATTATCTTAGTAAACTTTAGAGGATGTTGAATTGTAACAAAATATAGTAGTAAATTCACTTACCTTGCAATAAATGCGTTCTCCCACAAACATCTGTCTTTTTTTCCCGACTATTCCTCAAGAATCCCTCCGCAGCGCATCTCAAATTCAAACGTCTAAACCCCGCCCTTGCTTCAGGTTCATTGGTTGAAGCTGTAAACCAATCATTTTCCTTTCTGCCCTCAGAACATGTTTGAGTAAGTAAAACTCCCATCTGCCCACAGGAAGTAATTAGGTGGGTTTTTTAAAAATTTTATATCACTTTTACTCAGGACATGCTAACTGGCAACAAAGGATTCCATTCATTATGCTAAGCTAAGCTAGCGCCGACCCTGTCAAACTAAAACAATGCATGCACTGAGACAAAAATGCATTTGCCCACCTATCTAAATGTAGGAAAGAAAGTGAATAAGCCCTATTTCAAAAAACGGTGGAGTGTTCCTTTAACTTTTAGGCAAAATATTTTTTTTTGTAATTCTATGAATTACACTGCGCAAAACAAAAGTAATATTACTCAGGGGGGTCGGCCTCCACAGAACATAAAATATTATTTTTATTTTATTTTTCGTAATCGCATTTATGAGAAAAAAAAATGTTGCCTACGGACGTGACAGTTCTCCATTAAGGACGTGACAATTTCAAAATCAAACAATTTCAAGTAATGTAACGTTAATATTCAGTGGTTTAAGATCTAAATGTAGCTTGCACAGGCCAGACAACAGATATAACACAGAAACGATAGTTAGATCTATTCAGCCATATTGTAAATACTGTAAGATAGATCAATAAACAGTTAAGTTAGTCTGTCAGCTGCACGTGATCTGCAATCATGTCTGATCAATTAAAACATAAGCATCAAACCAATATATTAGTGGATTTTTGCAAAACTATAAAGAAAACGGAGTCAAATTATCATGTAATGCAATAAAATGCTTCTTACGCAGCCACCAGGATCAGCTATCGATCTATAAATAGCATCACCAGCTCATAACATTATCAGCTATCGATCTGAATAAAATGCTACATCATTAACTTTCATTTAGTTGCGCTACGAAATTGAGTAAGAATTGAAACGAAAATCATGTACAAAGTCAAATAACTTCACCTTACCTGTTTCTCACATGAAAGTGTTTTCCGTTTGTTCAGAGTCGAAGCGCGTGGAACTTCCGGTTTAAAATGCCATCCGTGGCCGTATCCGTGGGCTTTTAGCAGCTAATGTTAGCCATCTGTTTAAAACCTTACTTCATTAAGCATCATTCTGTTCACACAACTAGAAATATACATGAAACTATATCAAATGTATAGTTAAATACTAAAGGATTACAGCAACCTGTTGCTTAGTCAACATGAAGTGTTTCTTCCATTGAAACAGAGTCAAAACAGAGGAATTAAAGATTAAAACCCAGTAACAGTGTGCGTGGGCGCATCCAATAAAACTACACGGCTTCTCCCTCCCTCTCCGTGGGCCTTTCTCATTGGCTAAAGCCACACACACTTCCGGTAGTGTGTATCTGCTGCAATACCACGTTCCCAGCTACAGGGGCGATAGAGAGCATACACACATACACACTCCTAACCGGTTTTTATCACCTTGTGGGGAAAGTGAAAAAAAAGCATGAGGCATATCAGCAGAGGCTACTGAGGCAGTTTACATTGAAATCGGTGTGGGGCCCACCATTTCGGGCCCCACAACGTTGTTGGACCCCATACCGTTGGTGTGCTCCTGGTCACTGGGCCCCACGACTGATACATGAGACACTACTGTTTCTTTAGTAAAATGAATAACTTATAATACCTTGAATAAATGAGTGGGAATGTAAACATGGCTTCTGTCTCCATAGAGATCAGTTAAAGAAATGCATTGTAAAACCATATCAAATGATGCGTCAGTTTGAAATTAAATGTTAGATTAATATAATGTGTATGAAACTATCATGGGGTTTATTTATTTAATTAGACATAATGTGTGTGCTTGTTTCAGCATCAGTTCCGCAGTTCACCAACTCTCCCACCATGATTGTGATGGTTGGTCTTCCTGCCCGTGGAAAGACCTACATCTCTAAGAAACTCACACGCTACCTCAACTGGATTGGCGTTCCCACCAAGGGTGAGTATTATTATTCATGGAAACATTATACAAACATTTCAATTTATAAAAGTAACAGGTAGAAGCACAAAATTTTCTCACACATTACAGTTTTTCTTGATTGCTGCTTAAACACGTTTCTTGAAATTATGCTTCCTTTACTCAAAACTCTAAACACAAATCCTTAACTTCTCACCTAATTCCCCAAACTTCCTACTTCCTATATCAAAATGAAGCTCTCCACTCAAAACCATTCAATTTTGCTGAAAAAGTTAACTTTGCCCTCAGACATTACACACAAGCACTCAAAAAAAAGCAATAAGTTGTTTTGCATGTGGTTCCCTTTCAGTCAGCCACGTTCGACGTTACGTCAGAAGTGATTTGCATCATCAACCACTCCCCATGAGACGGGTATGTAAGGAAGCGTGCTTTAATCAAGCTTTAGCTTTGAAGCCGAGCGTTTCTCACGATTGTGCTCAGCAATCATCGTTCGAGTGTGTGCAACAAACTAGGAAGAAGCTCTTCAGTGAGTGTGTGTGTGACGGCTCGTCAGCGGTGGTCGCTTCTAAAAGAGCTTTCTCTGCATACATTGTAGTTCTCCTAAAATAGTATTTTGCACGCTGCAGACTTCCTGAAGTTGGTCTTGCAGCAACTGTTCCCCTGTGCACTTCAGCACTAAGAGAGAGTTTTTTTCCCTAAAAGAGCAAGCGGACAGCGAGCGTCTTTTTAAAGACACCTCTCTCTCCATGCATTTCTGGATGCGGTCGTTTCCTGTCCTCATCTGATGGCCACGATTGCTGTCTCACATGCCTGGGCATAAGCTGAGATGGCGTTCTTGGGTGGTCGTCATGAGAACGATGGTCGGCACGCTGGTCGCGACTAGCCTTTCTCGTAAAGGCTTTGAGTCCCCTTTGCAGTTGCCCCTCAACACTTGGGAGATCTAGGATTACAGTAAGAGCTCTTCTGCCGGGAAAACCCTCCAAATCCTCAGTGTGTCGTGGGCCTTTGAGCTCCCGGCTGACAGCACGGGTTGTCCCGCTCTGGATGAGGATCAGATGTCAATAGCTCTCTCACTATCTTCGATGGAGGGGTAATAAAAAATATAATAATAAAAAAATTCTTAAAAAAATAAAAATAATTGTGGGCATACATTTTAAAATTAATGTTCTCAAAGGTTGCCACCTGCAGGGGTCATCCGCAACTCCCATCCAGCACCTTTGAGACAACAGCAGCTCTGGCTTTTAAGGTTTACAGTGCCACTGGACAGGCCGCCTTCACCCTGCATGCGATAGCCACCCTGCAAGTCCAATGCTCCCATTTGCAAGGTGGTCTTTTCGATGACGCTGTCGAAGACTGTGCCTAGCAGTTCTTGGCAGTCCAGAAGCAGGCTGAGGCTATCAAGAACCTGCTCCAACGCAACCTCTGCTAACAGGCCGTCACATGCTGCCCCTCAGTCTGCTTTTGCCAAGAGCGTCCGTTCCCCTGCAACCAAAAAAAAAAAAGCTCCAGTATGGCCAGCTCAGCCGCGACGCCGAGCCCCCCTGCAGGAATGCGGCCAGGTAAGTGTTGCACCACACACTCTGTCCCCACTCCGGGACACTATGCCTTCCGGGTCAGGCCCCTGTGCTGCCCCACTGCGGGTACGTCTGTCGTCCCACTGGTTTCACTCACGTGGTGTCTGCGAGCCTGGCTAGTGCTTCCCAGCCCATCTCGCTGGCTCACTCGATCAGACTCGGCTACTCGATTCAGTTCGCCTCCAGGTTCAGCGGGGTCCAGTTTACCTCAGTGGCAGACAAGGATGCTCCTGTCCTGTGTGTGGAGATCACAGTACTGGCAAAAGACGCAATAGAGCTGGTTCCTCTAGCCGATATGAGGCTAACACAGACACATTTTCGAGTGCGTTCGCCCCCAAGATCGGTTTGCAGCGATTGACCTGAAGGGAGCGTGATTTCACGTCTCGATTCTCCCTCGACACAGACCATTCCTACGTTTTGCGTTCAAGGGACGGGCAAAAGTTACAGTAGAGAGCAGTCTGAAGTGCATCTACTGTACCTGTTCTTCTCTATAAAGGTTCTTATGATTGAGGCGACGGTGAAGCGACTCAAGTTTGGCTGTATTCGTTGCCCAGCCTCCCTTATTGTCATACCATGGACAAAGACATGGGTAACTAGAGTGGCACTGCTTGTCTCTTTGGCCTTGCCCTTGCCCTTCACCTTCCTCATTCTCTTCCTCCACTTCCATCTACTCTTCTTCCTCTTCCTCCTCCTCCTCCTCCACTCCAATGTCCTCAACCTCTTCCTTCATGTCTTTCTGGATCCATTGTTCCAAAACCCAATGAACTGACTCTGGCCCTAGAGATCCATCTAATGAAGGATCTGATTGATGTGTGTTAAATTTTGACTCTTAGTGTTTCCACTTGGGTAATTGTGTGCTAACTGAGCTGAAGCTGTGCTGACTTGAGTGAACAATATTGAATGCTAGCGCTTTCTAAATGACAACATAGTGTAGGCAATGAGAAATGAAGGGATTTGTGTGTAGAGTTTTGCAGTGACAGTTCAACAAATCTGACTTATGTGTCAAAACAGGGGAATAGTGTATAGTTTAGGGAAATGGGTGTGCGTTTTGATAAATGGCGTTATGGTTTTGAAATTTTAGTTCAAAAGCCTGGTTAAAGTGTTTAAGCAATCAAGAAAAACTGTAAAAACAAAAAATGTCAAGGCTATTGGTAGATTTAGGCACTAGTATGTTTCTGTTGTACACTTATTGGTCAATACAGGTCATTGCAGCCCGATATATTGGTAGATGGCTGTTGAACTTGGTACATTTTTATTGGCAACAATATGGTCATTTTTGGCATTTTCAATGTTAATTGGGCAGGTTGTTTTCCAAATTCAGTAGTATTTAAAGAACATAAGTCTTAAAAGATGTATTTGTAATATGTGCCTCTGTAGACCGAATAAAATCATAGAGCATTATTTCTTGCACTAAACAGTCACTGATGTGAACCTATTTTAACAGTGTTTAACGTTGGACAGTACCGAAGGGATGCCGTTCACACCTATAAGAGTTACGAATTCTTCCTCCCAGACAACGAAGAGGCCATGAAGATTCGCAAGTGAGAAACACTTTACACAACAGTGCTTCATTTAAGTAATATCACATGAGAAAGAGTGCTATTTCTCCAAAATTAATATTAAGTTCTTGTTTATGGAAGCAATATTACACTCACAATTATGCTATTGTTCTGAATATTCACCCTTACAGAACGAAAATATATTGATAAATATATTTTATGGTGTAAATATACTGAAAAATATATGAAATAATGGTAACACTTTATTTTACAGTGTCCTTGTTACATATTTACATACTTACCATAGTAAGAACAGTAAATTATGCATAATTACATGCAACTAACCCTCAACCAAATCCTAATCCTACCCTAACCCTATAGTAAGTACATGTAGTTGCTTAATATTATTCAGTACTTAAATATATAACTATTATTGCAACACTGTAACAAGGACACCTTAAAATAAAGTGTGACGAAATAATATATTGTGTTCATATTTTTTGTTATATATTAAGGAATTGACGCTTTTCATATATTGAAAAATATATTTACAATATATTCAGACTGTAGAATGTCATTAGACGAGTGTACTTTTAACAATTACCTTAAATTTCTCAAGGATGTTTTACTCAAAGTTGTAAGATTCTAATATAAAAACACACAAAAGAGTGAAAAAAGTGCCAAGACAATTTGTTAACTTCTTTAACTTGATTTTTCTTTAACTTTTTTTTTTGTTTTGTTTTTTTTCAGTTTAATAAATAAAAATAAATGCGTAGTTTATCATTGTCCTGATTCTCTTTTGTATGTTTTTATATTAGAACCAACTTTGGGTAAAACATCCTAGAGAAATTGAAGGCAATCGTTTTCCACGTACACTCATCTAATGACATTTTGCTGTGTAAATATAATGTAAATATATTTTCCAATATATGAAAAGAGGCAAATCCTTGTGCATTATTCAATAAATTGTAATATATAACACAGTATATTAACGCAATATATTATTTCATATTTCTTTTAGTATATTTACACCATATAATATATTGATCATAAATATTGATCATAAATATATGGAAATATACTTCCGTTACGTAAGGGACGCACTGCTGTAATTCGGTTGTAGGCCAGAGTTCAATAAAAATGAAGTTTACATTGAGTAACTTACATGTAACTTACATTACAAAAAAAAAAAAAAAAAACTAACTTAGAGGTCTTTAGAATCGCATGGAAAGACAGTATGTCACGTTATAAAAAGGCCCTAAAAGAGGCCAGGGCTGAGCATCTCCGCAAACTAATAGAAAACAACCAAAACAATCCTAGGTTCTTATTTAACACCGTGGCTAGACTAAAAAATAAACAGATGTCTCCTGAACAAAATATTCCGTTACAGTTTAGTAGTAATGATTTCATGAAGTTCTTCACTGAGAAAATAGAAAACATCAGAACCACAATTGTAAACGTTCAATCCTCAATCGCGTCTTATAATTCAGCCTCAATTATCACCCCGCAAGAACAATTACAGTGCTTTACAACTATAGAACAAAAAGAGTTAAATAAACTTATCACTTCATCTAAAACAACAACATGTTTACTAGATCCTATACCAACTAAACTTTTGAAAGAAGTGTTACCTGTAGTGGAAGAGCCTCTCCTCAATATTATTAACTCGTCTTTATCTTTAGGTCATGTTCCAAGAACATTTAAACTGGCAGTTATAAAACCTCTCATTAAGAAACCACAATTAGATCCACATAATCTAGCAAATTATAGACCCATTTCAAATCTACCTTTTATGTCTAAAATACTAGAAAAAGCTGTGTCCGCTCAACTGGGCTCTTTCTTGCAAGAAAATGACATCTATGAAAAGTTTCAGTCTGGATTCAGACCGCATCATAGCACAGAAACTGCGCTTGTTAAAATCACAAATGATTTACTTTTAGCTTCTGACCAAGGCTGTATCTCAATACTAGTTTTACTTGATCTTAGTGCTGCGTTCGATACTATAGATCATACAATACTCTTAGATCGACTACAAAATTATACTGGTGTTCAAGGACAAGCATTAAGCTGGTTTAGATCATACTTATCTGACCGCTACCATTTTGTCTATTTAAATGGAGAAAAATCGATCATAACTCCAGTAAACTATGGAGTGCCGCAGGGATCTGTGTTAGGCCCTCTATTATTCTCAATATATATGCTGCCACTTGGAAATATTATAAGGAAACATGGAATTAGTTTCCATTGTTATGCTGATGACACTCAAATCTATATTTCATCACGGCCGGATGAAAACGCTAAATTATCCAAATTGACAGAGTGTGTTAAAGATATAAAAGATTGGATGACGCGCAATTTTCTTTTATTAAATCCAGACAAGACAGAGGTACTAATCATCGGTTCAAAAAACCACCCACAAAACCTCTTACAATACAACTTTAACATCGTAGGATGTCCTGTTACTTTATCCTCTACAGTAAAAGACCTGGGTGTTATACTCGACTGTAACCTGTCTTTTGAAAATCCTATTTCATATGTTACAAGAACAGCCTTTTTCCACCTTAGAAACATTGCTAAGCTACGTAATATGCTATCTGTTTCTGATGCAGAAAAGTTAGTTCATGCGTTCATGACCTCGAGACTAGATTACTGTAATGCTTTATTAGCTGGTTGTCCTGCATCCTCAATAAACAAGCTACAGTTAGTCCAAAATGCTGCCGCTAGAGTTCTAACTAGATCAAGAAAATATGATCATATAACACCAATTTTATCATCACTACATTGGCTACCTATAAAGTTCCGTATTAATTACAAGGTATTGCTACTGACTTATAAAGCCCTAAACGGCTTAGCTCCAGTCTATTTAACCGATCTTCTATCGCCCTATAATCCATTGCGCTCTTTAAGGTCAGTAAATTCGAGGCTTTTGGTCATTCCTAGGATATCCAGATCCACCAAAGGAGGGAGATCATTTTCACATTTAGCTCCAAAACTCTGGAATAGCCTTCCTGATACTGTTCATTGCTCAGACTCGCTCTCCCAGTTTAAAACTAGATTAAAGACGCATCTCTTCAGCCAGGCATTCATATAATACTTTTAATCTTACAGTTAAATCCGACCTCTAGTTCATAAATGCCAGAGGAGAACTGGCCCCCGACTGAGCCTGGGTTCTCCCAAGGTTTTTTTTTCTCCATTAGGTCACCTGATGGAGTTTTTCGGTTCCTTGCCACTGTTGCCTTTGGCTTGCTCAGTTGGGGATATTTGGGAATATTTAATTTAATTAATCAATCAACGATACTATTGATCAGCATTACCAAACGTGGACGTTCCACTAGAAACAAACATTGATGTATTGTTTTAATTTATTACTGTGAAGCTGCTTTGATACAACCTATGTTGTGAAAAGCGCTATATAAATAAACTTGACTTGACTTGACTTGACATTTTAGACACAACTTTGCCTGTAAATGTGTCTATTGTCTATTTGTAACGATACCGTGACTGATTCACTCATAAAAACTGCTCCAGCAGCAAGTAACTGTCAGTAATGTAATGTAACCTGCAGAAAGTGTCTGCCCTTTGTTGTGAGTAAGGCATAGGGATGCTCATTTGTGATTGAAATTCGCCCTATATCAGTACTCATTGAACACCATATGGATAATCATATGATTGAGCACCAGAACTAACAAATTATATTGTGTATATATATATATTTGTGTGTGTGTGTGAGTGTTTGTTATTGTATTTTTATTTTATTTTTCTTGTAAATTGTGTGCTTTAGAGCGTGTGCTCTGGCGGCGTTGAAAGACGTCTGTTGTTACTTCACTCAGGATCATGGACAAGTTGCAGTAAGTGACAAGCACACACACATGCTCATCTGTACACGGACAATAGTTACTGACGTTTCTACTGATCTTGATTAATTTAGAAGAGCTGTGGTTAGAAACTTAACTTTTTCTGTTTCGGAAAAATTAGCAGCTGGTAAGGCCATAAGTATTATCACAGTAGTTTCTGATTAATGCGTAATGTTTTATACACAACCAGCCAAAAAGTTTGAAATAATCAACATTTTTTAAATGTTTTTGAGTGTTTTATGCTCACCGAGGCTGTTTATTTTATTATAAACATATTCAAAATAGTAATATTGTGAATATTATTTAAATTTAAAATAACTAACATATATATTGTGGCAGAAAAAATAAACTTTAATTATGATGAGGCTGAAATTGAAAAATGCAAATAATCATAGTGTCTTTATAAGCTTTAATCTTGCAAGAATAGCTTTAGTTGCTTTCCAACTAAAGCAAACACTGATCACCATAATGGTGAATGTAAAATTATATTATTTTCAATAAATCATCTATATCTATTTTAGAAACTTACGACTTTGATTAAAACATCCTTGATCCTTAAGGCATTTGTTTTTCATGTTTTCTAAGTACAATCTCAACTAATTACATTTTACAGTGTAAATATATTGTAAATACATTTTTCAATATATGGAAAGTGGCAATTCATTATGTATTATTCAATATATTGTAATATATAACACATTACATTCAAGTCAAGTCACCTATAAAGGTAATTATAAACATTAATTAATTAAACTAATTAATTAAAGGACATAAATAATTATATAGGGCTTTTTACAATACAGATTGTTTCAAAGCAGCTTTACAGAGATAACAAGAAAATAATGCAACAACGTTTGTGTCTTGAAGAAAATAGCATCAAAGTCCAGCTTAAGTAAGATCAGTGATGGCTAATTTTTTTTGTAAAAAAAAAAGTTATTAATTTAGTTCATATACAGCCGCTCTGGATAAAACCGTGATGTCATCGTCCGGCTCAGTTCAGATCTCATGTAATAGTGTCAATGCAGGCAGATCAATAATATTGTTGAAGATTAAACTAAATGTCCCCAACTAAGCAAGCTGAAAGCTAAAGGCGAAAAAGGCGACAGTGGCAAGGAACCAAAAGAAAACCAGTCAGTAACTGGTGTGACTAATTTGTAACCTGTAAATTAATTTGCTCCTGTTGTAACCGATGTGGTCTGTATGTTAATGAAGTTCACACCCACTCCCATTCTACAAGTGATGACCATTTGCTTAGGATGTGATTCACTCAAATGGTGCAATGACTTCTCTATGATAATCAAGCCAGTTTTGGAAATTAAATTTCTTACAGGTGTTTGATGCAACCAACACAACAAGAGAACGTAGAGAGATGATTCTTACCTTTGCTAAAGAGAACGGCTATAAAGTGAGTGAAACAGGTGAATTTAATATTCATCAAAATGAATACTTCATCTTTAGAAATGAATTAAAAAATATCTCTTTAATATATAATTTTTAAATTTAAATTAAATTATCCTTCTTGTAGCTCTTTTTTATTGAGTCTCTTTGTGATGACCCAGAAATCATTGCAGAAAACATCAAGGTAATAAGATTTATTTCATGTTTAAAATATATATTTATTTCTTGTTTATTTCTTTCTTTATTGATCTATGTGTATTAATGCATTGACTGAGTTGCTTTTTACTGAGCTGCATAATTATTAAACTATTATCTGGTAATTTCTTGACAGTCTGTAGGAGTTTGTCTGTATTGGAATATATGTTTGTTCACACTCTACATCCTGTAAAAGAGCTTTGTTTTCTGTATCTGCAGCAAGTGAAGCTGAGCAGTCCTGATTACGTTGACTGTGATAAAGAGGAGGCAGTGGCTGACTTCCTCAAGAGAATAGACTGCTACAAACTCGCATATGTTCCCTTAGATGATGACAAAGACAGGTGAAACACTGTCACCCACACAGTTAGACCTTACCAGGCTTTTTTACAGTAAAATACTGGCAACACACTGTAAAAGTTACAGTGTTACAGTAAAATGCACTAAATTAAATGCACTAAATAAACTAAACTCACGTTAACTAATTTCATTTGCAGAAACCAACTGTCTTAAATTGACCAACTGTCATTTAAATGTATTAACTAATATTTATAATGCACTTATAATGTGAGCAAAGTATTACTGTGAATTTATTTAATTTTAGATCACTAAAAAAATGCAACATACCGCATAATGTTTATAGATCTTGCCCTGGACTAAAGTACTGGCTCTACTCTTCAGCACAATGGTGGCCCAAAAAAAACCTAAACTGGCAACAGTGTTTTATAACTTACTGTTAAGTTATTACTGTTAAAATACATTTCGTGGGAGTGTCTTTTTATCTTACACTGTTAACCCTTTCAACCCCACAGGAAAATCCACACCACAAAGAGTAAAAAGTAACATTGACGCAGTGTTGCAGTGAGATAACTCAGTGAATATGTAGGTGGTTGTTGAGCATTAGTGTTGTAGTTCTTGTGTTTCTCTTTTTTCTGTTCTTATTTCTCTGTTCTTCAGTGATTCTGCTTATCAGGTGTTCATCAGTGTCTGAATTCACTCTCTTCTTTTCATTCACTCTCACAAGTGGACTATATTAGTGAACTATAAGGAATAGTGAATGAGGGTATAGGGTGTGATTTGGACACACAGCCTCTGAGTGTCGACTTTGAGCGCTGTTAATTCACAGTATATTCCTGTAGACTATTTTCTCGAAAACGACAAATATTACCCAGAATGGACTGTTTTCTATGGTATATTACTGTTGTAAAGGAAAAGGCGAAACTGTCAGAATTTGGCCTTCTTTTACAGCAAGGGTTAACAGTGCAGAACGAATTTGACCAACATCTGTTGTTTGACATGATTGCAGTGGAAGTCCTCATCATTATGTCTCTGTGTGTCCACAGGAACCTGTCATACATTAAGATCTTTAACGTGGGCAGCAGGTACCTGGTGAATCAGGTTCAGGATCATATTCAGAGCAGGATCGTCTACTACCTGATGAACATCCATGTCACGCCTCGCACTATCTACCTCTGTCGTCATGGAGAGAGTGAACTCAACGTTTTGGGGCGTATCGGAGGTGATTCCGGTCTGTCTACACAAGGAAAGAGGGTTAGTGTAAATCTTATCTAAAATTTAAAATAATAGAAAGAGTGTAGAGAAGGACTTTCAGGCTTTGAATGAATCCTGGATTGATGATGTTTTAAGTAATTATTATTACTGTTTATTATAATCGAACCACAATTCTGTGATAAGGGGACATTTACTAGATCATTACTGTTGTCTGCAGAGTTATTGTGTATATTAAATATGGAGTCATCTCAGCCTGAGAGAGATTTAATGTCTTATTTTATCTTCAGTTGATTTCATCTAAGGCTGTGGCTGAAGTCAGTTGTAGTTCTTGTGTTTCTGCTCGTCTCTTTTTCTGTTCTCTTCTTTCCTTCAGTGATTCTGCTTGTTAACAGGCTTATTAAAGGAGAAGTTCACTTTTAAAATGAAAATTCTGTCATCATATACTCACCCTCATGTTGTTTCAAACCTGTATGAATTTCTTTCTTCTGCTGAACAGAAAGGAAGATATTTAGAAGATTATCAGTAACCAGACAGTTTTTGGGTCCCAATGACTTCCATAGTATTTTTTTTTCCTACTATGGAAGTCATTGGGACCCAAAAACTGTCTAGTTACTGATAATCTTCTAAATATCTTCCTTTCTGTTCAGCAGAAGAAAGAAATTCATACAGGTTTTAAATAACATGAGGGTGAGTATATGATGACAGAATTTTCATTTTAAAAGTGAACTTCTCCTTTAAGGCTGAGATGACTCCATATTTAATATACACAGGTTTTGTGGCTCAGATCAGGTCCAGTTCTGGTTTATTTCTTTGCTCTTGGCTGACATGTGGTATTGCTATGGCCTGCTTGTGGCCCAGATCTGGCAAACAGGAGCGGTCCGCCCAAGGGCCGTCATTCCACGCTGCATGTGGGCCAGATCATCTTTCCACATGTGCCAGATGTGGGCCAGATCTGGGACGTCACAATGTTGCTATGTGGGTATATGCTACCACAGGGGCTACACCTTTCAAACTCCTGCGTGGCCGCAAGATGCGTACAAAATTGGATGTCCTGCCTGTCAGCACGGAAGTGAAGACATATTCTGAGATCAAACACACTGTGACATGTAAACAGCAGAAATGTAAAGACTATATTGACAAAAAGAGAGGAGCTAAGGTATAGTTAATCTGCACTCAGAATTCCCCCTGGAAATCTTAGATAATCAGGTTATCTTTGAAATACTCATTTCAACATACTATGATTTGGGACACACTTTTTTTATTTGTGTCAGTTTGCTGCAGCTCTAGGGACATACATCAGGGGTCAGTGCATCCTGGACCTGAAGATCTGGACCAGTCACATGAGGAGAACAATCCAGACTGCGGAGGCGATTGGAGTGCCATATGAGCAATGGAAAGCACTGAATGAGATTGATGCTGTGAGTCAAGTCCTGTTTCTAGTTGCACATATAAGATTGACCGAAGTGCCCACTGGGCAAAAGCCACAGTTGCCAATCGTTTTGGTTCTTTTGCAGAGTGTGTTTGATTTCGAATGATATATATATATATGTCATGAAGTGCATGTGTTCATGTGCAGGGTGTGTGTGAGGAGATGATGTACGAAGAGATTCAAGATCACTTTCCTGAGGAGTTTGCACTCAGAGACCAAGACAAATACCGGTACCGCTATCCAAAGGGGGAGGTGAGTATATTGTGGCAAGCGACAAGAAGAATAAAGGCAGTGACTTGCCTTGAAAGGGACTTTGTTAAAACTCAGCTGGGCTACCATGTATGAAAGGACACTTTTGGAGCTTGATTTTGATTGCCTAAACAGCGTTCCAAGGGTACTGATACTGAACAGCAATAAGAGATTTTAAAATTATTATTTTATGGGATGCTTTATGTGTTTGCGTGTTGCACAGGCTGTCAGTCAGTGCATTACTGATAAAGGTTTTGCAGTGAGCCTTCCTGAAGATTAAATTAGCCACGTTTCCATTACCCTTCATATTGCGCAAATTTAAACTGCGAATTGAATATACGGCCAACGGAAACACGTCAATTTCGTAAAAACTCCCATAGGCCTATATGGCAAACAAGTTTTTACTTTTGAGGTGTTTTTTCAGGCAATTCGAAAAAGGAATATTTCGCAAAACTGCAATGGAAACGGTTTTTGGCACGGTATGTTTGGACAGAAGAGTAATTTACTGAACTCATAAAAGACAAAAGAATTACGGGAATACTGGATTCTAAACAACAAAGAATTGCCACAATCAATTCAATTTCCATTAAATGCAAAGGTTATATATT
Source organism: Squalius cephalus (assembly GCF_949319135.1). Taxonomy (NCBI): domain Eukaryota; kingdom Metazoa; phylum Chordata; class Actinopteri; order Cypriniformes; family Leuciscidae; genus Squalius; species Squalius cephalus. The sequence continues at coordinate 4,550,504 of NC_137139.1, forward strand.
TGTATCCTTCTTTTAGTACTGCAGTGCTTGTGTGTGTGTGTTTGTGTGTTCAGTCCTACGAGGATCTGGTTCAGCGTTTAGAGCCTGTAATCATGGAGCTTGAGCGCCAAGAGAATGTTTTGGTCATATGTCATCAGGCTGTCATGCGCTGTCTGCTGGCATACTTCCTGGACAAAAGTGCAGGTAGAGTGAAACCTTGGAACAAACTTCTGGAACATTAATTTACTCCAATACATGAGCTTTACAGAATAAGTTTGCAAACCCTGCTATTCCCGAAAGCATTGTAAGCTTAAGTAGATCGTAGAACCACAGCAACTAATGGTCTCTACAATCAACTTGGCTCACAATGCTTTGGGAAATGCAGCCCTGGATTTCTGCATTGATTACACATAAAAAGTGTTGTGATTTTCATTCGTGTCTAAGAAAACAGCATTGCTAAAGACATTGCATTACAGGGTGTTCGTGATTCCATGGTTTGACAAGTTGTCTACAAATGGAGAAAATTCAGGACTGTTGCTACTCTCCCTAAGAGTGGGCATTTGAGTCCAATAGGCAATCCTGAAAGAGATGATGAAGAACTTAAGAGTAACAGCAAAAGACCCCCAACCCTACAAACTGCAAAATTGTATTTATTTTTAAAGTATTTATTTTTCACTAAGAACATGATTTCTGCAATTTAGAGGACGATTTAAAACCCACCTCATTTATTTGGTACAATGAAGTAGAGGCTGTAAAGCTATTTGTCTCAGCTGGAGGGACAGGCTCTATCGATGTCTGACCATCGTGAAGACGAGGGCCATGAACATCGTGTGTGTGTTTGTGTCTGTCTGTCTGTGTGTGTGTGTGTGTGTCCTGAAAGGCCACCTAGGGAGATTGTGAAAGTGCACTTTCTCTGCATCCCACATCTCCGCGAGTCTGAGCCATAGCATCTGATCTAGCATTCGGGACAGGGCGGCGGAGACCATTTAAGCCTGATGCTCACGGCTGCCGGGGAAAGCAACTCTGCATCAGCCTCTGTCACCCTCAGGCATCTTTAAAAAGACGCGATCCGCCGTGCAGCTCTTTTAGGGGAATTTGCTCTTTTATTAAGGATATTGCCTCTATCGGAACGCTACTAATCCACCCAGTGGAGCTCTCTGCACTTATCTGTGCACACTTGAGAGAGACCACTGTTCTGTGCCGACGATCCAGCACCTTCTGTCTCTTTGCAGAGGTGGATGGAAATTGCTTCTCTTTAGAATCAAGAGACCTTGAAGAACAAAGCTGAAGTGTGTGTGTGCGCCTGCTGCCTTATATACCCATATGTCTGGGGCGTGCTCTGCAATTTCCACATGCCACTGGCCTTTTCTGAATACGTAGGAGGTGTTTGGGGCTCTCAAGGGCGACCCCCAGTGTCAGTATTTCAACAAAACGTCGAAAATGACAGACAGAAAAGAAAACAAAGAAATATTGATGAAGTGAAAGTATTTGTTTTGTTTTATAGGGGGGTGTTACGAAATTCATCTTCAATGTGGTGTAGATTTTATAAGCAGCAACAGGAAAGATTTGGTTGAAGTTGTGCTGCTGCTGCTACAAATTTTTAAAAGAACTAAAAAAAATTTAATTCAGGGGTTAGCCTACTTTTTTGATTATAATGATCATTTATAGTCTTCAGTAAAAAACTGCTTGAGTGTTGTAAGTCAGATTGTGCTTGTGTGTAATTATGACTTAGCTGAACAGACCATCAGTAATCAATGCAGAAATAGTTAGTTCACAAACATTTTGTCGATCACTGATATTTACCGTTTTCCTCCTTCTTGTACATGCAAATTTGAATGAGCAGAGTCTTTTTAACTACTGCTCTGCCCTGACGTCCCTCTAGATGAGCTGCCTTATCTGAAGTGTCCTCTGCACACGGTGATGAAACTCACTCCTGTTGCCTATGGTCAGACTCTCTTCTGCAATATAACTGTTTACATAAAGATCATTTAGATCGTAAAATTCTACATTTTTCTATTGTGTTTCCAGGCTGTGATGTTGAGTCCATTTTCCTGAAAGTTGAAGCAGTGAACACACACAGAGACAGACCTGTGGTGAGCACAGTAATACTCTCATACTGTAGCACTTCTGAAATAAAGAGCAGTGCAATTCTCCAGTTTTTAATCAGTTTGGTACAGTACAACCCCATTTCTAGAAACATTGGGACATTTTGTAAATTGCAATAAAATCAAGAGTCTGTGATTTGTTCATTCTCTTGAACCTTTATTTAACTGACAAACGTACAAAGAAACGATTCTCAATGTTTTCACTGACCAACTTAATTGCATTTGGTAAATATAAACAAGTTTTGATTTTGATGGCTACAACACACTTCAAAAAAGTTAGGACAGAGGTATGTTTACAACTGTCACATCACCTTTCCTTTTGATTACACTTTTTAATCAGTTGGGAACTGAGGATACTAATTGTTACAGGTTTCAGGAAGACAGCTGCTCAGCAGTCCATGGTCGACTTTTTTTTATTCTCCTTTTCATGATGGGCCATACATTTTCAATAAGAGACAGATCTGGACTGCAGGTATAGGCCAGTCAAGCACATCCATTCTACAGTGTAGTGTCTACACTCACTCTGATGTATGAAGCCAGGCCTCATTCTGCACATGCTACATCAGAGTGTGTCTTGTCTTTCTTCCCAGGAAAGATCTCATCTTGATGGCAGTATATGTCTCTATTTACTCCTCCACATCAATGGTACCTTCACACCTTCGCACTGCTGAAGTCCCATACAATGACAGATGTTTGCTCTTACACTTGTCACTAATTATGACCGCCGCTAGCGTAGCTAGCGAAAGCGGTCATATAGGGATTGTCAAAGTTTTTTTTTTTTTTTTTTCCCGTCACCTTACTGAATTTTTCGTCAACGATACCAGGGACACCGAAGCACCGGGGAACATGAAATTTGGTGGGCATGTAGCCCCACTAGACTTCTAAGGAAAAATTTCATTTGGTCCCCGGAGGCCACTCCCCCCCGCGCTGGGCCCCCCCAAACCCAAAAAAATGCAGTTTTTCCTAAATAACTACCTGAACCGTGGCACCGAGGATGAAGAAATTTTTATGGTATGTTGCTCTACTAGACTTTTACGGAAAAATTTCGTTTGGTCCCCGGGGGCCACTTCCCCCAGCCGCTCTGGGGCCCCCGTAAATTTTTCGTCAACGATACCAGGGACACCGAAGCACCGGGGAACATGAAATTTGGTGGGCATGTAGCCCCACTAGACTTCTACGGAAAAATTTCGTTTGGTCCCCGGGGGCCACTCCCCCCCCGCGCTGGGCCCCCCCAAACCCAAAAAAATGCAGTTTTTCCTAAATAACTACCTGAACCGTGGCACCGAGGATGAAGAAATTTTTATGGTATGTTGGTCTACTAGACTTTTACGGAAAAATTTCATTTGGTCCCCGGGGGCCACTTCCCCCCTGCGCTGGGGCCCCCGTAAATTTTTCGTCAACGATACCAGGGACACCGAAACACCGGGGAACATGAAATTTGGTGGGCATGTAGCCCCACTAGACTTCTACGGAAAAATTTCGTTTGGTCCCCGGGGGCCACTCCCCCCCCCGCGCTGGGCCCCCCCAAACCCCAAAAAATGCAGTTTTTCCTAAATAACTACCTGAACCGTGGCACCGAGGATGAAGAAATTTTTATGGTATGTTGCTCTTAAGGGCCCACATCAACCTAGCCCATAATCACTCATTTGTGATTTGCGCCCCTCCCATAAAAAATGAAAATGCAATATTATTCTGCTTTAATCGCCCCTATCTTCAGTGGAGATGTTCAGAACTGCACCATATTTCATGTGTATGATTAACTTGACATCCTCTGGGGGTATCCTCTGCTAAGTTTCGTAGAATTTCATCCATGGGGGGGTATAAAATAAATTAATTTATGTGCACATTTAGTGACTGTACACTCATCGGGCCTGTAGATGGTGCTGTTGAGCGAAGGGTTGCTGGTTTAGGATGATACTGTCACACACACACATGCAGGAATACAAACAAATGCAAGCATGCACACACACTGACATCCACACGCACAGACACACACACATAACAAATCCACATGCACAGACACACACACACAAACACACACGCGCACACATGTACGCACACATACATACACGCACAGACACACACACACACACACACACACACACACACACACACACACAGACACACACATACACAAACACACACACACACACACACACACACACACACACACACACACACACACACACACACAGACAGACATGCACATACTACTACTTTTTTTAGGTATATACATAAACACGCAATACAGCCAAATTACTCCACGTCATTTATTTTTGTGGAAAGCCAGTGCAGGCCTGAGCGGCGGTCATATTTTGTACCGCGATGCGGTACATCTAGTTAAATTCTGTATAGTCCCTTTCATCTTTGGACCTGATAACTCAATGTCCGTTTTTCCCTAAAACATGCTGAAACGTGAATTAATCTGACCGCAGCACAGATTTACACTGTCTTTTAAAGCATCTGAGATGAGCTCGGGTCCAGAGAACTCTGCGGCATCTCTGCATAGAGTTGATGTATGGCTTTCTCTTTGTATATCAAGTTGCTTTTCTTGATGCAGCAGTAGATTATGTGAAGGTAACAACGCTTTTCCAAAGTACTGCCGAGCCCAAGTGGCGATATTTAACACAGTAGCATGTTGGTTACTCATGCAATGCCATCTTAAGGCTCGAAGGTCTCCTGCCTTACCTTACACGGACTGAGATTTCTCTTGTCTCCCTGAATCTTTTCACAAAATTATACATGGTCAATCATTTACATTTACAGATCATATACTGTATATAGCTTAGTAATTCAAGAGATTTCTGCACCTTAACAAGTGGTTCTACCAGGTATGAGATGAAAGAGCGCGTGTAAACGACTCTGTGGAACAATCATGCATTGAGAAATTTCTCTTGAAATTGTGAGCTCAAAGTGGTGAGCCATGACCCATCTCTGCTTGCAAAGACTGAGCTTTTGGTGGATGCTCCTTTTACACTCGTTCACGGTACCCTCACCTCTTACCAGTTCACCTGCTTATTATGGACTGTTTCAAAACAGCTTAACTTAGATATTCTGTAATCTTTTCACTTTTATTTTGCCTCTGTCCCAACTTTTTTGGAGTGTGTTGCAGCCATCAAAATCAAAATTTGTTAGCAAAATGCAATTAATTTGGCCAGTGAATACATTGGACATTTTTTCTTTGTACTTTTGTCAGTTAAATAAAGGTTCAAGAGAATTAACAAATCACATATTCTTAATTTTATTGCATGGAATTGGGGTTCTACTATTTTTACAAATAATTGGTACATTTTCCAAATTCTTAGTACTACTCTAGTTTACTTTAAATCTGGTTTCATCTCTTATTGAAATTTCATCTTTTATTTACAGTAATTGCCTTTCATAAATGTATGAAAATTTCATTTTAATTTCATTTTACACATTTGACTATCAATTAGAGTTGCCACCTTCATTGTGGCAAAATAAGGGAAACCCATTCTCAACCCATTTTTCTTCTACTAGTGAAACTGGTTTCTTTATATTTGCTATTACTATTCTCCACACTGCAAAATCTTTGTTTATTCAACTGTGTGTTTGAAAAATAGGGGACAAATCACATCCCGTAGTGATTTCATATGGAACTCATCATTTTACCTTTAAATATGGGACTATCCCGTATTTTACGGTGTGGGTGGCAAACCTAATGTTAGCAGAGACCATAACGACTAGATAAGCCTTAGAGACAAATCCCCTGTGAAGACCTTGTCCTCTGACCCTATGGCCAGCTTCAACTCCCAGCGTATGATCTATCCCAATCCTCATGCAAAAGGAACTGGATTATATATTCTAAATGATCAATTGGCAATCAGACTTGTGATGCAACCAGCAATCATAATCACACCATGTTGGTTCATTTGGCCAGAGGAGAACTGTTCCCCCGACTGAGCCTGGGTTCTCCCAAGGTTTTTTTTCCTCAATTTCTGTCACCTAAAGGAGTTTGGGTTCCTTGCCACTGTTGCCTGCGGCTTGCTTAGTTGGTGACACTTAATATTCAACAATATTATTGATCTGACTGCATTGACTCTATGAAAACTGAACTGATCTGGATGATGACATCACTGCCCTTATGGAACAAAAATATATTGTCATATTTATGATCAATGTATTATATGGTGTAAATATTGAAAAATATATAAAATACTATATTGCATTAATATATTATGTTATATATATTTCCATATATTCAATAATGCCTTTTAGATAAAGCAACATCCAGTATACTCAATGGTCTGTGTTCTTCTGCTGGACTGAAGCACAGGCTCTACTCTTCAGCACAATGATGACCCACAAAACTCACACAACAGAAACCCTTTAAATCCCAACAGAACATTAAACACTAACAGATCTCTCAAGATCTCCGCAGAGGAGACAAAAACAGCATTACCAGCTCCACTTATTACTAACAGTTTGACTTTATTTCTGTCAGACATCAACAGAAGTTCTGGATCCCAGATCTCTTTTTTAACACATTGTGCTCAAAACATTTTGAACTACTGTGATATTTAATCACACACAGACATCAAGAATCATCGTATGAATCTCAACAGCATGTTCATGCTGCAATGTGTGCAAAAGTGACTATAGAAGAAATAAAAAATGTTTTTTGCATAATGTGTTTAAGGTGTACACATTTCTGCGTAAAAAAAAAAGAAAAAAAAATCCAAAAAACCACAACAATGATTGATCTTTTGTTATATATTGTTTATTTTAAAATATTTAAAATGTATTTTATGAACTAACACATATTCGAATCGATATCTTGGGAAGTGATCCGTGACTCAGTTTAATTGCTGGTGATTATCCCCAGAATTTCTCTTCGCGTTTTTGGCGTAACACAGTTACAGCAACCAGAGAAAAATTAAAGGTAGAAGTTCAAGAGTCAAGAGCCCAACTAAACCAAACACTGAACTCCATCATGGTGGTTATAAATAAATTTCATCATAAATGTATAATATTTTCAATAAATCATCAACATCTAAACCTCTGTCAATTCTCAATAAGAACTTCTGTAGACGTCTGACAGAAATAAAGTCAAACTGTTAGTAATAAGTGGAGCTGGTAATGCTGTTTTTGTTGTTTAACCCTCTGCTGAGATCTTGAGAGATCAATATATGAAAAGCAGCAATTCCTTATGTATTATTCAATATATTGTAATATATAAAATTATATTAACGCAATATATTATTTCATAAATTTTTCAGTATGTTTACACCATGAAAATATAATTTCATTCCGTAAGGGTGTTTTCTGCAGAGCTGCTTTATAGCTGCTGAGGTTGCTTTATTTCTTCTCGATACATGAGTAACATTGGTTTTGCTGTGTTTCATGGAACTATGAGATGCTATCTTGCTTGAATATACTTGTTTGTCATCTTCGCTTGTTTGCTCATTTGAATTGTTATTATTATAAGCTTGGAACATCTAAACATCCTCCACCGCCCGTTTCAAGCATTGGCTCTTAAAGTGCATCCAAAAAGTGAGATTACACTCCTAATATATGTTTTTTTCTTTTGGTTCTCCTTTTAGTGATCACTATAACCCCTTAATCTTATCACATTTGTAATATTTTAGTTACTTGGACTATCGTGTTATATGGGGAGCCTTTTCGTGAAAATGGTGTTGTTTTTTGGGATGGAAGGGATGACTTTGCCATCGAAGGAGTAGAGGAGCTAAATAACAATTAGACATTCGACCTGTCCTGAATTATCATAGTAACACAAATTGCTTTCACTTATTGACACAATACCCTCGGGCCAAGGGCACAGCATTCCACCATAGTCGTTGCTTGTGTTGCATAGCGTGTTACGTGAATGTGGGGCGGGGGCAGTAAGATAGGGCGTGGTCCTTTTGGGTCGGGCGTGTTTGTCTGAGTGTTCTCAAATATCAACAGCGTTTACCAGAAATCGCTTACTGCACCTTTAAACAGATTTAAATCCAAAAAAGACCAGGAGGGTGGTGGATGAAGGACAAGGGGGAGGGATGGAGGTTCAGACACATGAAGTGGAAGTGGGCCTGGAGCATGGCATGGTGACAGACCTAGGCCATAGAGAAGAGGCAGACCTGGACCATGGCAAAACCAATGGGGCATTTGATTTGATGATGAACACTGAAATGCGTTCAGGATCTCACCATCTGCAAAGAACTTGGAATCAGCTTCCTCGAAGATCTCTGTAAGGCTGATAGGGAGATGTGGGCATCATTGTGGCCAAAGATACAACAAGCGAGAGCAGCTGGGAAACGTGTGTGCTGGGTACATCAATGGACAGAAATTCACTTAGTACATAATATATACTGATAAGGGCCTGTTGGGTTAAGTATTGAAAATGTCGTCTTTGGTTTGGTTTGGTTTGTTTGTTAAAAATCTAAATATATGCAATTATTGTATAATGAAAGGACTTTGGCTTTTTACGGGCTTACTTTCTATATTTTTGAGCCTTTTCAGGCTTCTTTCTTAATTTGAAATAAAGTCAGTCTGGTCAGTAATAAGTGAAGCTGGTAATGCTGTTTGTGGAGTTGTTTAATCCTCCTCTGCTAAGATCTTCACAGATTTAATCCCACATAGCAACATTGTGACATTCCAGATCCGGCCCACAAGCAGGCCATAGCAATGCCACATGTCAGCCAAGAGCAAAGAAATAAACCAGAACTGGACCTGATCTGAGCCACAAAATCTGTGTAAATTAAATATGGAGTCATCTCAGCCTTAATAAGCCTGTTAACAAGCAGAATCACTGAAGGAAAGAAGATAACAGAAAAAGAGACAAGCAGAAACACAATGAGCATGAGATTCAGCGATAACAATCAGTTATATTATAACAATCAGTTAGAAGATTTTAACAAACATGAGCACGAAAAGTTAATCTACAATAGCACAGACATCTAGCCTGGAAATCCAGACCTAAATCTAAAAGATTAATGGTCTGGCATCAACTAATGACAATGAATGTCCTCATAAAGATAGATGTACAAGAGTGTGTGTGAGTGTGTGAGTAATAAAAAAAAATTGTGTGTGTATGTGTAATATTTGAGAGAGAAAAACTGTACTGTACTGCAAATCACAAATCCAACCACTGTGTACTAGTGGAGCTTTGCTGGCATCTAATGGGGAAAATTTGGTACTGCGCCCAAACAAACTCTTACTGATATCAAATTTATTTATTTTTTATTATTATTGGATTTATGGCTTTGGTTTTCTAGCAGTTTTAGAGTTCAACATGCTTTCTAAAATATACATTTCATATAAAACAATGTTCATAAATCATTTTAATAAACTTAAACCTAACTTTTAACATAACTTTTATAACTTTTAACATTAAACTTAAAACATAACTCTTTTGTGTCACTTTTTAAACTTTTTTTGCTTCAACGATTATCTGCCAAGGGTCTTCTTTAAAATGAGACCAAACTTAAGTCTGTGCTCCCAAGCATACAATTTTTATGACAATTTTTGTACATGGACATTTTTGTCCACAATAGACCTATGAGAAACTTATTTTAATTGACAACCCTTAACAAGGGTTACCCCGTTCTTTTTATGTGTTTATTAGAGGTTGAATTAATATCAAAATCTGCCAGACTTCCCATACTACTTCTGAATAGGATGTCTACTTCATAAATTGTATGAAAATTTTGGAAATATATGGTTCAGATCACTAGAACATAGAAGATTCAGAACATATTATAGAAAATGAAGGCGCCCTCATATGGGCAGTAATGGAGTCTGGTTGTCACCTAGTGAAAAAGTTTGGTACTGCGCCCAAACAGAGTCTTATTGAAAGCTCATTTTTTGAGAAATCAACCCTAAAATTTGAAACACAACTTGTTCAGATTTTTGGCTTTCATTTTCTTGCAGTTTTAGAGTCCAACAAGTTTTGAAAATGTATATTTTATATAAAATATGAATAATTAAATGTTTTCATTTTCATAAAATCAAATTTCCATAACTTTTTTTCTGTTTCACTTTCTAAATTTATTTCACTTCTACAAAAATGCCAAATGTCTTCTTTAAAACAAGACCAATCTTATGTCTATATTCCAAAGCATTCTTGAATTACAACCATTTAAGTTCGGAATGTGCATTTTCATGCCAATTAAAAAAAAGGGGGGGTGGGGGGTGGTGACACTTAAGGGGTTAAGGTAGCTAGAAGTATTAAATGCAGTTAAATGTCAAAATAACTCCAATATCATACACTAGAGTTGTGTGGGGTGGGAGTAAATTAAGCGCGATCTGCTGTACATATTGGGTAGACTCACTCCCTCTGTCAAAATCGAGGGGTCAAAGGTCTGTCCAAATACACTTCCCTCGTCCACTTGACGAACTTGAACGCACTTCAAAATGGCAGTGGGGATTCCCCCGAGTGCTGAGGGACGTTCGTGAGTGTATGTCTAAAAGTGTTAAATGCTGTCCTGGTCTTAGAGTGCAAATGTAAGTCTGCAACCAGACCCTATTGTATGGCGTTATTTTTTAGTCAAAAGTTATGAAGTAAGACATGCTCACAAGCACATTATGTTATTTCACACGCGCAAAAATGAACCTTCAGCTGGCATGATAAAAGTACTCGCGCACAAATTCAACAACCAAGAGGTGTACATTAAGGTGGCCCTTATTTTTCAAGTTTTGATTTATAATCGTCTGACCCCCTCAAGTTGTTCCAATACATGAAAAAATAATTCAGGCAAAATATGAGCTCATTTGAACAATATTTAGAGGTGGCTCGATGACGTTGAAATTTTGTATAATCAGTTATTATGCTCAATTTGTGACAACAATACACCCCAATGGGGCTATTTTTTTCCTTTACTCCTATCAAAATGAAACTTTACACAATGAAAGTACCCACGAAAAGTAAAAAAAATTGTATTACAAGTTTCTTTGAAAATTAATTTTAATATGCAAATGAGCTATACACTAATCGAATATGCCCCAAATACACCCAAATAGGCTTACTTTTTTCCTTTACTCTTACCACAATAAAACTTTACATAGTAAAAGTATACATGAAAAGTAACTTTTTTTGTATTACAAGTTTCTTTTGAAATGAATTTGAATATGCACATGAGTGCCACACTTATTGAATATGTCCTAATTTGCATATAGGCAGAAACACCATTCATATGTATGACAAATACAGCGGCCCGATCTTCATCCAATCATCCTACTGCCAATGGGTGATGGCAATGCTGCTTTTAGACTGGCCTCTAACTGGAAAAACCCCACCAGTATAGTCTTCAGGGTCGGTAACAATAGATAGCAACATCAGGGGAGGTTTCTTTTTGGTGTTTTTTTTATTTTAGTTTTTGTTGTTGTTTTTCTTTAACACTAGAACGGCCATGGCGGTCATTTTGTTCAGGACATCTACGGATATTATTTATTTATAAATGTATAATTAAACTTGTTTAAATGTACAGTTTGGTGTTGTTTTGTATTTTAAAGACATATTAATACAATAAATGCATTCATCTCTCAATTGGGTATTTATCATTAAAGATATAGAGTTTGGAATATAGTGGTCAAAATGACCGCTTGCGGCAGTTCTAGTAGTTATGGAATTCTGGCACTTCTAGTGTTAACTAACCTCGATATTGCTGTTGCTAGCTTCTCATAACACTGCAAAGCTACTTTACAAACGATGGAAGTCTGATGTGTGGCCCGCCTGGTCTGAAATACTTGCTAACTACAAAAAGAGAAGCAGTTTTGGTGTCTGGAAAAATTATTTTAAAGAGCTGGAATGTCTGGAAAGTGTGTCTATCTGGTTTTTCATCTGTCTTCTGTGTGAGAGTGAATCGTTTAGTTGGTAAGAATGACTTCTGCCTGTAATCTCGTAATCTTACCAACAATACCAATCATTTGTAAATCTACCAGCCCAAAATTTCATCTCACCACGTTACTAATGACTAAGATGGCTATTCTAACTTTCTTCTTATGTTATCTGTGGGGGAATGTCATTAGGTAAGGCTTGTTCTAAAAAAAAAAAAGAATTTAGAAAGCAACTGGAGGCAAGATTGTGCAATCAATTCTTAAGGTCAATATAAGTCTTGTTGTGGCAAGTGACCCAGGTAAGTGTGGCAAGTGACTTCAAATGTATTGTGTTTATGCATAGGTTAACTTACTGAATGGACATGAAAGTGTTAGTTATTTGGCCCCTGTTTTTTCTACTTGTGACTTTATGGTTTCTTGGCCATATGTCAATTAGGCCCAGTGTTGAGCTCATTTGCATATTTAAAATAGATTTTTCAAAGAAACTTGTAAAACAAAAATGTTACTTTTCATGTATACTTTCTGTGTGAGGTTTGATTGTGATAGGAGTAAAGGAAAAAATAAGTCCATTAGGGTGTATTTTGGGCATATTCAATTAGTATATTGCTCATTTGCATATTCAAATTCATTTTCAAAGAAACTTCTAATACAAAATGTTTTACTTTTCTTGTAGACTTTCATTGTGTAAAGTTTTATCGTGGTAGGAGTAAAGGAAAAAATTAAGCCTATGCGGGGGTATTTTGGGTTGCCTATATTCGATTAGTGTATAGCTCATTTGCATATTCAAATTCATTTTCAAAGAAACTTGTAATACAAAATATTGTACTCTTCATGGGTACTTACATTGTGTAAAGTTTCATTTTGATATGAGTAAAGAAAAAAAATAGCCCAATTGGGGTGCATTGTTGCCTGGCCTTATTGACACACATCTCGGATTGATGAGAATTTAACATATTTCCTCAACTAGGATTTCTAAGGACTTTTAGTATGTTGTTCTGGACACCTCATAGAAATGATCTAAGCTGCAAAAAATTATTTTACAATTAGTTCTATTTTTGGCTCCAAAATGAGTTACTTTGCCTGGACTAACTGTGAAAAGATGCGTATCATCAGTTATCTTACAATAGTCAAATGTATGTTGTGTAAGATATATTTGGTTAAATAATTAATATTGTACTCACATTGAACTGTGGTCAAGTAATAGGCTATGTGATTTGATGCATTCTGCAAACTGTGTATAGTATTGAATACAATGCTCAATGCTAAACATTTTAGAATGAAGAATTTTGCTGACTTGTAGAATTGCCTACAAAAACAGCGAACTTTGATGTGCTTGAGCTACCTCTAAATATTAATATTTTTGGCCCATATTTTTTCTGGGGTGTTTTTAGCATAAATGGAACAACTCTGGCGGGTCAGGCTGCAGAAAAACGGAAAAAAAATTTTTTAGAACACTTAAGGGTCACCCTAGTGTACAGGTAGCTGCGAGCGAGCGCCTGGCATACTCTCATAGGTTAACTCTGCTTGTACAGTGGAATCCTGCTTGCGCACAGCGGGCTTCTGCTCGCGGAGTGCTGTTTTGCTCGCGCAGTGGATTTCTGCTCGCTCAGCTGATTTCTGCTCCCTCGAGTCTACATGACTTTTGACAATTTGGGGGCGGAAACCAAGGAGGGCACTGACCCTCTTATGATTGGTCACTTTCACACAGGGACATCCTTGTACCTTGATTGACAGCTCTCATTACAGGAAGCACAGAGTCAAAGTATCTGACGGAGTTCAGTCATTCAGTTAAAACATGTAATAATAGAATGTCATGCATATGAAAATAAGAGAATAATATTAAAAGAAATATGTGAAAAATATAAAATTAAATTTACTTTGGAAAATATACTTGGGAAAGCACTAAGGGAAACACACGTTAATTTCATATCTAAAAGAAATAGGTATACTAGAACGTATATAAACATAATAGAATAGTTTTTTTTTTTTTTTTTGTTATCTTTCTCAGTTAGACTTTTGTTAGCCTGCAAAATCAAATGCATTAAATCAGCGTCAATAAGAATAGCACTTTTACATGTGAAAACAATTATGTTATGATTCAGTTAGCCTAACATTAGTTGTCTAATGCCTGGCTCACACTACAGGAGTTGTAAAATCCTAACCGATTTTGAAATCTGGTTGAAGCACACACTTAAGGAGAATCTTTGCGGATTTTCTTCCCCCAAATCTTAAACATGCTCACACTACAAGGTTTGAAAATCGCGGTGCACTACACACTACAAAATGTTATTAAGATTATCGTGCCAGAGGAAGCGCCTCACGTGATCTCACGCAGCAGATCTGAAGTGTAAAAGCATGGAAACATATGGGATATGCATTGCCATGAGATACACACGTATGCACGCACATACACACGCACAGAGACTTTGAACCTACCAGTACTTTGAGTTAAGAGCTTAGATCGGGCCCAAAAAAATCAAGCCCGACCCCTACCCGAGCCCATGCACGTTGTGTCCGAGCCCGGCCCGGCCCGACACAACACAACACATTAACATAACTGTAATTATGAGCCCGAGGCCGATTTAAAGTTGACCATTTTTTTAATACGTGGGCCAGGGGCGGTGCGAGATATTTTTTTAACGCAGGTGCTGAGGGGGTGCTAGATATATAGCATATAAATACTATTGCAAAAATTGTCCACTTAATATTTAATATTCAATCATTTTAATTGTCACAATTAAAGTAGCCTATTCATTTTATTAAATTGACCAAGCACAACATTCATCATTCAATCAAATATTGATTAAAGATTTATTATTATTAGGCTAATAATGTTAACATAATATACTATCGTTATTTCGACATAATATGTGTGCGTGCAACAAGCTAGATGTGCATTTTTAAATCCGGTGACGCGTGCATTGATTTTGAAATCCATTTCGTTTTAACGCGCTTTTTAGTTTCGGTTTCATTACTGAACATGTAACGTTACTCGCCTTTGTGCCTGCTGACCACAGCGTAATACTTATTTATTTAGCAATAAATAAATGGAGATAAAAACGCATATCGAGTTGAGTCATTCAAAATTATCTCAAGGGAAATTCCTTCAGCACGACAGCCCTGCTGTCTTTTTGACAGCACTGACGTAATCACAATCTTGCTCATCCCGATAAATATCAAACATGTTTGATATGATCGGGGCGAGCCCGATTTGTGTGAGAACAGATCGGGAGGGGCAAGATTCGATCTGTGAACGCCTCACATTACCAGATAATCTGCGCCGAACATCGGAACCGATCGAGGTCCTCGACAAGATTTTTTCTCAGATTCTCGGGAGGGGGAAATCGGGCATAAATCGGCCTAAAACTCCTGTAGTGTGAGCCAGGCATAAGATGCAGTTTTTAAAGATTAAAAGTTTTAAAATGAGTGTCAGGCGATCAGCATCACAAGTGTTGGCTAAGGCGTTAGCTACAGAACGAATAGGCTAGCTAGTTACGTCACTTGTTGCTCAAAAATATGTAACGTTAATGTTAACTTACTTAACAAAACGTAGGCTTCATCGTTCGCAAATATATACATCGATGGTAATTGATTTAACTATGATCTGCGCAGCATTTTATACGTGCAGAGACATTTTATGTATATTAGAAAACTCATTCTAATTCATTCCCACTCCTATGTATTTCATAACGAGTTTCTTTCTTTCACCAAAGCCCTTAAAGGGTTACTTCAGGATTTAGCATTAAGCTTTGTATTAGTAGAAAACCTGTAGTATTTTCGAATTACCATGCTTTCCACCCTCATATCCCCCTGAGACAAGAGATTTATGTATTATTTGTCTGGAAAAAATCCTCCGATGACGCAAAAATCGTCATTTTGCGTCATCGGAGGATTTTCTGGACAGAGGCTAAAGACTACAGCCAGTAGATGGCGTTGTTCCGCATGTTTTCAGCCCGCCCATACAGGGTGGGATCTCACTCACAGAATGTACACAGTGTCACTGTCAGCCTCTTTCTTTGGAAGCTAAGCTAGCAGGCTCTTGTTCTGTGGAGAAAGCTGAATAGTAGGAGAAAGCTGAGTAAGTAACCATCCTCCTTTTCCCGGACTTGTCCGGCGGGCGAGATCGTTCAAAATGTCCGGGATTCAGCTTTTGCTTTCTGCGGTCGCTATTCATTGTTTACATGCACACCTTTCAATCTAACTGAATTCATTCCGATTGGTGAATGTGAATGTAGTGTTTACATGAACGCTAAACAAGTGATGGGTTGATGTGCGTTTTACCATTGCTAAGAAAAATTCCCGCTCCTCCGTGAGAGATGCGAGACCCGGCGCGTCTCAGTAATGACGCCACCGCCCTCGCGCCGTTCTCCCGCGGCCGTCAGCCTCGTCCTGCTCGCCACAGTAAACATGATGAATGGCCACTGTAGAACGCAAAAGCCGAATCCCGGACATTTTGTACGATCTCTAAATCCCTCGCAAACTCATCACGTAGGCTAGCTTTGTTGTTTACAACTGCGCACTCTTACCGGTAGGCGTGGCCTCCTAAGGCAGCGAAGCAAGTGCATTCTGGGAGTTGTTGTCTTTCATCCACATAAGCCAAAAATACATTTTCTGGCTTTTCTCAGTCTAGAAAGCTCCAAATTCAAAAATTTCTTCACATTTCTTCTACTTAAATGACCTATTTTAAATACACATTCATCTTCCCAGAGGTGAAGTATCCCTTTAACATAATGAAAAGTAAACAAGCAATGAAACTTCTTAATTTATTTGAAAAATATACTATGCGATCAAAGCCCTAGCTATAATTTTATTTTATTATTTACTTATTTTAATTATACTTTTTTTTTTTTTGCTTTTGTTGTTGCACCTGCTCCTGTGGAATGTTGAAAAGGATGTAAGCCACATTGTTTGTACATGAGTTTGTTGAATAAAAAAAAAAACTTAACCCAACTCTGTGCTTCCTGTAATGAGAGCTGTCAATCAAGGTACAAGGATGTCCCTGTGTGAAAGTGACCAATCATAAGAGGGTCAGTGCCCTCCTTGGTTTCCGCCCCCAAATTGTCAAAAGTCATGTAGACTCGAGCGAGCAGAAATCAGCTGAGCGAGCAGAAATCCACTGCGCGAGCAAAACAGCACTCCGCGAGCAGAAGCCCGCTGCGCGCAAGCAGGATTCCACTGTACAAGCAGAGTTAACCTATGAGAGTATGCCAGGCGCTCGCTCGCAGCTACCTGTACACCTCTCGGTTGTTGAATTTGTGCGTGAGTACTTTTATCATGCCAGCTGAAGGTTCATTTTTGCGCGTGTGAAATAACAATGTGCTCGTGAGCATGTCTTACACGCTCATAACTTTTGACTAAAAAATAACGCCATACTATTGGTTTCCTTTGTATTTTTTGTCAGCACTTGTCACGCCATAATACTGTGCTGCACCAAATGCTTGGGTCTTGCCCACACCTAAGATCTGATTGACCCCATTGTGAGAGTATAAATATCAAGACGCTTTGTTCCTGGGTTGATTTCTTTGCAAAAAACACCAATTCCTCACCGGAACATTTTGAAGGATGTTTCAGTAAATATAGTATATATACATTAATCTGATTTGTAAGCTTGAACGAACATATAACGACAGTATGTGTGTACAATCTTTGTGATTAAAAAGTGCATGATTTCACAAACAATAACCATATTTTATCTTCTATTTTTCAGCATCCTCCTTTCTTTGTTTGAGATGTGAATTTGTGTGATACTGATCATCTTCTTGTGATGTTTCAGAATGTGGATGTGGACAGAGATCCAGAGGATGCTTTACTGACTGTACCCGAACACAACTAGACAAGATCACAAGTTCTCCTCTTAATGATGACATATATTTTCCTTACTTTTTGACCTTGGATGTAATTTTGTAGTAATTGTGGGGTGAAAAGTGTTATTCAGTGCTGTAGACAATGTCACACAGATCTTAATTCAGGTATGATATGAAATAACCCATGTGTTAAATAGTTAGATGAAAACATCAGTTAAAAGGTTAGTTCACCCAAAAATTTAAATTATCCCATAATTTACTCACTAATGCACCCTAATAATATATGACTTTCTTCTTTCAACCAAACATAGTTGTATTAAAAAATATCCAAGCTCTTCAAAGCTTTTCATGACGTATTGACGTATTGAAGTCTAAAATGAGAATTTTTAAAGAGAAATGTCAGAGGAGTTTGAGTTTGTTGCCCAGCCCTATTGGTTTGAACCGTGAGGGGCGACCACTCTCACCTAAGCTTACGCTACTCCTACATCCTACGTCATGCGTCGGGTCAGAGGTCACTCTTACGAACTAGACTAGACTTGTGTACGGCCACTACCTGAAGCCAATGATTATAGTTTATGAAGTTATATCTATAGATATTTTTCTTACAAAAATGCACCACTTCACTTCGGAAGGCCTTTATTAAACCCTGGAGTCATATGGATTACTTTTATGATGGATGGATGCGCTTTTTAGGCTTCAAAAAACAACATTGTTTTACAACCTTGCTGTAAAAAAATGGCCAAATCCTGACAGTAACATACAAATTTCCATTAAAACCGTAATTTGAAAACCGTAATTTTAAGTCAACATTATGATGATCAGTGTTTGTTTTAGTTGGGCTCTTGACCCTTAAATCATTAACTTTAGATTTTGTTTGGCTGCTGTACCTGAGTTATAACAGCCAGATGAACAAATATAAAAGGTGATCTGATGGTGTTGGTTGTGTTTTAACATAATCATTATTTCACGTCATTTGACCTGAATCACTGAACTCATATAGAGCACAATTTCTGAGTTAGGTTTACTTAATTATAGCAGCACTATCCTTGTACAGCATAATGTTTTAGCCATTTCAATGAAATCCAAATGATAAAATCAATAAAAAAAATTTTTTTTAAATCACACACACAGACATAAAAAATTAGCGTATGAATCTCAGCAATGGTAAAAACACAACCAATACCATCAGATCACCTTTTCTATTTGTTCATCTGGCTGTTATAACTCAGGTACAGCAGCCAAACAAAATCTAAAGTAAATGATTTAAGGGCCAAGAGTCCAACTAAAACGAACACTAATCACCATAATGGTGACTTACCATTACGGTTATCTCCTTCAGTGATTCTGCTTGTTAACATCAGGTGTCTTCAATGTTGCCAATAAAAAATAAAGAGTTCTTAATTCATCTTTGACATCTGTCTGTTATTCAGATATTTTTGTTTTTAAAAAAATTTTTTGTAAATTGTACTCATTGTAAATGGTTAACTTTTAAGGAATTAATTTGATTAATTATTACTCAATTCTAATTTGTTACATTTAATTAATAATATTGCTTGTAATCTGTTGCCACAATTTTGAGTAGATATAGCATATTCATTTGTACAGTGACTGTGAATTAACAGCGCTCAAAGTCGACACACAGAGGCTGTGTCTCCAAATCACACCATATACCCTCATTCACTATTCCCTACATAGTTATCAAGTCCACTTGACAGAGCATTCAATGATCATCATCTTTTTTTTTTTTTTTTTTTTTTGCTATAACAAATGTGGCTTGCAAAAACACAAAGTCAGAAAGAAAAACTGAAGTTAAAATGTCAAGGGTCAAGAGCCCATATAAAGCAAACACTAATCTCCATAATGATCATCTCAAACCAAACATTTCCAATTAAACTTCAATATTTAAACATCTGTTAATTCTCAATAAGAGCTTCTGTAGGCGTATGACAGAAATAAAGTAAAACTGGTTAGTAATACGTGCAATAATGTGTAATGGTTGGAAGTCAGTTGTAGTTTGTGTTTCTCTATTTTCTGTTCTCTTTCCTTCAGTGATTCTGCTTGTTAACAGCAGGTGTTCATCAGTAATGTCCAACAATCACTTACATATCCTCTTAATTATCTCACTGCAACACTGTATCAATGTTGCTTTTACAATTTTTCTGAATTGCTAAAACATATTTCTTGAAACCATCACTCTCTCAAAACCTTAAACACAAAACCAAATTTCAGAGAACCTCTCTTCTGGCAAAAATCAAATAATTGCCTCAAAACCATTTGATCTGTGCTCAAACAATGCTCTCAGATCATACACACAGCGAGCCAACATTATAAACACTACAGATCATTCATTAGACACTACATAAAAAAATTGACTGAATCCAAAGCATGCAGTTACAGAAAAAAAAAGTATGGGTTCTCACAAGGTTTTTTTCTTCCTCCATTCTGTCACTGATGGAGTTTTGGTTTCTTGCCACTGTTGCCTTGGCTTTTGGCTTGCTTAGTTGGGGACATTTAATATTCAACAATAGTATTGATCTGCCTTACTTAACCCTCTGGGGACCAAAAACGCACCCGCGCGTTTTGCTCGGTTTTTTTTTTTTTAGCAATGAAAAATAAACACAAAATGCTCTGTTAATTTTGATCTTTCATTTTCGTGTAATACATCAATCGATCCTGTTCAGTTTCTATTTTTTTTTTCTGTATACTCACAATAAAAATAAAGTGTTTTGCTTTTTGACAAATAAAGAAAAATTAACATGATGCGATTTCTGCCTTCTCTCTGTCAGTAAACTCCCATTTGAAACGCGTTCGAAAATGATCTATAACTCCGCGAAAATTCAGTCAAACAGGCAAACAGACCCACAGGCATAAAGCTTGAGATCGCATCTTTTAAATGAAGTAATTTATATAAAAAACAAATATTCTCAGCTTCTATAATCTGTATAAAAAGAGAGCAATTCCAGTCGAGCTCATTACAAGCTCATTCAAAAGTAATGTGACCACTCCCCGGAGAGCGCGTGCTATTCAAATGCAAATTCTGAGAACCATTTCAGACCTGTGAAACGCCCACATCAGCTGTAAACAAAGCGCCGCGAGTGAGGCATAATATAGCCTACCTTATGGAGAAAAGATTCCTCAGAACAGTGCTGATATGAGGAGCAATATCTCCTGATATGGAGATAGGAGCAGATCCCGCTGAGGAGTGAGGTAGGCTGTTATCTTTTCTCAAGTGTTAATGTGGAATAACGTTATGGAATAACGTTAGTGTAGGCCTATGTAAACCGCAAAAAGATGAATCGCATTTCTATAATATGACTCGCGTTTCTGTGAGATGAATGAAGGGTACATATTTGTAAAGACTGTTTAGCCTAAATATGAATCGCGCGTCTGTGTGTGAAAGAATAAACTGCTTTGCTATAGCCTACTGAGATGAGTAAAAATCGACTGAAATATGTTGAAATAAAATGTATTTGTATACGCAACGTATTAAACTGCAAATTAACATTTATATGCCCTATTATTTTAGAAAAACAACGTTACAGTCAGGCGAAGTATGAAAGACAACATTTTGTTGACTAGATTTGGGTACAGTTTTTAGGCTACTGTAGTGCCACATCAAATAAAATTTTGTTTAGCAATTTCTGCTCATATCTATCTATATATATATAAAATACTATTTTTGTCAAAAATAAAGTCATAGACTAAGATGTTAGATGTTCCAATGTTGGCTATATTCAAACTAATTCATATGATAAAATGTAGGCCTATAATCTTTTATTTTATTTTTTTTTACAAAGAAAGAGTACACTTGAAATAATGTTGAAATTGTAATTATTGTTGTAATTGTAACATTTTTAATAAAATAGCAAAACATATTTACAAGATAGATGTAAGCGAAATCTTAAATGGTCAATATAAGTCTTCTTCTAAATACATCTTTTGTCCTTGCATTGTGGCTCAGTCAGTGTCACACCTGAATGAATGGCTCATTAGGCAGAGACATTATGCAGAGTGGGTGGGACATTGTAATCTCAGGTGTAAACCACTCCTCCTTCACGCCCCCTCGCATATTGGCTTTCCAAGCAAAACCTGTTTTACACCATTTACATCAATGTATTTTTTTTTTTGTGAACGATAAAGCAAGACTATTTTCACATCATTTTGAAGCCAGAACTCAAAGGGACAACATCCATTAGTCAAAAGTCTTGTGGACACATATTTAGTATGTGTTTTGTGGTCTTAATTCAGCAACTTTCATTTTTATTTTTTCCAATAACCACGCATAAACATTATTCTCTTAAAAATACAAACATCTACATACACGTTGCTCGCATATTATGGTAGCCCTGTTTGTGCTATATAGAGTGAATTTACACCTTTGCCATTAACATGTTTATAAATAACTGAAAAAAGCACAAATGTCAAGGCATGTCAGAACATCTCAAGGGCCCCAAAATCACCTTGGTCCCCAGAGGGTTAAGGTGGACAATGACACAATTTTCTTCTAGAAACAAACTTTGTTGTATTATTTTCATGTTATCACTGTGAAGCTGCTTTGATACAATCTGCATTGTAAAAAGCGCTATATAAATAAAGGTGACTGGACTTAGTCAAATACTCAAGTGCATGTTAAGATAGATAGTGTGACTGTCACGAAGCATTTCAGTCCTGTGTAAGGCAAAGCATGTATTGGATCACAAATCACTGCATAGTCTATATTGTTCACTGGTTTTACCTTATTTAAATTACTGTGTGGAGGTCTGGGGGAACACCTATAAAAGCACACTGCAACCACTGATCACACTACAAAAAAGAGAGATAAGAACAAAGCAGGAAACTATGATCACACCAACTTACTGTTTTTACATTCCAGAGCTTTAAAGTTTACTGATCTAGTTGAATTTGAAGTTGCACTAATCATGTATAAAGCAAAAAATAGACTACTAACAGATAATATTCAGAAGTTCTTTCTTGATAGAGAGGGGGGTTATAATTTAAGGGATAAGTATAAATTCAAGGTTCTAGCTGTTCACACTACTATAAAAAGTCAGTGCATTACAATCAGTGGTGTGAAATTGTGGAATGGTCTGTGCATAGAACTAAAGCAATGTCCAAACATAATCCAGTTTAAAAAAAAGTACAAGGCAATGGTTTTCAATTAATATAGGAAAGAAGGTGGCCTATAAACGGTTGCAATATGTGTCAATTGACGTATGGGTATGATTATGTGTGTGTGTGTGTGTGTGTGTGTGTGTGTGTGTGTGTGTGTTGTGTGTGTATATATATATATATAGAGAGAGAGAGAGAGAGAGAGAGAGAGAGAGAGAAAGAGAGAGAGAGAGAAGAGAGAGGGAGAGAGAGAGAGAGAGAGAGAGAGAGAGAGAGAGAGAGAGAGAGAGAGAGAGAGTATAAGATAAATGTGATAAATATAAATAAGATAGAAATACGTGGGAAATTAAATAATAATAATAATAATAATAATAATAATAATAATAATAATAATAATAATTTACTAAGTTTTGGAAAAGGGATAGGATTAAATAAGTGTATACTTCTTCCTACTTCTTCCTACTTCCTACTTTTCAAACATGTCTATGTTGGCTAATGTTACTTATTGTTTATTGAAAGTTTTGCTTATTCAACTTATTAGTACATTTTTTGATGTTCTGTTTGGTTTTGTTTTTTTGTTTTTTTTATATGTCTGAAATAAAATTTCTTCATTAATTCATTCATTCATATTTGCCAGAATTACTTCCTGTGTTTTTACAACTGAGTGTTTGGATAAACACTGAAACGTATTGTTAACTTGCTTTTATGTAGTCCAGTGATGTTTAATAAAGAGTTTGTTTGAACATTTTATTACCTGGATGTTTTAGACATCATGAATCTACATAGACAAGCTCTTATTGAGAATGAACAGAGGTTTGATGTTTCATTGAATGTTTCATTTGAAGTCATCAGAATCGTGATTAATGGCTCGTTTATTTGGGCTCTTGACCCTTAACTCTTCTTTTAGTTTCTCTCTGGCTGCTGTAACTGTATTTTAATGAAATACATTTGTTATGGTGAGAGAAAATATGATCAGATGTTTCTTGATGATGTCATAATCAGAAAGTACTGTATCTGAACAAGGTTTGAGTATGAGTGGTGAGCTTTTATTTATGTGCTGGTAATTATAACAGTCTTCTGAAACTACATTATGCTATCCAGAAGTGCAGAATGATTTCTTTAAAAAAAAAAATGTGTTCAGAAAGTTTTGAGCTGCAACAGAAACTAGTCAAACACAGATACCCAGCATGCATTGCGGCATGAAGCTTTTCGTTTGTCACCATTGTTGAGATTCATGTGCTCATTCTTGATGTCTGTTTGATACCGTAGACTGTAAGATCCTGTGTACACTGTGTATTTAAAAACAAATTTTAAGCTAATTGCAACATACTAATCTTGCTAAACCTTTTTAAAAGTCATCTTTCAGATATTTAATGCTTGCTGAGCTTAACAAAACTACATGATGATAATATTATCATCTGGTCATGCTTTTTGCATGATTATTCCTGCGGTTTTAAATGTGCAAAATAAATACACAGTTACAACAGACAGAGAAAAACTAATGTTAAAGAGTCAAGGGTCAAGAGCCCAAATAAAGGTACCACTAATCACGATTCTGGTGATTAGTGGTACCTTTATATACCAGTGGTATATAACCTTTACCTTTATATACCAGTGGTACTGGTATATAAATCATTCAATGGCCTAGGACCTCAATATATTGCAGATATGCTCACTCAATATAAACCCAACAGATCACTCAGATCACTAGGATCATATCAGCTAGAAATACCAAGGGTTCACTCTAAGCATGGTGAGTCCGCTTTTAGCTATTATGCCAGCCGCAGCTGGAACCAGCTTCCAGAGGAGATCAGATGTGCTCCTACTGTAGTCACTTTCAAATCCAGACTCAAAACACATCTGTTTAGCTATGCATTTACTGAATGAGCACTGTGCCAATGTTCGTCCGACTGTACTGTACTGTACTGTATTTTATTTATTTATTTTTTTTCTAAACTGTTTTAATTATTCTTATTTCTTTTTATTATTTTAATTTCTTCTATGTAAAGCACTTTGAATTGCCATTGTGTATGAAATGTGCTATAATAATAAACTTGCCTTGCCTTGCCTTGGTGACTTCAAATTAAACACCAAAACCTGTTAATTCTCAATAAGAGCTTCTGTAGACATCTGACATAAATAAAGTCAATCTGGTTAGTAATACGTGAAAGCAGCATTTGAAAAAGACTTTGAAAGAGAGGCATGATGTGATTGGCTGCCAAAAAACACCTGTTAATCTTTAATTTTTTATGAATTAAGGTTTTATTTATTTATTTTAATGTATTGTTTTATTTATTTTAGAGCTTTTTATGGGATAACCATATAAAATATACCTATAAACATATACACATATACCTTCATAAACACAAATTGCCCTCCACCCGGTGCGATTCTATCCAGAGTTACATTTTAACACACACTGTGTGTTAAAAATCTACAAAATGTGTCAAAATACCATCAACACATGCTTTGTGTTGTTTTTTAACACATCTCTTTTTAGAGTGTGTATGGCTGAAGTAACATCAGAAGGAGTCCATTAGTATGTATAATAAGTTATTGTTCAGGGAATCTTTGGCCAGAAATATGTTCAGTAGGTCAAATATGGACTTCTGTAAGGCTGATACAACATTAGAAAGAGACAATGATTATTTATAGAAAGTTCGCAATCGAGGACTCTTGGGCCAGAAATATGTTCAATATGTGAAATATGGTCTACTCTCTGGCTGATGTTTATATCAGAAGGAGTCAATTAGTATGTTTAGAAAGTTATTCTTCAGGGACTCTTTAGCCAGAAATATGTTAAATGAGTCAATAATGGACTACTGCTGGCTGGTTTAAACACAATATGCGTTGACGTCACAATCGTATTGCATTCTGGTATATGGATCTGCCTGAAGTGTATATTAAGTAGACTCGCTGCCTCTGTCAAAATCGAGGGAGCGAGGGTCTGTCCATTTAAACTTCACGAAGTGGAACGCACTTCAAAATGGCGGCAGGGATTTCCCCCGAGCGGAAGTGCTTAAAGGGAAGTTCGCAAGTACGTGTCTAAAAGTGGACTGGAACGCAGCCTAGCTCGAGCCGCTACGCTGTCTGTTTTTGGTCCGAACTAATAAACGGTCCGTGAAGCACGAATGAGTACCGCAGTTTTGTTCCGCTTTCATTTCGTTTGCCATTTGATGCTGGGCAACATTGTGGTCGCGCCATAGTCTCGCGTATAATGTCGATGTCCCTACAATAGCAGCCCGGCATGCATCTAATAAATTATTCATTCAAAAACGTTGTGCTAGTTTACTGCAACGAGCCGCGAACTTCACATACCTTTCCAGTCTGAAGCCCTGTCCCCAATAGTTCCCCGGGCGCCAAAGCAAAAATGGCTGCCCACTGCTCCAGGTGCGTGTATACCGTGTGTGTGTGCTCTTGAATGGGTGAAATGAAGAGCAAATTCCCAGTATGGGGACACCATAATTGGCTACGTCACATCACACAATTGTAGCTTTAAAAAAAAGCCAATATTGGTACAAAATCAAACAAACCATCTAATAATTTTACCTGCAGCCACATTTGTCCTGTTAAGTCACATCTGAGGGTCTTCCCCTTGATGTTCTCCAGTAAACTAAATACAGAACTGATGATGCCTACATGTTTTCCTTTCTTTGTGTCACTTCTGAAGAAGAAAGACAAAAGGATAAAAAGTTACTCAGATTTACATTATCACAGGTAGAGGAAATGACAAATGTACTTTTGATGATGAGAATAATACTTTTAACTACATAATATACTAATCCCAATACAGGGCTCGACAATAAGGTGGCGACACAATCTGGTGTTGAGGAAGCTAGCAGAGGTGGCAGAGTCATGTAGACAGGAGGCTAATAGTAGACCTTCCGCGCCAATGAGAAGTCCCATCCTGTTTGCAAGGGCCGGAGAAAAAAAATCAACCACCCTCACTAGAGAGTAACATCTAGAGTCCTCTCATCTGGCAGTGAGTGGAACATGAGGGTCGAACTGGGGAGGCAGCTCCAATTCCCCAGGGAGATCGTAGAAACTTTGCCAGGAGATGTACTGGGGTTAAAGGAGCAAAAACATCCATGACTGGTGGTCCCCCACTGATGATCCGTTTTATGCCCAGAGAGGTCCTCAGAGGAGCACACCTGCACAAAAGGCACCGATGGAGGTGCGTCAGGCAGCAATGCCCAGCAGGTCGACCATCAGCCTGTATTTCTATAAGTAAGTAAAAAAAGAACTGGTCAAAAGGCACCGGTGGAGGTGGTCGACCATCAGCCTGTATTTCTATAAGTTCAATCTGGAGGCATCCAGTAACTACTGTGAAAGGGCAGTTGGCGTCCAGGGAAGACTGGAGGACATTCAGGAGAGACTGGATGACTGCAGGAAAGTCTGCATCGGGGGTGGCAGGCTAGTTACCTTATCCACCCGTCCTTAACAGGACACCCTAAACAAACTACGAAGACAAATAAAGGAAAACAACCCGGTGGCCCTCCGAGAGCCGGGATGGAAGAAGGGCCAAACCA
This sequence comes from Squalius cephalus, assembly GCF_949319135.1. NCBI lineage: Eukaryota > Metazoa > Chordata > Actinopteri > Cypriniformes > Leuciscidae > Squalius > Squalius cephalus. The sequence continues at coordinate 4,577,825 of NC_137139.1, forward strand.
GACGGACTTCTTGGTAATGACTGGAACGGACACAGGCAATGATTTTAAGATTTTGAGAAGATACAGGTGTGGATGGGAGAAGGTGACTACCTTCAGAGGTTTAAGGATTCACCAGGGAAAGAAGAAGTGTCAAGTGGGGGGCCAGCAGCAACATTGCTCTGCAACTGCAGATCAGACAAGAGAAGCCCAAAGCCAGGTCGCTAACCACAGTGCTGAGAGTTCCAACTTTGCTGAGGGAAATCCTTAGGAAATCATCATCAAACCCCAGCAACCAGGAGCCAGGCCAAAGGACAGAGTGGAAAGAACCTTGGCGGAGGCAGCTAGTTAAATGGCCGAAAGCAAATGAGGTGGCAGTGTGGCAGCAGCTTGATGAGGGCCGTAGGGAGGGCAGAGCGCATCTGCAAACGCAGAAGGCGGAAGGAGAAGGAGAGGAGCAACTTCTTCAAAAAACCCTTCAAGCATGAGAGACAACTACTGGAGGATAAGAGAAACAGGAAGCTGGAGCTCACACAATTACAGCTGGAGAGTTTCATCAGGGAGCAGTACAGTGACCCAGCGAAGTCAACACCCTTGGGATCACCAGGTTATGTTCCTCGTCCAGTCCCCCCATCCTTCCTGTTCAACGCTGATCTCCCCAAACTCAGTGAGGTAGCAGAAGTTGTACGGAAAGCGAGAGCAGCCTCAGCTCCAGGCCCCAACAGGATATCTTATAAGCTGTACAAGTACTGCCCAGGGGTCCAGAGATATCTGTGGAACCTCCTGAGAGTGGCCTGGAAGAACAAAGTCATCCCTTCAGAGTGGCGACAAGCTGTTACAGTGTTCATCCCGAAGGAAACCAACTCTACCACCATTAGCTAGTTCAGGAGCATCACACTCCTGAATGTTGAAGGCAAGATTTTCTTCTCCATCCTGGCCAAGAGGTGGACCACCTACCTCATAAGCAATGGGTACATCGACACTGGCTGCCAGAAGGCAGGCGTGCCAGGCTTCCCAGGGTGCGTGGAACACTCTGCAGTCATATGGGAGCAGATCCTGAGAGCAAAAAGAGAGAGAGGTGACCTGCATGTAGTGTGGCTGGATCTTGCCAACGCATACGGGTCCGTCCCCCACCAACTCATCGAGTATGTCTTGGACTTTTTCTACATCCCTGTCTGCATTCGTGCCCTGGTGGCCAAGTACTTTGAGGACATCAAGATGTGTTGCACCCATCAGGACTTCACGACAGGCTGGCAACAGCTGGAAGTGGGCATTGCCATGGGATGCTCGATCTCTCCCATCCTGTTTGTAGCAGCCTTCGAGGTTATCCTGATGGGGGCAAGGGTGATGGTTGGAGGTATGAAGCTACCATCAGGCCAAAGGCTACCACCAGTGAGAGGCTATATGGACAACATTACCACCATTCTCCAGACAGCAGAATGTACAACAAGACTGCTGAAGAGGATTGACAAGCTTGTGGGGTGGGCGAGGATGAAGATCAAACCCGCCAAATCACGCAGCCTGTCCCTTAGGAAAGGGGTTAGAAGCGACCATACCATCTTTGTCGCAGGCTGTGAAGAAATCCCTTTGCTGGCAAATCAACCCGTCCGTAGCCTGGGTTGTACTAACAAAGCAGACCTCTCTGATAGGCAGATGGGGGAAATAGTGAGTAAGCAGCTCGCACATGGCCTTGCCAGGATCAATCAGAGCCAGCTCCCCGGCAAGTATAAAGTATGGAGCTACCAGTTCATACTGTACCCAAGGGTGATGTGGCCTCTGAAGATGAGCGAAGTCCCCTCCTCGGTGGCAGACAAGATGGATGGGCTAGCAAACTCATTCATCAGGAAGTGACTGGGTCTGCCGAGATGCCTATCAGACGTAGGCCTCTTCGGCAGGAACACACTACAGCTGCCACTGCGATCCATTGGCCTGGGATACAAGCAGGAGAAGGCTCGGATGGTGCTGGAGCTGAGGGAATCCACTGACCAACTGGTGAGAGCAGCTGGCCCTAATATACAAACAGGGAGGAAGTGGAAAGCCCAGGAAGAGGTCGACATGGCAATTAGCAGGCTGAAACATTGTGAAATAGTCGGAAGAGTCCAGGAGGGTCGAGCAGGCCTTGGGAGGAGCGAGACCCCCCTCTTCTGGTCAAAGGCCTCCAAGGAAGAGCAGAGAGCCATGGTGGCGGCAGAAGTGACAAGGACCGAGCAGAAGCGCCTTAACATCAAGGCGGTATCTCAGAGCCGGCAGGGAGGCTGGATGTCATGGGAAGGTGTCACAGACAGGCATTTGTCATGGTCTGATCTGTGGAAGATCCCCCAAGCCAGGCTTAGCTTCCTGATTAGATCCACCTATGACACCCTACCTTGTCCCAGAAACCTCCACCAGTGGTTCGGCACTGAAGAACTCTGCCCCCTTTGCAGTACCAGCAATGTAAGCCTCCAGCACATCCTGTGTCGTGCTGCAAGACAGCATTGTCACAAGGCCGCTTTAGGTGGCGACATGATCTGGTGTTGAGGAAGCTAGCAGAGGTGGCAGAGTCATGTAGACAGGAGGCTAATAGTAGACCTTCCGCATCAACGAGAAGTCCCATCCTGTTTGCAAGGGATGGAGAAAAAATCAACCACCCTCACCAGAGAGCAACATTTAGAGTCCTCTCATCTGACAGTGAGTGGAACATGAGGGTCGACCTGGGGAGGCAGCTCCAATTCCCCAGGGAGATCGTAGAAACTTTGCTCCGGCTAGACCTGATCATGTGGTCAGAGCCATACAAGACCATCTTGTTGGTGGAGCTCACTGTCCCATGGGAGGAGGGAATGGAGGCTGCCAACGAGCGGAAGCGTGCCAAGTATGCAGACCTGGTAGGAGACTGCAGAGAGGCTGGCTGGAAAGCCACCACGTGTCCCGTCGAAGTGGGATGCAGGGGCTTCGTTGGGTCCTCAACGGTTCGCCTGCTCCGTGAAATGGGATGTACAGGAGCAGGGTGTCGAAAAGCCATTAAAGAACTGGCAGAGGAGGCAGAGAAGGGCAGCTTTTGGCTGTGGCTAAGGAGGAAGCATAGGGGGTGGGGGCCAAATAACACCTAGGGCATCATGCTCCGCCACCAGGAGATGTACTGGGGTTAAAGGAGCGAAACATCCATGACTGGTGGTCCCCAGCTGATGATCCGTTTTATGCCCAGAGAGGTGCTCAGAGGAGCACACCTGCACAAAAGGCACCGGTGGAGGTGCATCAGGCAGCAATGCCCAGTAGGTCGACCATCAGCCTGTATTTCTATAAGTAAAAAAATAACTATAAACAAGCCAAAACGAAATAATTTAAAGCGAAAGTGAAAGTAAGCGGTGTTGGGCTCACGTATCTCTCTTCTTAGAATCAAAATTTTTCAACATTCGTGATGTATTTGGATGGTAAACTATTCTTTATTATAGGCTTCTTTATACTTCACTCACGTTCCAATATCGGCGGAAATATCATCCTCTTCACACGCGCAAAAATGTGCTTGGAAACATCATAGTGGAGCAGTGCTTACTGTGAATGGTACAAATTGTACTACTGACAATTTAAACTGAGCAGTGTAATTTTTATATGTTAGGTTGACTATTTTATTATTAGATTTTAATATGGCTATAATGAATAGTGTATAGTGTGTGTGTGTGTGTGTGTGTGTGTGTGTGTGTGTGTGTGTGTGTGTGTGTGTGTGTGTGTGTGTGTGTGTGTGTGTGTGTGTGTGTGTCAGTGTGTGTGAGGCGCGGGCGCGGTTGAACAGTGGAAACATAAAAACATACTCCGTCATGTTCAGACAAGACATCATTCAAACTGCAAAGTGTTGCAAAACGTTGGAGGATATTTTGCAAATAATTTACTTAATATGTTTTGTGACAGTTTGTTTTCAAAAGTTTCAAAGAGTTAGTAAAGTTAAAACTATTTTATTTAACTATCTATTTTCAGTATTTATTTTGTATTAATACATAACCTCATTGTATTAATTTATAATGTAACATTATAGCGTGACATTTGTGTCAATAATCGTCAAGCACAGGTGACTCCGTGTGGTGGGAGGGGGCCCCCAAATCAAATTCTGCTTAGGGCCCCCAAAAAGGCTCGGGCCGGCATTGACAACACAGTAGTAGATCGCCCTGGAGTGGTCACTTTCCATTATTAAAATGTAAATGCATGGGTAAGATGCCACCTAATAGATGTAAATGCATAAATGCCTAATTTATAGGCAGGCAGCTGAGAGAATAATGACTCTAAAAAGGCATCTGCTAGTTTAAAGATGCTTTTCAGCCCTGGAAGGACTCGATGCCAAGTGACTGTTCTGAACATTTGTTGAACAAATGAGCTTCCAAGACAGATGGATTAGCCACCTTTTTATGTTTTGTTTTGTGAGTCACAAACACAGATTGGATACTTTTTTGTTTTGTTTTGTGAGTCACATAAGCAAAGACTTTTTTCTGCAGTGTTTTTAGAAAATCATAGTTTATCTTAATTTTAATCAATGTTTCATCAACCAATTGCCTGGATTTAATAAATAAGATAGTATAAAATAGATAATCATGACACAGAGTCGCCGGCGAGTGAACTGGACTCTTGTCTCATAAATGAACCGAGACTCAGCGTATAAGGTACTTGCATCACAGACCTGAGAAATATATAGAAATCTTGACATGTCTTCTTTTAAACAGAATGCTCTCTGCTTATGTAATTAGTATGAAAAGTGCATTTCTCTCTGGCGCGTTCACTACTGCGAAGATCGCGAGTCAGTATCGTCAAGATCTCAAAACTCCTCCGGTAGCCTCTTAAATAAAAAAGTCCCTAATGTAAAAGCCGAATGTTCATTGGTCTAACGTTACACACGCGGGAGTAATGACGATGCACTTTCTCCGGGTATGTTTATATTTTATAGCAAACTTTCCACGGACCCCCAGGCAGTGCGCCGCGGACCCCACTTTGAGAACCACTGCTTTAGGGACACCTAATCTGTACCCCCGCCTTAAGCTAGGTTTATACTTTCGCCTGCCTCCGCAGCGCGCGGAAATGGACGAGGCATTTATACTTCACGTTCGCCGGTGTACTATTCTTTGAAACAGCAGGGTGCGACTCAGTGTAACTGTCGATCAGGAATCAGCGGTGAGAAGTAAGGTACACTCGTGAATGTTTATTTTAGTAGCCTACAACACTTTAGTACACCAAAACCACACTACAAAAGAATCGTGTAAAGCAGGAAACCAGATTATTCTTTGTGACATTAGAAAAAAAATGGACATGAGAACATAACCTACAACTAAATTAACCTTATCTTACATAATTTCTAAACATTTGTATTTAGTTTTGTGAACCTTTTTATAAAACATGGCTATTTATTTTTATTTAAAGGGCTTATTAAAGGCTCATGTTGTTAATGTACGTTAAGCAACTAATTTAGACAAATAAGAGATGCTTTATTTTCAGTTTTATAGCTGATTGTCTTATTTTGTTTACATCTTTACACACTTCAGGGCAGGCTGTTGCAGCTAGCTCAGGGGAGAGACTGTATGACACTATGGTACAGCCTGAGACATGCACAATAAAAAAAAATTGCCTTCTGCATTTTTGTTTTGCTTTTCCCTCCATTGTACAGTGATGTCTGAACCGAGGTATGAACCGAACCGTGACTTCTGTGTACCGTCCCACCCCTAATGATTCAGGTTATTAACACACAATGTGGACACTTTTACAAAACCAATGCTAATTTATCATTTTCCAACTACAAAGACATGGATTATCATGTAAGCATATGCAAACGATCAGTACTAAGAAATGAATGTGTAATATGCTGTCCCATACCTTTGTTACTATCGATAAATCGTTCCATAAACCCAGGCTTGTCCCTCAAAGACAGAATGTGTGTCCTGGCATCATCAACAGGCCGTATCCTCGTCTTCCTTTTCAACATTATGGTGCTGAAAATAATTACACATACACAATAAAAATCAAAGAAATTAGCATGGGGAAAAAACTCCCTCCCAAAAAAATCAAAATCAAACAATTTCAAGTAATGTAACGTTAATATTCAGTGGTTTAAGATCTAAATGTAGCTTGCACAGAACAGACAACAGATAAAACACAGAAACGATAGTTAGATCTATTCAGCCATATTGTAAATACTGTAAGATAGATCAATAAACAGTTAAGTTAGTCTGTCAGCTGCACGTGATCTGCAATCATGTCTGATCAATTAAAACATAAGCGTCAAACCAATACATTAGTGGATTTTTGCAAAACTATAAAGTTATTTAAAATTGGGCAATTCCAGCGTTATGGACGTGACATTTGCAGTCAAAACTTGAAATATAAATTATCAGAAAATACATTTAACATTGAAACGTCTGTTTATATACTCCCTTAACCCTTGTGCTGCATTATATAATTTACGACATTGAGTGCATTAAGGGACAAAAATGTCCACTCTAAACACTGCCATAAAACTATTATATATATTTTTTTTTTTTCCACTTTCACTGAGTTAAATCTTTTAACCAGCATAAGTCCTCATCATAACTACCAAATATGTATTTAATTTCAGGATTTTAACCCTTTAAATTCCAGTTTTGATGACGATACCATCAATTACTATAAGAGGAAAAAACACAAAAATGTAATTATTTTCCATACACTAAATGCAAAGAGAAAACTTTAGCTTTGGATTACCACAGTCTTGAATATGTCAAAGATTAGCCGCAACATTATTTCTGGTGCATTTAAAGATTTTGTGTTATGTCAGATTTAGCAGCAACATTATTTCTGGTGCATTTAAAGATTTTGTGTTATGTCAGATTTAAAAAAAAAAAAAAAAAAAAAAAATCACACAGCGCGTTAAGGACCAAAAATGGTCACATATTAAACACTGCCTAAAATATTAAATACTATTATTATTTTCCACTTTTACTAAGTTAAATCTTTTAACCAGCATCAGTCCTCATCATAACTACCAAATATTTATTTAATTTCAGGATTTTAACCCTTTAAATTCCAGTTTTGGTGACGTACCATCAATTTGTATAAGAGGAAAAAAACATATAAATGTAATTATTTTCCATAAATGCAAAGTGAAAACCTTGGCTTTGGATTATCACAGTCTTGAATATGTCAATGATTAGCAGCAACATTATATTTGGTGCATTTTTATTTTTTGTGCTATGTCAGATTTTTTTTTTTTTTTAAATCACACATAAAATATTTACTTTTTACTGTTTTCCACCAGTTGGTACTATTTTTCATATAATTGACATATTGCAAACATCTGCAGTATTGCAAAAATTTTCCTGATTTCTACTAGGTGACTATAACCTCTGCCTGTCTCCCTATACATCAAAATTTGCTTTAGAAACAAAGCAAAACTACAAGATCACCCTGAACATGAATTTTTATTATATGAATGTCCTCATAAAGATAATGTACAAGAGTGTGTGTGTGTGTGTGTGTGTGTGTGTGTGTGTGTGTGTGTGTGTAATAAAAAAAAAATTGTGTGTATGTGTAATATTTGAGAGAGAAAAACTGTACTGTACTGCAAATCACAAATCCAACCACTGTGTACTAGTGGAGCTTTGCTGGCATCTAATGGGGAAAATTTGGTACTGCGCCCAAACAAAATCTTACTGATATCTAATTATTTTTTTTTATTATTATTATTGGATTTATGGCTTTGGTTTTCTAGCAGTTTTAGAGTTCAACATGCTTTCTAAAATATACATTTCATATAAAACAATGTTCATAAATCATTTTAATAAACTTAAACCTAACTTTTAACATAACTTTTATAACTTTTAACATTAAACTTAAAACTTAAAACCAAACTTAAGTCTGTGCTCCCAAGCATAACATTTTTATGACAATTTTTGTACATGGACATTTTTGTCCACAATAGACCTATGAGAAACTTATTTTAATTGACAACCCTTAACAAGGGTTACCCCGTTCTTTTTGTGTTATTAGAGGTTGAATTAATATCAAAATCTGCCAAACTTCACATACTACTTCTGAATAGGATGTCTACTTCATAAATTGTATGAAAACTTTGGAAATATATGGTTCAGATCACTATGGAAATGAAGGCGCCCTCATATGGGCAGTAATGGAGTCTGGTTGTCACCTAGTGAAAAAGTTTGGTACTGCGCCCAAACAGAGTCTTACTGAAATCTCATTTTTTGAGAAATCAACCCTAAAATTTGAAACACAACTTGTTCAGATTTTTGGCTTTCATTTTCTTGCAGTTTTAGAGTCCAACAAGTTTTGAAAATATATATTTTATATAAAATATGAATAATTAAATGTTTTCATTTTCATAAACTCAAATTTCCATAACTTTTTTTCTGTTTCACTTTCTAAATTTATTTCACTTCTACAAAAATGCCAAATGTCTTCTTTAAAACAAGACCAATCTTATGTCTATATTCCAAAGCATTCTTGAATTACAACCATTTAAGTTCGGAATGTGCATTTTCATGCCAATTTAAAAAAAAAAGGGGGGGGGGGGGGTGACACTTAAGGGGTTAAGGTAGCTAGAAGTATTAAATGCAGTTAAATGTCAAAATAACTCCAATATCATACACTAGAGTTGTGTGGGGTGGGAGTAAATTAAGCGCGATCTGCTGTACATATTGGGTAGACTCACTCCCTCTGTCAAAATCGAGGGGTCAAAGGTCTGTCCAAATACACTTCCCTCGTCCACTTGACGAACTTGAACGCACTTCAAAATGGCAGTGGGGATTCCCCCGAGTGCTGAGGGACGTTCGTGAGTGTATGTCTAAAAGTGTTAAATGCTGTCCTGGTCTTAGAGTGCAAATGTAAGTCTGCAACCAGACCCTATTGGTTTCCTTTGTATTTTTTGTCAGCACTTGTCACACCATAATAGCCTGACGTCGTCATACTCAGATTCTAGTCAGAATGTGAGTCTGATACTGGTCCATAGAGCATCACAGTCCCGCCCACAGCCCGAGAGCGCTTCGGTGCCGGAAGTAAATTTCCCATTCATTTCTCCCATTGACGTTTTCGAAAATCCGTATCTAAAGAGTTTTAGAGCATGTCTGAGGATAACCAGCTACGGCTGAACTCATAGGCATACAACATATCATTTCGAGTGAAAAAACGGCGAGAAAATCCAAAAAAAGTCAAAGGTACAAGACTGTGTACATATTTTCATTTCCGAGCGAAGGAACTACTCATCCCATAAACCACCGCGCCTCACTGAAGTTGACTGAAGCCACAACCGCGAAAGAGCCTTTAGAGCGACTTTAAAATCTGACGACAGCCACGCGAACTTTTTCTTGTGCCGTTTATAGCAGTTCTTTCAGTAGTAATTGTGTAAATAGACTGGAAAGCATGGCTGGCGGTCCGCGGCTCACGGGTGCAGATCTGGCGGTCCGCGCGGCGTTCTGCTCATCAGTTTCAGCGGCCCACGGGCAGGTTGCTGACAAATGCCTCAACAATTTCCCACTTGTGGTCCATGCTCATTTTATTCATGAAGTTATAGTTCATCCTTAATTTTAATAACATTTAATCAATGTATTTTCTTAATAACAACAAGTGAAAATTAAAAAGTGAAGGTCAGCAAACCAGAAAGTGCATCATATTCAGTTTATTAACTTGCCATGAATTATTACACAAATGTTCAGTAAATGCATGAAGAGCTATGGCTCTGGGTATGCCTAAGCTAAATATTGTTTTGACAGTGGCATCATAAAATGCTTGATATGACTCATACCATATATGAAGACTCCTCGGTTCAAATGTCACATCAGTGATACCGTGCAAAAAAACGCAACAGTTTTTTTTTTTTTTTCTATTTATCTTGAGTCTTCACGAACTTTCGCGGGGTTTACACGAGCTCCACCAATCAGATGCATCATTGTGGGATTGTTTAGGATTGTGGGTAATGAAGTACTTCTCCAAGACATCGCGAATAAAAGGCATTTATCTCAAAACAAGGTTAGTGCCCCATGAACTTTTGGCGGTTATATGAGCATATACAATCGCTTAGTACTGCCGTAGCTGGTTTTAAGTCTACCATGTATGGTTACGTTTTTATGGCTTATACCCCAACTGTCAATGGAGAAATTGTATTGAATTTTTACTTCCGGCACCGGCTGTGGGCGGGACTGTGATGCTCTATTGAGCTTTGATTATGGGGCGTGTTTCAACCGAACCAGGAAAGAAAATGCCTCTGCACTCAATTGGATAGACCTACAACCAATCAGAGCAACGGAGTAAGTGGCTTATGTTTTTCATTCATGTTTCCGATCGACAAATGCCTTGATCGCGGTTCTCTGTTCCTCTTTTAAAATTAATGCGCTGTCTAAATCTTCTATAACAGACGCGATGGCGGAATCTACACATGATGTTTCGTAAACAAAGTTCGGGAGGAGCACGTTCAAATAATCAATCCAATCAACTTGTCATCAAACAATTACCATGTCTACCCTATCAGCCTGAGAGGAAGCATATTAATTCACTCTGTCAACTCACCTAACATTCCTTCACAGTTTTCAGCATCCCTCCACTCACTCTCGGCTTGTTCTTCCACAGCCTAGAATACGGGGGAAGTACTTTGGGTTCGGGCCGAATACCGAGCCGGAGCCCTCTCCTCGGACAGCACGCCAAATATGCATTTATCTGAAAGCGTGAACTGTGAAATCTCAATTCTCCAGCGGCAGTCATTTGAATTCAACCCAAGCTCGTTGATGACGTGGATGATTACGTTACCGTTGCTCATCTGTCCATCATCGTATAAAGCCCGCCCTGACAATTTGATTGGTCCGAACAATTTTTGTTCGGGCATAATAGCTCCTCAACGGATCGAGTCCAGACCGAACTTCCCGACCTAAAAATTTTGTGGGCGGGGCTAAGTTCGGCTGGCATCCAGGCTAACGCCATAATACTGTGCTGCACCAAATGCTTGGGTCTTGCCCACACCTAAGATCTGATTGACTCCATTGTGAGAGTATAAATATCAAGACGCTTTGTTCCTGGGTTGATTTCTTTGCAAAAAACACCAATGCCTCACCGGGACATTTTGAAGGATGTTTCAGTAAATATAGTATATATACATTAATCTGATTTGTAAGCTTGAACGAACATATAACGACAGTATGTGTGTACAATCTTTGTGATTAAAAAGTGCATGATTTCACAAACAATAACCATATTTTATCTTCTATTTTTCAGCATCCTCCTTTCTTTGTTTGAGATGTGAATTTGTGTGATACTGATCATCTTCTTGTGATGTTTCAGAATGTGGATGTGGACAGAGATCCAGAGGATGCTTTACTGACTGTACCCGAACACAACTAGACAAGATCACAAGTTCTCCTCTTAATGATGACATATATTTTCCTTACTTTTTGACCTTGGATGTAATTTTGTAGTAATTGTGGGGTGAAAAGTGTTATTCAGTGCTGTAGACAATGTCACACAGATCTTAATTCAGGTATGATATGAAATAACCCATGTGTTAAATAGTTAGATGAAAACATCAGTTAAAAGGTTAGTTCACCCAAAAATTTAAATTATCCCATAATTTACTCACTAATGCACCCTAATAATATATGACTTTCTTCTTTCAACCAAACATAGTTGTATTAAAAAATATCCAAGCTCTTCAAAGCTTTTCATGACATATTGACGTATTGAAGTCTAAAATGAGAATTTTTAAAGAGAAATGTCAGAGGAGTTTGAGTTTGTTGCCCAGCCCTATTGGTTTGAACCGTGAGGGGCGACCACTCTCACCTAAGCTTACGCTACTCCTACATCCTACGTCATGCGTCGGGTCAGAGGTCACTCTTACGAACTAGACTAGACTTGTGTACGGCCACTACCGGAAGCCAATGATTATAGTTTATGAAGTTATATCTGTAGATATTTTTCTTACAAAAATGCACCGCTTCACTTCGGAAGGCCTTTATTAACCCTAATACCGTAAGATGGACAAGTGTGGGCAAAATAATTGTAATTAATTTTTTTTAAATACTTCCCTTGATCTGAGTGGTACAAGACTTGGCTACTTTTCCTAAGTTTGCCACCTGAACACGAAAAAAAAAAAAAAAAAAAAAAGACTCGATTCTACAATGTTAAGTGGGTGAAAAAAAAAACTCCTTAATCTTGTGTTCGTGGACAAAAATGGGCACCCATTAGCCTGACTACGTCAGACTTCGTACTTCCGCTCAATTTCATTTCGCTTCTGTACTCAGTCTGAGACAGCTTCAGAGCTTTCTGCTTGCCACCGGTCTAGAAACAGCCGGGCCAATCAACGAACAGAGGGCGGGCTGAGAGCCGTGACGTAGACGCTGATTGTACCGTGGATGCGTAGATTTACTTCACTTAACCTGCAAAAGTCGTTCACAGCCATGTTCACTCCGGTATTTCGCTCGATGGTTTTGTTTTTGCATCATACATGTGTTTACAGTGAAAGTTAAATGTGGCTGAGCATGCGCATAACACACGCCATAACCAAACGTTATGTGATTGGCTTACGGGTAACCAATGATTTTAAACTTCAGACAAGCGCCCCCTAGCAAGAGAGAAAACACTTCTCTGTTATGCCATTCCAGACTCTGTCTACGAAGCGAAGTGAAGTAGCAGAGTCTGGTATTACCAGGCTAGGCACCCATAGGAATGAATGGAAAAAACTAATTCAGAGAATTTTTTATTATTTTTGTCAAATAAAAATCAATAGATCCAATACAATGCATATATTACATGCACACAAATGAAGGGGTGATCCTGTACAACATTCTCAACATGGCAAAAACTCACACTCACACACACACACACACACACACAAACAAACAATGCATTCAATGAGCCTATAACAGAGCTGGGTTTTTTTCTTTATTTTTATTTTTTTCAAATAAAAACTCACTCACACATACAAAAATAAAGAATTGAATGAGCCAATGTCTGACCATTTTTTTTTTGAATGATCCAATCAACCACCTGGCTCACCACCCTCACACACACACACACACACACACACACACACACACACACACACACACACACACACACACAAAGGCACACTTCAAAGACGGATCAAAGTGCTACTGCAAGGTTGTTGATACTTCTAAACAAAACATTTCTGCAGCATATGCTACCTAAACCTGCAGTGGCAGTTATTTTATCAGTTCATTGGGAAGCAGCACAATGAGTAAGAGTAAGAGGTTCAGTGCAGCAGAGACCCTGGATATTCTACTGGAATCCAGTGGGGAGGAAGGAGACCTGCCATATGAGTCACCGTGTGATCAAGGATCTGAAACCGATGATCAGACAGAGTTCGACCTGGATGATGAGGACACTGATGGGGAAGACTGTGAGGAAGAGGATCCTGGGGAAGTAAATTATCAATCTAAAAATGGGGAAATCATCTGGACTGCTACTGCACCTACCCAGACACCAGGGAGAGCACCTGCAGAGCAGGTGATGAAGATGACCCCTGGGCCAACACGATTTGCCTGTTTGCGTGTGGACAACGTCAGGTCAGCTTTTGAGCTTTTTTTTCCTCTGGAAACCCAGACAACACTGATTGACATGACGAATGTAGAAGGGAAACGCGTGTATGGGGAGTCATGGAAGGAGGTGGACTGGGTGGACATACAGGCCTACATTGGTCTGTTATTGCTGGCAGGTGTCTATCGTTCACACAACGAGGCCACAATGAGCTTGTGGAAGGCAGACACAGGGCGGGCCATTTTTGCTGTTACAATGTCTCTGCGTGCTTTTGAAGTGATGACCAGGGTAATCAGGTTTGACAACCGAGCCACAAGACCTGCGATAAGGGAAATCTGGGACAGATGGGTCGAACATCTTCCGCTAATGTACAACCCAGGGCGAGATATAACAATAGATGAATGCCTGGTACCTTTTAGAGGACGCTGCACCTTCAAGCAATACATGCCCAGTAAACCAGCCAGGTATGGCATCAAAATCTGGGCAGCCTGTGATGCAAAGACCAGTTATGCATACAATATGCAGATCTACACTGGCAAGCCGGCTGATGGGCAGCGAGAAAGAAATCTGGCAATGCGCGTTGTCCTCGACATGTCAGCAGGTCTCCAAGGGCACACCATCACGTGTGACAATTATTTCACATCATATGCCCTTGGCATGGAGCTTCTGAAAAGAAAACTGGGCATGCTGGGAACGGTGAGGAAGAATAAGCCTGAGCTTCCATCTGCACTGGTGACGACAAGGGGCAGAGAGAAATACTATTCGGTTTTTGCGTTTACCAGCACGCACACACTTGTCTCTTACTGCCCAAAAACAAAACAAAAATGTGCTCTTGATGAGCACAGTTCATAGGGATGCCACAGTTAGGACAAGTGAGGAGAAGAAACCTAATGTAATCCTGGATTACAACAGGACCAAAGGTGGAGTGGACAGCCTTGACCAGGTATTTTACTACTTTTTATTTTTTTTTGCATTGTTTACTAATTTTCCTATGACAAATTGCTTGTGGTTTATTATTTGTTACAAATGTATGAATGGCTAAGTGAATAAATGTAAAGGACTTTTTCCAGTATAGTGTTTGATTTTTATTCTTTTTCTGTGTGTATTATTCAAGATGGTCGCTGCTTACACCTGTAAGAGAAAATCCAATCGTTGGCCCATGGTGGTATTTTCCAACATGCTGGATGTGTCTGCCCTGAACGCCTTCATCCAGTGGTCAGAAATTAATCCTGCCTGGAATGCCGGTAAAAACTTCAGAAGGCGGCTCTTTCTGGAAGAGCTCGGGAAGGCTCTGGTGTCTCCACAGATCCAGAGACGGACGGGCGTTCCCCGTGGAGTGGCATCTCAGAGGATCTCATCCACAACAACTCCTCTTACCAAGAGGAAAAGGTGCCATATCTGCATTTCCAACAGGAAAAAAAACAGCACTGTCTGTGGAAAATGCAGGCAATACATCTGTAGAGAACATTCTCTTACAACTACCTGCTGCCACAAGTGCATGTAAAAACATGATGTAAATAATGCATGTAAATAACTATATTTGTTGTTTGTTCTTACCTGTTTATTGTTTGTTCTTATCTGTTTATTCTTAGCTATCACTTATTTAGTTATTGTTATGTATATTCTATACCCGTTTGGCACCAATTAGTTTGAGTTATTGAAATTTGATGTTAATGATGAATGATTTACTACTTTGTCTTTTCCTTATAGCATGGTCATATTTATCTAAGCATATTTTGGCATCTTTGTATAGTTTCGCCTAACACAGATATATATTTTTTAAAATTACAATTTTAACTTGTGATAAAGTAAAAAAAAATTAAGAGGTCAAATTCGTCATAACAGTGGTTCATAGAGTTCAACTTATATGCAGCCATTCAGTACTGCAGCCATATAGTGGTTATTGATATTATTGTTTTTTGTTAATTTTATACCAACCTAAGACACCAGATGCCACCAAAGTCACTTCATCTTTAGGTTTTAACTCTCTGAACTTACTGGAATGATTTTTTAAATAAGTTAAATAAATATTAAATATAACATAAAAATAAGCATAATTTACATAAAAATATGGTACTTTTAGAGGTAAATAAATTCAAAAATACCCCCAAAATAAAAAATAAAAAAAACAAATTTATAGATTTTATTTTATCGAAGATAGTGACATAACATTTATTTGACAAATTTTTTTGGATCACACTTGAGACCTCTGTGCCCACATTTGTCCACAAACACGGAATTTACCTTTCGCCGAGCCCCGCCCCCCTTAGTTACTGTTGCTACGTCCGACAAACAAATGGTCAAACACGACCAGCGCGACAGATTGCCATGACTGAAAAAGGTATACCCGTGCGTGTCAGTGACCTTTTTTGGAGCAATACCTCCGCGATATCCTCCAGATTGAGGCAAAAAGGGTTACAGTAGGCAGTGGAGGGATATATTATAATATAAAAATACGCAATGAAGGAGACACGACTACTATCTACGTCTCTATCGAGGCTAATGCCTACCGGTGTTCATACACATCATTTGTGATTATGGCAAAGAACAAGGAAACAAGTGTTTAAAAGCATTGTAAGACACTTACTGTTGTGTTTTTGTGTGAAAGAAAAAAACTGTCTCTGAAAATAAAAGTGCTGTCAGCAATAATTTCTTATGTGTGTTTTTTCGCATAACACTATGACCAAAATTTTAAATGCTGCAAAACACATGGGAGTTATATTCCCGATGCTGTAGTTTATTTGATCAGTCACAGTATATCATTAATCAAGCTTAATTTTACTTTTCAACTACAATTAGGCAGGTGAACTGAAAGCTTTTACAATCTTTTAGCTATAACTTAGGCCTATATCATTGACAAAAGTATGTGGTGCATTTTCTTCCAAAAATTATTTTCTTTCTCAAATTCATGCTTCAAGTTGACAAAGCACAATAAACGAAATCACACAATAACTGTTTAACCAGACATAGCCTTAATTTGCATCTAAATAACTTTCATTGATTGTCTTTCATAATGCACTTACCATAATATTTATTAGGGGGACAACAGATCACAAAAATCGCGGTTGAGACCATAATATTTATTAGGGGGACAACAGATCACAAAAATCGCGGTTGAGACCATAATATTTATTAGTGGGGCAACGGATCATAAAACTCGCGGTTCAGACAATATTATGTTTTTTGAGTTACAGATAGGATAGTTTTTCAGATCAGAAAAAAAAAAAAAAAAAAAAAAAACCTTTAACCCAGCTAACACAGTACGTTGTGACGACGTCGTCAGTTAGTCGTCATTTGGTCAGCGTGAGCGTGACATTACTTTATGACAACGTTGTGAGGACGTCGTGGTAAAGTTCCATTTTTTAGAATCTTGGCTAACGTTCCAGAAACGTTGTGGGCACGTCCTCAAAAGACGTCGCTAGTTTATCCCATGGAGAACGTTGTAGAGACGTGGTCAACTGGTCACCAGATAACTTAATAAAATCTTTGATGAATTAAATAAATGTTCCATATAATATCCAAATGGCATAGTATCACTAGGATAATATTTGTAATGCATTTATTTATATAATTGAAATTATCTGGAAAGTTATCTGGAGACCAGTGGACCACGTCTCTACAACGTTCTCCATGGGATAAACCAGCGACGTCTTTTGAGGACGTGCCCACCACGTTTCTGGAACGTTAGCCAAGATTCTAAAAAATGGAACTTTACCACGACGTCCTCACAACGTTGTCATAACGTTGTATATAATTGTTATTATTGCTATTATTATTATTATTATTATTAAGGAGGTTGGGTGTTCGTAAAAACAACAATAAAAAAAAAAATCTTCAAACTGAACTTCAAACTTGAAGAACTTCAAAATGAGTTTTAAATTCATGAGATTTGTATTTATGTAATGTTACTTCTGTTAATGTTAATTCTAGATGTTTATTTATGTAAATGCTGCGTGACTGACGTGTTTTATGAGCGTGCGGGTTAGCTTTCAAACCGTTTCAAACCCTGGAGCGGCGCAGAGTTGCCATGGAAACGGCGCAGCGACATGCCTGATAAGCAGCAAAGCTCCCTCTCTTGCTGTTGTTTTCGATTGCTTTCAGGTGAGTTTAGTCTCTAAAATCACACACATAATATACAAAACTGTTCCTGACACTTTTCTTACGTGGTATTGACACACATCTGTTGAATATTTACTTTATAGAAATGGTTTAGTGTCTTCAAAAAAGTCCGTTAGCATCTCAACCGTTTTCAGAAGAGGCACTGCTAACGTAGGCTAACTAACCTAGCTCTTGCAGGGTTGCCAACTCTCACGCATCTCGCGTGACAGTCACGCATTCAGCCTCAATCTCACGCTCTCACGCTCAACAAAGAAATCTCACGCAAAAATAGACATTCTTCTGTGCTGTATTTTTTTTTTCACTCATGTGCACTAAATTTCAGAATTACTATAAACAATTCAGGCTCTTAACTACTGGATGGACCACTAGTTATGGCGCAAATTAGTTAAAAATCTCCCAGAACCTAGAGCGAGCACGCATGCGAGACAGAGACTGTCGTCCAACCGATAGCGCGCGCACGCACGGCAGAGAGGGAAAGTCTTACAACTGCGCATTTTATCAGTTGCGGCGCCTTCATCTATATTCTATAGGCTACACTGCAGCACGACGTATATTCACATCAAATGTTAACGCAGAGGAACGGGACACTGAAGTTCACAAAAGTTCATTAATTGCATGTGCTTTAAAGCCTTACCGGTTAAACATGTCATTCGCTGCTGATGCGCTGTTCAAATATGCGCTTTACTGAGCGGGTACACTCGACGCGCACATGCACTAAAAGCCTGTTACTGGACTAAAAGTTATCTTTTGAGTCTTATATTGCGCTAATACTGTCAAATACAGACAAAGTTTACATAAACAAAGTTGGTTATGTCTAAAGTGAAAGCAAACAGAGAAAATTAATTAAAATCTGCTTGTCATGCGTGTATATTAGACGCGTCGCGTGCAGTTCTTAAAGAGACAGTAGCCCTAATAATAAACATGCTGCCGCTTGTTCTTAAAGAGATAGTTCACCCAAAACCAAACAGTTGCTGGTCCCCATTGACATACATAGTAGGAAAAAAATATACTATGGAAGTCACAGGGGTACATCTACTGTTTGGTTACTGACATTCTTTCAAATAATGTTTATTTTCAACAGAAGAAAGAAACTTATTCAGGTTTAAAACAACTTAAGAGAGTAAATTATGACTTTTTGGGGGGAGAACTATGCCGTTAATGTTAATAAAACAACAAAACACACAGAGGAAATCATTCACTGCTCTTGACTGAGAACTTTAAGTCTGTTGTGTTTTATTTTCATATTTGTCCATTTAATTACTTTCTTCAATTCTACTGTTAAATACACCTATAGCTGAAAAAATAAAGCACTGTTTATTTCATTTGTATATTAAGTTGTGTATGTGTAATATGTATCTCTGTTCTTAATTTTTAATAACAAAGAAAATAGTGACAAAGATTTTATCTTCGCCACTTTGACCTAAATGTCTGCCATTCTTTTTTTATTTTATATTTTGTTACCTCCTATTTTGTTATAAGGCTTTGTTTTTAAAATAGGGACATTAGTTTGGCTGTAATGCTCAGTCACATGCAAAATAGTAAAACCAACATGAAAAAGAATCATGATAAAATCGTGATTTTTTTCTGAAAAAAAAAAAAAAAATTGTGATATTATTGCCATATCGCCCACCCCAGGTGTAAAAAAGTGCCTAGATGTGCTTAGATGCTAAAAATATGTTATTATTTATCATTATATCACACTACAATTAAACATAATGAAACATTCATTTGAATTGAAATATTATTTATTAGCTTTTTCTAGAGATTGCAGTCATGCCCCCCTCCGTCGGAGAAGTCTCACTCCGAGCTAAACTGAAAAGTTGGCAACCCTGCTCTTGTTTACAAAAGTTTGGGCTTATAATCACATCTTTGTGTAGATAAGAGGTTATGATAGTTTTGTAAAGGCTTTGCTGGCAGTTCAATGGGTGATTGGAAGTTGACTAATTTATTTAAACTGATATTTAACATAAATGTATGTGCTGTTAATCGATGACGTCACTGAATTTTCAGCATCATTACTCCAGTCTTCAGTGACATGATACATCAGAAATCACTAATATGATTTGATGCTCAATACATTTTTCTGATTATTATCTAATATGTTGAAAACAGTTATGCTGTTTCATGTTTTTGTGTACACTACAATTCAAATGTTAGGGGTCAGTAAGATTTTGGAAGACATTAATAGCAAGAATGGATTAAATTGATCAAAAGTGACAGTAAAGACTTTTATAATGTTATAAGATTTAACTTTCAAACTTTTCTTTGAACTTTATATTGATCAAAGAATCCTGAAAAGGGCATCATGGTTTACACAAAAAATCTTAAGCAGCACAACTGTTTTCAACACTGATAATAATCATAAATGTTTCTTGAGCATCAAATCATCATATTAATGATTTCTGAAGGATCATGTGACACTGAAGACTGGAGTAATGATGCTGAAAATTCAGCTTTGATCACAGGTATAAATTAGATTTTAAAATACATTAAAATAGAAAACAGCTATTTTACATTTGAATGATATTCACAATATTACTGTTTTTACTGTATTTTCGAAAAACTGCATTAAAAGCCGTAGATTAGCAACATTAATAAAGTACTCCTCTGTTTTTAGCTACCTTAAGAAGGACGATGAGGTGACAGTGCAGCTCGGGATAAGGAAGAGGAGGAGGAGGAATACGTAAGTTAGACAACAGAGACCATCCTCCTCTCCTTGTCTCAAAAGACCCTGCCCTCCGCTGGTGGGGTAAGAAAGAAACTCTTCCTCTTCTCCCACAGCTCTCCATCATCTCCTTCTGCCTCCTCAACACTGTCTGAAAGAGCGGTTTCCACAGCTGGGACGCAGTCATCATGCTCATTTTCATGAACAAAAAACTCTTTATGTATATTTTGGTGGGTGAAATAATAGGAAAAATGCTAGACATCTATATTGTTCCTTTTACATATCTTTACTCTTTATGAACGATATGTTTTTATTTATTTTTATTTTTTATTTGTCTTCAGAGAAGCTCAAGGACTATAGACTTTGATAATTGTCGCATTGTTCAGGTTTAGCTACTGGTAGTGAAGCAATGAAGCACATCACCACCAGATACCACCTGTAGCAGGTGCCTCATAGGACACTAGAGGAAACAATTGAACCTATTTCTGCAAATAAAATTAATAATAAAGAAAATTTTGAATCTTTTCATTTCTTTTTTTTAAGGTCTTTATTGTTTTTCCGCGAGCAGTTATAGAGAGCAGTATCAATAAGAATAGCAAACACTTTTTTTTCAGTAAAAAGAATAAAACATTTTAATAGTTGGTTACATTATTCATTGATTATGTTTTTTGCTTAATTAATTGATGTTACATTTATGTACTCATTACTTGTTAACATGGTTAAAAAATCGTTAATGTTCAAAATGTATTGGCTTAGTTTGTACAAAGAAACACTGAATAAATGCTGATTAATAAATTAATGCAGTGTGGTTTTGGGGCATTTTCTATTTAGAATTTAATAGGGGTTTGTATTGGTTTCCATTATCTGTATTGATCCCTAAATGTATTAACAGAAAACTACACAATTCCCTATTAGAATTTATAAGGTTTTACAGAGAATGAAATGTTTGAATTTATCAGTTCAATGTGGATTTCAAGGTTACGATCAAGCACATCTTAATTCCCAGGACTAAAGGTGAGAAGTATATTAAAAATAAATGCGGACGTGGTATTTTGGTCGTTAGGAAGTACCTGCCACGTTCCAGCGACGACGAATACAGGAATCACAAAGTTACGTTGCTGGAACGTTATGTGGCACGTCGCAACGACTTATATGGTCCTTTAATGTTACGTCCTCGCAACGTGCCAGTTTGGTCATAAAGACGTACTCATCACGTTCTTGCGACGTTCCACTATAACGTCGCCACGACGAATACAGGAATCACAAAGTTACGTTGCTGGAACGTTATGTGGCACGTCGCTACGACGAATATGGTCCGGTCCGGTTACGTCTTCACAACGTAACTGTGTTAGCTGGGAAGTAGCCATCGATGTACCACAGCCAGCAATCGTAATGTTCGACACATTTAACTGGGATTGGGGCCGTCCACACTGTTTTATCCATTGTAGGCACCGCTCACGTTGTGTTTTCGGCTTTGGGAATGGAAAGAACATAACTCCTCCAGACAATCTCTCGGGGTATGTAATGTCCGATTTACAAACGCCATGGGCGCACACTTCACCATCTTGCTAATGTTTGTCGGACCTGCTCACATAGTAACGGTTGCTATGATGTGTGATTGGACAATGGCCGTTTTGGGGGAGGGGCCGGCGAAAGGTCAATTAAGGGCTGTAATGTGAATACGGTATTAGGGTTAAACCCTGGAGTCATATGGATTACTTTTATGATGGATGGATGCGCTTTTTAGGCTTCAAAAAACAACATTGTTTTACAACCTTGCTGTAAAAAAATGGCCAAATCCTGACAGTAACATACAAATTTCCATTAAAACCGTAAAACCTGAGTTATAACAGCCAGATGAACAAATATAAAAGGGTTTGTGTTTTAACATAATCATTATTTCACGTCATTTGACCTGAATCACTGAACTCATATAGAGCCCAATTTCTGAGTTAGGTTTACTTAATTATAGCAGCACTATCCTTGTACAGCATAATGTTTTAGCCATTTCAATGAAATCCAAATGATAAAATCAATAATTTTTTTTTTTTTTTTTTCATTCACACACACAGACATCAAGAATTAGCGTATGAATCTCAGCAATGGTAAAAACACAACCAATACCATCAGATCACCTTTTCTATTTGTTCATCTGGCTGTTATAACTCAGATACAGCAGCCAAACAAAATCTAAAGTAAATGATTTAAGGGCCAAGTGTCCAACTAAAATGAACACTGATCACCATTGTCACGTACTGCTCAGAGACACGAAGTAGGAGATCCAAATGCAGCTTTATTTTGTGGGGCAATCCAGAGGCGTAATCCAACATACAGGCTAGGGTCATACACAGGAAAGCAGTCCAAAACAAAGAAACAAACAAACAAACAAAACAGGCAGGGACCAGAGGCAAGAGAGTAATCCAGGGACCAGAGGCAAGAGAGTAATCCAGGAAACAGGGCAAGATATCCAAAAACAAGACAACCAGGGAAACGCTCAGAATGGCAGTGTAACACTTAACAAGACTTCGCGGTGAGTGAATGAATGAACAAGGTATATATAGACAGACTAACAGGATGATGAGACAGGTGAATGCAATAAGTGAATGAGGTACAGGTGAATGTGATCAGTGATAAGTGATGATGAGTCCGGGCAGTGAGTTATGGGAAATGTAGTTAGTGAGTGAATATGATAGTCTGATGTGGACTGCCCTCTGGTGGCTCACAAGGGCAGCTCTAGCTGGTGATCGTTACATAGCCCCTCCCCAAAGAGCGGCTTCCAGACGCTCCAAAACTGTCCAGGTGGGAGGTGGCCCGGAGGCGGATCCGGGGGCGGGATGGAGGGCCAGGTCCGTGGAGCGGAAGAGGACCTTGAGACTGTGGTAATACGGGAGGCCAGGACGGAGCAGGCAGTCCATCGGGCGGCCAGGGCGGAGACGACCCTCCATCGGGCGACCAGGGCGGAGACGACCGTCCATCGGGCGGCCAGGGCGGAGACGACCCCTCGGGCGGCAAGGGCGGAGACGACCCCTCGGGCGGCCAGGGCGGAGACGACCCCTCGGGCGGCCAGGGCGGAGACGACCCCTCGGGCGGCCAGGGCACAGGAACAGACATCGGCTCAGGGACTGGAACAGACACTGGCTCAGGAACAGGAACAGACACAGACACTGGCTCAGGAACAGGAACAGACACAGGCACCGGCTCCGGCTCAGGAACAGACACTGGCTCCGGCTCAGGAACAGACACTGGCTCCGGCTCAGGAACAGACACTGGCTCCGGCTCAGGAACAGACACTGGCTCCGGCTCAGGAACAGACACTGGCTCCGGCTCAGGAACAGACACTGGCTCCGGCTCAGGAACAGACGTGTCAGCGGCCATCTTGTCCATAGAAACTGGCTCGGTGGAGACCATCTCGTCCTGAGACACTGGTTCGGTGGCGGAGGTCATCGTGTCCGGAGATTCAGGCGTGGAGTCGGCCATCTTGTCCAAAGACACAGGCGTGGAGTCGGCCATCTTGTCCGAAGACACAGGCGTGGAGTCGGCCATCTTGTCCGAAGACACAGGCGTGGAGTCGGCCATCTTGTCCGAAGACACAGGCGTGGAGTCGGCCATCTTGTCCGAAGACACAGGCGTGGAGTCGGCCATCTTGTCCGAAGACACAGGCGTGGAGTCGGCCATCTTGTCCGAAGACACAGGCGTGGAGTCGGCCATCTTGTCCGAAGACACAGGCGTGGAGTCGGCCATCTTGTCCGAAGACACAGGCGTGGAGTCGACCATCTTGTCCGAAGACACAGGCATAGAAAGAGGAAGAGGAACAGATTCAAGCTCAGTATCCGGATCAGTTTCAGGCTCAGGAACAGATTCAGTCTCGGCGGGACGAGACACTTGACGGGCGGACGTGACGTGAGGCTCAGTCTCTGGATCGGCAGAAGTGACGTGAAGCTCAGTCTCTGGATCGGCAGAAGTGACGTGAAGCTCAGTCTCTGGATCGGCAGAAGTGACGTGAAGCTCAGTCTCTGGATCGGCAGAAGTGACGTGAAGCTCAGTATCTGGATCGGCAGAAGTGACGTGAAGCTCAGTCTCTGGATCGGCAGAAGTGACGTGAAGCTCAGTCTCTGGATCGGCAGAAGTGACGTGAAGCTCAGTCTCTGGATCGGCAGAAGTGACGTGAAGCTCAGTCTCTGGATCGGCAGAAGTGACGTGAAGCTCAGTCTCTGGATCGGCAGAAGTGACGTGAAGCTCAGTCTCTGGATCGGCAGAAGTGACGTGAACAGTCTCTGGATCAGCAGAAGTGGCGTGAAGCTTAGTCTCTGGATCAGGATCAGCGCGCTCTGAGCTTGACGGGACCAGTGGCGAAGAGGACTCTGAGCTGGGCAGGACCAGCGATGAAGAGGGCTCTGAGCTGGGCAGGACCAGCGATGAAGAGGGCTCTGAGCTGGACAGGACCAGCGATGAAGAGGGCTCTGAGCTGGACAGGACCAGCGATGAAGAGGGCTCTGAGCTGGACAGGACCAGCGGCGAAGAGGGCTCTGGACTGGACAGGACCAGCGGCGAAGAGGACTCTGAGCTGGGCAGGACCAGCGATGAAGAGGACTCTGAGCTGGGCAGGACCAGCGATGAAGAGGGCTCTGAGCTGGACAGGACCAGCGGCGAAGAGGGCTCTGGACTGGACAGGACCAGCGGCAAAGAGGGCTCTGAGCTGGGCAGGACCAGCGATGAAGAGGGCTCTGAGCTGGGCAGGACCAGCGATGAAGAGGGCTCTGAGCTGGGCAGGACCAGCGATGAAGAGGGCTCTGAGCTGGGCAGGACCAGCGGCGAAGAGGGCTCTGGACTGGACAGGACCAGCGGCGAAGAGGACTCTGAGCTGGGCAGGACCAGCGATGAAGAGGGCTCTGAGCTGGACAGGACCAGCGGTGAAGAGGGCTCTGGACTGGACAGGACCAGCGGCGAAGAGGACTCTGAGCTGGGCAGGACCAGCGGCGAAGAGGGCTCTGAGCTGGACGGGACCAGCGATGTAGAGGGCTCTGTGCTGGACGGGACCAGCGATGTAGAGGGATCTGTGCTGGACGGGACCAGCGGTGAAGAGGGCTCTGTGCTGGACGGGACCAGCGGTGAAGGCTCTAGCTTGGCTGGCATGTCGCTTGCTGTCTCAGGCGCGGCGAGCATGACGCATACTGCCTTGGCTTCGGCAGATCTGGCGTGAAGTGCGGGCTCGGCTGGACTGGCGTGAAGTGCAGGCTCGGCTGGACTGGCGTGAAGTGCAGGCTCGGCTGGACTGGGGTGCCACGGAAGGAAGCTCTCCAGACATCTGGAGAGTGCCTCTCTCCAATCCAGACCAGAGAGATCGGGGAGCTCCCTCGGGTCGACCTCCTTAGCCCCCAGCCGGTAACATAACTTAATAGCCTCGTCACCCAGAGAGCAAGAGGCAGCGAGAGGAAAAAACCCCCAGGTGTACTGGAACAGATCGAGGCTATCCAGGGCTAAGGCCGCGATCTGTCCAGCGAACTCCCGGCTCATGCTGGGAAGATCAGGTGAGATCCGTACTGCTGTATTACAGGAGGTCATAGCTGCTGGATCTGAAGTGCGGCGAAGTCTTCTGTCACGTACTGCTCAGAGACACGAAGTAGGAGATCCAAATGCAGCTTTATTTTGTGGGGCAATCCAGAGGCGTAATCCAACATACAGGCTAGGGTCATACACAGGAAAGCAGTCCAAAACAAAGAAACAAACAAACAAACAAAACAGGCAGGGACCAGAGGCAAGAGAGTAATCCAGGGACCAGAGGCAAGAGAGTAATCCAGGAAACAGGGCAAGATATCCAAAAACAAGACAACCAGGGAAACGCTCAGAATGGCAGTGTAACACTTAACAAGACTTCGCGGTGAGTGAATGAATGAACAAGGTATATATAGACAGACTAACAGGATGATGAGACAGGTGAATGCAATAAGTGAATGAGGTACAGGTGAATGTGATCAGTGATAAGTGATGATGAGTCCGGGCAGTGAGTTATGGGAAATGTAGTTAGTGAGTGAATATGATAGTCTGATGTGGACTGCCCTCTGGTGGCTCACAAGGGCAGCTCTAGCTGGTGATCGTTACAACCATAATGGTGACTTAAAGTTACAGTTATCTCCTTCAGTGATTCTGCTTGTTAACATCAGGTGTCTTCAATGTTGCCAATAAAAAATAAAGAGTTCTTAATTCATCTTTGACGTCTGTCTGTTATTCAGATATTTTTGTTTTTAAAAAAATTGTTGTAAATTTTACTCATTGTAAATGGTTAACTTTTAAGGAATTAATTTGATTAATTATTACTCAATTCTAATTTGTTACATTTAATTAATAATATTGCTTGTAATCTGTTGCCACAATTTTGAGTAGATATAGCGTATTCATTTTTACAGTGACTGAATTAACAGCGCTCAAAGTCGACACACAGAGGCTGTGTCTCCAAATCACACCATATACCCTCATTCACTATTCCCTACATAGTTATCAAGTCCACTTGACAGAGTGAATGAAAAGAAGTGAGTGAATTGAGACACTGATGAACACCTGATAAGCAGAATCACTGAAGGACAGAGAAACAAGAACAAAAATCCAAAGATGATGGTTATGTCAAATTCAGCACTATCAACTCTCAGCATTCAATGATCATCATCATCTTTTTTTTTTTTTTTTTTGCTATAACAAATGTGGCTTGCAAAAACACAAAGAAGTCAGAAAGAAAAACTGAAGTTAAAATGTCAAGGGTCAAGAGCCCATATAAAGCAAACACTGATCTCCATAATGATCATCTCAAACCAAACATTTCCAATTAAACTTCAATATTTAAACATCTGTTAATTCTCAATAAGAGCTTCTGTAGGCGTATGACAGAAATAAAGTAAAACTGGTTAGTAATACGTGCAATAATGTGTAATGGTTGGAAGTCAGTTGTAGTTTGTGTTTCTCTATTTTCTGTTCTCTTTCCTTCAGTGATTCTGCTTGTTAACAGCAGGTGTTCATCAGTAATGTCCAACAATCACTTACATATCCTCTTAATTATCTCACTGCAACACTGTATCAATGTTGGTTTTACATTTTTTCTGAATTGCTAAAACACATTTCTTGAAACCATCACTCTCTCAAAACCTTAAACACAAAACCAAATTTCAGAGAACCTCTCTTCTGGCAAAATCAAACAATTGCCTCAAAACCATTTTATCTGTGTTCATAATCAAACAATGCTCTCAGATCATACACACAGCGAGCCAACATTATAAACACTACAGATCATTCGTTAGACATGTAACAACAATGCGTAGAAAACCAACCACAAAATAATCTTCTTCCAGAATATTAATTCAAACAGAATATTAATTCAAGATTTGGTCCGGACTTCTATCCTCATCCATCTTGTCACGGGATCCAGGCGCCGACCAGCCTGACTAATTACACCCCCCCAACACTAACTAAATAGCTGGTCAATACTAAGCTTTGTTGACAAAACGCTGACTGTTTAAGAGAAAGACAGAGACCAAGGTCTCACACAAGAGTCCTCACATTCCAGGGTCAAATCACCAATCCGGGGCCATAAAATCAGGCTCCAGCTGATACCTAACCAACGAAAACCCCCAACTAAGAACTTTTATGAGCCCAGCTAAAGGAAGAACTTGTCAATATGAGGGGGTTCGTAAAAGACAAATTGCTGCAGAGATGGCACACCAACATTCCTGACCCCTCCTCCTTAAGACCTCTGAACAAAACAAACAGAGTTCTGTCTCTTCTAAACCAGAAAACTGAGATTCTTCCTATAGTATACGTAAAACTCATTCAAGAATAATTTTCAATGGACTTATAAAAACATCATACATCATTCTATGTGTTTCTACGATATATGTGTCCATTTAATATGCGTTAATCCCATGTAAATCATTTAATGGTTATAACTGTTAGATGTTTTGAATGAAAGTGTGTTGTGTTTCATATCAGTATGATCGTATGCTCGTGATTCAAAAGATGGCTTGAATGATATCTGTGTAATATGTTTTGATCTTCTTTTAATTAGAAATCATGTCTAAACTGGCCTCTGTTCTCTCTGCTTAAGAGGAGAGAACAGACACCCCCCCCCCCCCCGCAGATAATGCATGATTTACGATGAGACAAACAAAGCAAGTGTCTAATTGGTCCCATCTCTTCAAGAGGATGAACAAACTTTTAGTTAAAACCTTAGACCCAAAAAAACTAAGCTCTCTCTCTCGCTGCTCTCGAAGCTCTCTCTGTGCTCTCGCTCTCTAAGTTCCGGCAGACCAGTAACCATGTAACAAACGCGCAGACCGAGGAACCCAAATTAAGATCAGAAGAACGGGTTCAACAGCTTTATTCAAGCCATCTTACTACTCTAGTCTAAATCTTCTTTCCTTTTCTAAGTTTTCCTTTATTTTCCGTTGTGAGTCTCGGTTCTAAGTTAAGTTTTGCGACAAGATTCCGACCACGTTTCTTCTGCAAAGCCAGCTTCAGACAAAGACTTTCAATTCATCCGCCAGCACAACACGTGACTGGAACGCCGCAGACCCAGGCACGAGGAGACAACCAATGAACGAACCCCTTTGACGCTGACCAAAGGAATTCCCAAAAGGAACGCAAAAGCAAAGACGCAAGTACCTCCAGACTAAAACTCAACTGGTGTATTTATATAACTTTAATAACCTGCCTAAAACGATAGAAGGGTTAAATTAATGTTTGATGGTTCGTTCAGGTCATGTCATTTCACTCTTAAACCCACTCTTTCCTCACTCTCTTCCTTTCTGCAACTCGTATGAATGTGTGTGTGTGTGTGTGTGTGTGTGTTTGTGTTAGAGATTAGCTGTATGTGTTAGTATATAATCAATAAAGTATTGTTTGTATTTGAAAAGAGATTGCTTGTGTATGTGCTTATCAAATTTATTGTCTTGAACTTCGATCAAAAGTTACCTATGCTTTTACCCTATTTCTTAATTTACTGTTAGGGGGTTATTCTTTCTTGGCCAGGAAGATATTATATTTCCTATAGTTAATAATTGTTTATGCTTTCTGTTCATTGGATGAACTGATAAATGATCATATTATTGATTCCGTTACAGTAAATTCTGAAAATACTTAAATTATTAATTATTGATCATAATTCGTTATGAATAATAATTAATTATATTTATACGTGGGCGTATAAACGCTATAGACACTACATAAAAAAATTGAGAGCACTGAATCCAAAGCTGTCACATGCCTGTCCTGTCTTGTGCTGCACATGGGTGTTTTGTTATTTTGGGCCATGTGCTCGTGTCTATTGTCTAGCCCCTCCCATCTTGTTATCTGTTTATTGATTAATTTGTCCCACCTGTCTGTCTCGTTACCCTCCTTTGTTTGTTCCCCTATTTAGCCTCCTTGTGTTTGTAGTCTGGTGCTGGTTCGTTGTCCGAGTTTCCGGAAGACTCCCTCCGTGACTGTCCCGGTGGTCCCAGTTCCGGTGGTCCCAGTTCCGGTGGTCCCGAGTCTGGTGGTCCCAGTTCCAGTGGTCCCGAGTCCGGTGGTCCCAGTCCCGGTGGTCCCGAGTCCGGTGGTCCCAGTTCCGGTGGTCCCAGTGCCGGTGGTCTCGAGTCCGGTGGTCCGGAGATGGAGGAGGAGGAGAAACCCCTCCACAACGACTTGTCCGGTGGCTCCTAACCCAGAGACCATTCCGGAGGTGACTGCCATCCCTGACGCGTCGCTCAGGCGTCCTGCTCCGCCCGCGCCGCCCGAGCTGCTCGCCCTGCCGGCCCCGCCCGAGCTGCTCGCCCTGCCGGCCCCGCCTGAGCTGCTCGCCACGTCGGCCGATCCAGAGACTGTTCACGTCACGCCTGCTGAGCCTGGGTCTTCGGACAAGATGGCCGCCGCCGAGAGTGTTCACGTCACGCCTACCGAGCCTGTGTCTTCGGACAAGATGGCCGCCGCCGAGCCTGTTCACGTCACGCCTGCCGAGCCTGTGTCCTCGGACAAGATGGCCGCCGCCGCCGAGCCTGTTCACGTCATGCCTGCCGAGCCTGTGTCTTCGGACAACAAGATGGCCGCCGCCGAGCCTGTTCACGTCACGCCTGCCGAGCCTGTGTCTTCGGACAAGATGGCCGCCGCCGAGCCTGTTCACGTCACGCCTGCCGAGCCTGTGTCCCCTGACAAGATGGCCGCCGTCAAGCCTGTGTCTGTTCCAGAGCCGGTGGTGTCTGTTCCTGAGCCTGAGCCGGTGGTGTCTTTTCCTGAGCCTGAGCCGGTGGTGTCTGTTCCTGAGTCTGAGTCGGTGGTGCCAGTTCCAGTTCCTGAGCCGGTGGTGTCTGTTCCTGAGCCTGAGCCGGTGGTGTCTTTTCCTGAGCCTGAGCCGGTGGTGTCTGTTCCTGAGCCGGTGGTGTCTGTTCCTGAGTCTGAGTCGGTGGTGCCAGTTCCAGTGCCTGAGCCGGTGGTGCCAGTTCCAGTGCCTGAGCCGGTGGTGCCAGTTCCAGTGCCAGTTCCGGTGGTGCCAGTTCCAGTGCCAGTTCCGGTGGTGCCAGTTCCAGTGCCAGTTCCGGTGGTGCCAGTTCCAGTGCCTGAGCCGGTGGTGCCAGTTCCAGTGCCAGTTCCGGTGGTGCCAGTTCCAGTGCCTGAGTCGGTGGTGCCAGTTCCAGTTTCTGAGCCAGTTCCAGTGCCTGAGCCGGTGGTGCCAGTTCCAGTGCCTGAGCCGGTGGTGCCAGTTCCAGTGCCTGAGCCGGTGGTGCCAGTTCCAGTGCCTCGCCGGTGGAGCCAGTTCCAGTTCCTGAGCCGGTGGTGTCTGTTCCAGTTCCTGAGCCCTGGCCGCCCGAGGGGTCGTCTCCGCCCTGACCGCCCGAGGGAGAGTCTCTGCCCTGGCCGCCCGAGGGAGAGTCTCCGCCCTGGCCGGTCGATGGACTGTCGTCTCCGCCCTGGTCGCCCGATGGACTGTCGTCTCCGCCCTGGTCGCCCGATGGACTGTCGTCTCCGCCCTGGCCGCCAGATGGACTGTCTGCTCCGCCCTGGACTCCCGAACTTTGTGTGCCTCCCTGGCCTTCTGAACTGTCCATTCCCCTTGTCCCGCCCTGGTCTGTCCCTCCCGTCCCGCCCTGGTCTTATGGAGCGTCTGGTAGCCGCTCCGTAGGGAGGGGGTAATGTCACATGCCTGTCCTGTCTTGTGCTGCACATGGGTGTTTTGTTATTTTGAGCCATGTGCTCGTGTCTATTGTCTAGCCCCTCCCATCTTGTTATCTGATTATTGATTAATTTGTCCCACCTGTCTGTCTCGTTACCCTCCTTTGTTTGTTCCCCTATTTAGCCTCCTTGTGTTTGTAGTCTGGTGCTGGTTCGTTGTCCGGGTTTCCCGTTCCTGGAGTCCTGAGTTTTTGTACCTTGTCTGCATGTTACTAATAAATTTCCTCTGCATCTGTATCCTCGTCTCACGTTCAACTAATTCCGTGACAAAAGCATGCAGTTACAGAAAAAAAAGTATGGGTTCTCACAAGGTTTTTTTCTTCCTCCATTCTGTCACTGATGGAGTTTTGGTTTCTTGCCACTGTTGCCTTGGCTTTTGGCTTGCTTAGTTGGGGACATTTAATATTCAACAATAGTATTGATCTGCCTTACTTAAGGTGGACGATGACACAATTTTCTTCAAGAAACAAACTTTGTTGTATTATTTTCATGTTATCACTGTGAAGCTGCTTTGATACAATCTGCATTGTAAAAAGCGCTATATAAATAAAGGTGACTGGACTTGACTTTGGAAATTGTAAGTCAAATACTCAAGTGCATGTTAAGATAGATAGTGTGACTATTGAAAGAGTGTAGGCCTATGTAAATAAATTTCTCGGTGTGATTATAGATCACAAGGTCTGCTGGAAACCTCATATAAAACACGTTCAATCTAAACTGTCACGAAGCATTTCAGTCCTGTGTAAAGCAAAGCATGTATTGGATCACAAATCACTGCATAGTCTATATTGTTCACTGGTTTTACCTTATTTAAATTACTGTGTGGAGGTCTGGGGGAACACCTATAAAAGCACACTGCAACCACTGATCACACTACAAAAAAGAGAGATAAGAAAATAAAGCAGGAAACTATGATCACACCATCTTACTGTTTTTACATTCCAGAGCTTTAAAGTTTACTGATCTAGTTGAATTTGAAGTTGCACTAATTATGTATAAAGCAAAAAATAGACTACTAACAGATAATATTCAGAAGTTCTTTCTTGATAGAGAGGGGGGTTATAATTTAAGGGATAAGTATAAATTCAAGGTTCTAGCTGTTCGCACGACTATAAAAAGTCAGTGCATTACAATCAGTGGTGTGAAATTGTGGAATGGTCTGTGCATAGAACTAAAGCAATGTCCAAACATAATCCAGTTATACAAGTACAAGGCAATGGTTTTCAAATAATATAGGAAAGAAGGTGGCCTATAAACGGTTGCAATATGTGTTAATTGACGTATGGGTATGATTATGTGTGTGTGTGAGTGTGTGTTGTGTGTGTATATATATATATACATAGAGAGAGAGAGAGAGAGAGAGAGAGAGAGAGAGAGAGAGAGAGAGAGAGAAGAGAGAGAGAGAGAGAGAGAGAGAGAGAGAGAGAGAATTGAATTTTAACACACTTTATTAAGTTATTTGTTATTTAACAAAAGAAAACAAACAACCAAAAAAACAAAAAAACAATCAACACTACATGACTTTACCTTAAATCACATATAAAAAACAACTCATTATTAAGTATAGAATACATACCAACATCACAACACCATTCAATCTCAAAAACATTGATTGCATTCATCATCTTGTAATAATTAAAATCAACAAGAATTCTTGATTTAAACATATTCTTAAAAACTGATACAATATGTTGCCCATTTCTCTGTTCTATTTCATTTCTTCTGGAAATATAAATTGCTAATTTGGCCTGACCAACAATAAAGTTCATTAATTGACACTTATATTTCTGTAGTCTACTATACTTGAAACCAAATATAAAACATTGCTTCGTAAAAGAAATCCCTAATAAAGAGAATAAAAATTCTAAAAGATCAAAGAGTGGAGAAAGTCTGTCACAATTCATAAAACAATGGAATATTGTTTCTCTTTCTGAACAGAAAGGACAATTATTATTTACAGTGGGATTCAATTTCGTCACAAAAGCGTTTATAGCGATTGCACCATGCAGGATTCTCCACTGGAGATCGCCTGCTCTTTTAGTCAATGGTGGTTTGTAGAGTACTCTCCACTCTGGTTTTATTTCCTCTACCACTCCTAATTTGTCTCTCCATACTGTGTCAATTCTGTCTTTTAATGTATGTTTATTTATTACCTTCACAATACATTTGTATAAGATCTTTCCTTTAACTGTACAAAAATCAACATTTTCATTTGTATTCAAACACAACAGAGGACTATTATGTGAGGATTCTTCAAGATCAGGTGTACTTCTGATGTCTGGGAAGAGGTCATTAGCATCAGGGACAATATCACCCATACTGTAACTCTCAAGTAGAGCTTTTTCCTTGGAGTTTAAAACCCCATCCAGTTTGTTCAGAAAACCTCTAACAAATCTCACTGATCTTATTCCCAGATGTATAGCAACAGTTTCTACATTTTTTAGTCCAGGTGCAGCTTTTTCAACAATATCTTTCAATTGCAATAGCTTCTTTGACACAAGCAAGTTTTTTATCCCTGGAAGGTCAACTCCTGACACATCAAGGCGACTTCCAAACACAACAGGTTCCTCAAGCAACCAGAAAAGAGATGTGGCTGACTCAGTCCATTTATGCTTAAAAAGTCTCCACACTTTAAAAAGACTTTTATAAAATGAAGGTAGCCTAGACAAATCCAGGAGAGTATAGTCCGTCAAAAACAGTGCAGCATGAAGTCCCATTCCGTTCACCACAGATAAAATGGTTTGTGCTAATGGTCTCCACACTAGATTCTGGGGACCCATCAGCAGTCGCTGAATGAACTGTAGACTAAAAGTCGCTCCTCTGCTGACCAGATTCACCAAGCCTTGACCTCCTTCATCCCTTGGCAGGAAAAGCACACTTTGAGGAGTCCAGTGCAAATTGTCCCAGAAAAAATTGACCATTTCTGCTTGGAGCTTTGGTAACAGTCCCAGAGGCGGATCAACACAAGCAAGTTTGTGCCATAAAGAGGACCCCACCAGATTGTTTATTATCAGTGTACGACCTCGATAAGACAGTTTGGGGAGTAGCCATTTCCATTTCTGCAGACGTCTTTTGATTTTTTCTAGCATACAATCCCAATTTTTTGTAACAAAGTCATCATTCCCTAGAAAAATTCCAAGATATTTTAATCCGCCTTTCTTCCAAATTAAACCTCCAGGCAAACTGGGAGGACCTCTATTCCAATCGCCCATTAAAAGGGCCTCACTTTTTCCCCAGTTAACTTTTGCAGAAGAAATTATTTTAAAACTGTTAACAATAATCTTCAATTTTTCAATATCATCAGCACCGGATATAAAAACAACTACATCATCTGCATAGGCAGAAAGGTGCAACGTGACATTACAGTAAGGTATAGTCAACTCATTTCTTAGTTTATAAAGCAGAGGTTCAATAGCAAGGGAATATAGCAAGCCTGACATGGCACATCCCTGTCTCACTCCCCTCTGAATCCTAAACGGAGCACTCAAACCACCATTGACTTTGAGAACACTCTCAATGTCACGATACATGGCCTCAATCATATTTATAAAAACCTGACTAAAACCAAAGGCTTCTAAAACATCTCTCAAATATGCATGCTCTACGCGGTCAAAGGCTTTTTCTTGGTCTAACGAAATTAGACCACCATTTACACCAAATAGCCTTGCAACCTCCAAAACATCTCGGACCAATGAGATGTTATCGAAGATTGACCTATTGGGTATGCAATAATTCTGATCAGGATGGATTACTTGACTCATAACTTGACTTAACCTTGTAGATAAAGCCTTTGATAAAATTTTATAGTCTGCACATAAAAGAGATATCGGTCTCCAATTGCTTATATTTTGGAGATCTCCCTTCTTGGGCAACAGAGTAATAACAGCTCTTCTACAGCTTAACGGTAACACTCCTTTATTCAAACTATCATTAAGAACTAAAAAGAAATCTTCACCAATCACTGGCCATAAAATTTTATAAAAATCAACAGGAATCCCGTCAATGCCAGGAGTCTTTCCATTTTCCATGCTCATCATAGCGGTATATAATTCATTTTGTGACAAGTTTTGTTCAAGCATAATTTTAGACTCTTCATCAATCTTTGGAAGATCATTAAGAAAAGTGGAATCATTATCTTCTCTTTGAGACAATTCACATTTATATAAGTTTGAATAAAATCCAACAGCATGTTTGCGTATCTCACTTGGCTCAGTAAGCTTTTTCCCTGTGTCCGAGCGTAATGAATGAATAATACGACTTTGACCGTTTTTTCTTTCCAAATTGAAAAATGTTTTAGATGGTGCATCCATTTGTGAGATGCTTTGAAAACGTGAACGTATTAACGCCCCTTGAGCTTTGGTACCCAACAAATCTGCAAGCATTTCCTTTTTGGATTTACTACTTTCAAAACAATCACCATCACCTGTAGAAGCTGTTGTATTTAAAAGTTCTATAATTTCATTTTCTAAAATCTTCATTGACTGGGCCATATCTTTAGTGGCATTAAGAGTGTACTCTTGACATAATTGTTTAATGTGGACCTTTCCACAATCCCACCATTGTTGTAAGGAAGTATAAAACTGTTTTTGTTTCTTAAAATTTTCCCAAAACAAATAAAAAATGTCAATAAACTTTTTATTATTTAAAAGGGATGTATTAAAATGCCAGTAAGCACTCTTTAAATACACAGAATTAATAAAAATATTACAAACAACAGAACAATGATCAGAAAAACCTACAGGAATTATTTTACATTCTCTGGCCAGATTTGCTTGATGATTAGACACATAGAGCCTATCTAGTCTTGCCATAGAAATAATATTATCACTACTATGTGCCCAAGTATATTGCCTATTTCTGTGATGCACATTCCTCCAAACATCACATAAATCAAATGTTCTTAACAATTGTGTGAGCGCTTTTTGTGAGGCAATATGTGGCTCTAAATGATTTCTGTCTAATTTATCATTTTCAGTACAATTAAAATCTCCACCGAGGAAAAATAATTCTTCTGAGCTTAGGTCTTTCATAGCAACACTAATTGTATCAAAAAAAGCAATTCTTTCAGCCCCTTTTGTGGGGGCATAAATATTTAAAAAAGTCATTGTAGTGTTTTCAAAATTAGCTTTAACTTTTAAAAAACGGTCTTTAACTATTTCTTCCATTTCACAAGAAATTGGCAGGGATTTCTTTGAAAACAGAACAGCTACTCCTCCACTATTGGAAGACATATGACTCAAAAAAATTTCTCCATCCCATTCTTTTTTCCAGTCTACCTCATTATTCAAGTCACTATGTGATTCCTGAACAAAAGTAACATCAATATGTTTTTGCTTAATAAATTCAAACAAACACATTCTCTTCTGACCGTCTCTGGCACCATTTAAATTGAGAGTTCCAATTTTAAAATCTCTCATAAAAAATGATGTTTTAAAAAGACAGAGATAATTAAAAGAAACAGTCAGCAAGGCAAAGACTTCTACCAGAAAGAAGAAATTATACCATATCTTGTTTTTCATCATTAAGATTTTGCTTTCTAAGTTTACTCACAATTTTCCTAAGACGGAAAACTTCTTTGTCTGCAAAAGCACCTTCTTTCATTAGAATTTTTGCATCATTAATGAAAGTTGAGCGATCAGGGAAGTAATCTTCAACCTGAACTCCAGGTAAGCCTATAGTTTCTTTCAAAAATTTGCTAATGTCCTCAACTTTATATACTGTGGTCTGACTATCATTTTCGTTTTGCGATGAAAGATAAGAACAATCAGAAATATTGGAATCTGAAGAATCACTGTCATTCTCTGGGACTAAACCTTCAACCTCATTTTTGTCTTTTTTTGTTTGTTTAAAGACTTTGCTCTGGTGGACTTTTTTTCTTTTATTGGGAACTTTGAAGACTGACTCTGTTTCCATCTCCAATTCAACAACACCCTCACTGACCTGTTTACCAGTAGTTGTCATTTTATCTGTATTGATGTCACTGTTCGAATTAACAGAGTCAAAAATCATAAGATCAGATACAGAGATCAGACCTGCAGTAACCTCAGCCATAGTGGGTTTATTCCCAACCGACCCACCAGAACCTGACGCAACAGAAGCAGCAGGGGCCACAACATCCTCTGTGACAGACACAGCTTCAGAAGAATTACTCTGAGTGTTAGTCTGTACAGTAGCATTTTCATCCATTTTTTCAGGACAAGCACGTATCAGATGGCCAATTTCGCCACAGCCAAAGCATTTCATTATACTTTCAGATGTTGCATAAACTGTATAGTTAAAGTCCTCAACTTTAACATTAAAGGACAGGTTCAGCTCATCAGCATTGTTTTTCAAAATCATATAGACCTGTCTCCGAAAAGACACTACATGTTTCAGCAAGGGTGATTTACAACTAAAAGCAATTTTCCTAATGGGAGAAACAATCTTACCAAAGGAAGACAATTCTTTAGCAATACTTGCATCAGAAACAAAAGGAGGAACATTCGACACAACAATCTTTCTAGAAGGGCTACTTAGCGGCAGAACATGCGTAAGCGCATCATTAATCACAACTCCCGTTTGAACAAGCTCATTAGCTTTTTCAAAAGCGTTTAAAAATAAAACAACCGCGTTGTTCATTTTAGATGAAGAAACAATAGCGTTGCAACCAACTACATTGCCAACCGCTAAAGCACATTCCTCTACACTGAATTTACACAAAATCTTAATCCCATGACGCCGAGTTAGACCATCACTACTCGTAACACCTGAAGCAGCCATGCTTCCCGGCAACAAAGACGCCGGGAGCAGACTTCCACAACTTTCTTTAAAGAAAACTACTCCTCATACACAAAATAACACACAAAAAACATAAACAAACAAACAAACACAAAAAAAGTTAGAAAACACACTCAGGTGTCACTCACCACGCACTCTTCTCACTCGCTCCGCAAACGCTCGCACATGCGCACAAGAGAGAGAGAGAGAGAGAGAGAGAGAGAGAGAGAGAGAGAGAGAGAGAGAGAGAGAGAGAGTATAATGTGGCATTAAGAGGAGTTGCTAAGGATCTAATGTAATGACTACGCCACCTGGGAATTCTCAACCCAGGAAAACCAACCTAATAAATAGGCTGCACAGATTTATTCCCTTAACAGGACAAGAGACATGGATAAATAAATTATTTTATTCAAGGTCACAATAGTAATAAATAATTCAAGACAAAGACAATACAAGGAAAAATGTTCAAAATAATACTTCCACGATAAGTTGCACAAACTTCACAACATAAATACGAAATAAATACATTAAACAGAAAGACAACTCAAATAATCAGACGACAGGACTGAGTGTGGCCAGCAGGGGGAGACTCAATGAGCACCACAACACTCAGTAAGTAACACGAAATGCAAAAGAAAACCAAAACAATAACAATTAGTATCACCTTCACACACTAGTGTCCATAAGTTACACGGCACAAAAGTAATCAAGTCAAGCCCCGCCCCTTTGCTCTTGGACACTCAACTCCTAACGAAATCAAAAACAGAATATACAGAGAATAATTAAATACAGTTCACAGTAGAAACAGATACAAAATAACAAAATAACTAAACAATGAACCTTAGAAAGAAAACAATACAATTACCAAACACACAACACTCTCCTTGTAAACATTCACACACTCGCACGTTGCCCACACACACACACACACACACACACACACACACGCACGTGGCCTACACACACACACGCAAACAAACACACTAAAACTGCAGGGCTGCGATATTCCTCCTGTCAACCTGCATACGCCATTAAAGCACTAACAGTTTCTTGTTCGGCCGCAGCCAGAGTGGAATGAAATTGACGCGAATCCTTTCGTTTTAATATAGTTGAGACAGCAGCAAAACAGCAGCGCTCCGTAATCAACGAGCGAACGTCGGGTAACCCCAGCAACGGAATCCTCCCCGCTACTCGGCAGAATACGCTGCGCTTTTGGGGTACGAGGAATCCCAGTCACGGCAGTCCGATGTGCCCATAAATCAACGTGCACGCTGTGACATAAAACACAAGGCATTTCAATTTACCCACTGCCCTATAAGGGAAGGATAGACGCTACAAACAACCGCGTTCCTACCTGTGAAGAGGCTGCAGACACATCAACCATGGGAAACAGTACTCGTTCTCCTATATGCCATGGGACCACACAAACAATTTTCCCGGAAAAGCAAGGAAGCTTTGTGACGGGACTCAATACAGGGCAGGTATATATATGCTCCGCCTTTAGCTGTGATAGGCTTAATAAATAAACCTGACGCAACCAATAGTAGCCTGAAGTCAAACTCCTCTTAATGCCACATTTGGCGTAGTCGGCAGGGTTTCCCATACATGAGACAGAGACGTGGGTGTTTATTTTTGTGAATTGTTTTGGGGTTGTTTTCTTGTTTTGTTTCTCCTCTCCTTTCTAGAAAAGCAGCAAAACAGCAGTGCCCGTTTGGTTTGAGTCGTCCAATTTTCGGTTGTGCCTGCCTTGAGGGGGTTCTGTTTTTGGTAAGTAAGAAGTGGCATATTGTAATCATGAGTGAGGAACTCCAAGAGCTCAGGGAGTTGGTGGCGCAATTGCGAGCCGATAATGAGATGCTACATCAAGAACGTGCCCCTGGTGACGCAAACGTTTTGCCCATTACACCCCCGGCCCCGCCCATTGGTGCTAATGTTGGTTTGATTGAACGATTTTTGTACCAAGGGATGGGAGGTGCCCTAAGTTTAATGGCCGGTCAGGCATTGCCATTAGCGAGTGGATTGAGGAGGCTCGGGCCTGTATTCGAATTCGTCATTTGTCTATTCCAGTCATTGAGTAGCCATCATGGCAGAGAACTTGTGCATCACTTGTTTCTCGGTGTGTAGCCGTCATGGCAAGAGAACTGGTAACCAGTATCTCATTCGCGTTTACTGAGTAGCCGTCAAGGCAGAGAACTTGTGCATCACTTGTTTCTCAGTGTGTAGCCGTCATGGCAAGAGAACTTGTAATAAGTATCTCATTCGCGTTTTTTTATCGAGTAGCCGTCAAGGCAGAGAACTTGTGCATCACTTGTTTCTCAGTGTGTAGACGTCATGGCAAGAGAACTTGTAATAAGTATCTCATTTGCGTTTTTCATCGAGTAGCCGTCAAGGCAGAGAACTTGTGCATCACTTGTTTCTCTGTGTGTAGCCGTCATGGCAAGAGAACTTGTAACCAGTATCTCATTCGTGTTTTTCATTGAGTAGCTGTCAAGGCAGAGAACTTGTGCATCACTTGTTTCTCGGTGTGTAGCCGTCATGGCAAGAGAACTGGTAACCAGTATCTCATTCGCGTTTTTTGAGTAGCCGTCAAGGCAGAGAACTTGTGCATCACTTGTTTCTCAGTGTGTAGCCGTCATGGCAAGAGAACTTGCAATAAGTATCTCATTCGCGTTTTTCATCGAGTAGCCGTCAAGGCAGAGAACTTGTGCATCACTTGTTTCTCGGTGTGTAGCCGTCATGGCAAGAGAACTTGTGCATCACTTGTTTCTCAGTGTGTAGCTGTCATGGCAAGAGAACTTGTGCATCACTTGTTGCTCAGTGAGTAGCTGTCATGGCAGAGAACTTGTGTCGCTCGGTATGAGTGCCAGTCCGCTTGAATGATTTGAGTACGATGACGCCTATCCATTGTTCTCTGTAGATTTTAAGTGCGGTGAAGCATATCCATCGCCCTCTGTAAATTATTTTAAGTGTTGTCGCTATGATGGCTCCTTTTTAATTTTGTCTCTGCCCACTTTAGACCCTGGAATTGAGTGGCAAGGGTTTGCTTATCGTCGGGGCGACGATACAGAAGTGAGGGGTAGAATCTGGCAGTATAGGTGGAGCATATATATACCTGCCCTGTATTGAGTCCCGTCACAAAGCTTCCTTGCTTTTCCGGGAAAATTGTTTGTGTGGTCCCATGGCATATAGGAGAACGAGTACTGTTTCCCATGGTTGATGTGTCTGCAGCCTCTTCACAGGTAGGAACGCGGTTGTTTGTAGCGTCTATCCTTCCCTTATAGGGCAGTGGGTAAATTGAAATGCCTTGTGTTTTATGTCACAGCGTGCACGTTGATTTATGGGCACTTCGGACTGCCGTGACTGGGATTCCTCGTACCCCAAAAGCGCAGCGTATTCTGCCGAGTAGCGGGGAGGATTCCGTTGCTGGGGTTACCCGACGTTCGCTCGTTGATTACGGAGCGCTGCTGTTTTGCTGCTGTCTCAACTATATTAAAACGAAAGGATTCGCGTCAATTTCATTCCACTCTGGCTGCGGCCGAACAAGAAACTGTTAGTGCTTTAATGGCGTATGCAGGTTGACAGGAGGAATATCGCCGCCCTGCAGTTTTAGCGTGTTTGTTTGCGTGTGTGTGTGTAGGCCACGTGCGTGTGTTTGTGCGTGCGTGTGTGTGTGTAGGCAACGTGCGAGTGTGTGAATGTTTACAAGGAGAGTGTTGTGTGTTTGGTAATTGTATTGTTTTCTTTCTAAGGTTCATTGTTTAGTTATTTTGTTATTTTGTATCTGTTTCTACTGTGAACTGTATTTAATTATTCTCTGTATATTCTGTTTTTGATTTCGTTAGGAGTTGAGTGTCCAAGAGCAAAGGGGCGGGGCTTGACTTGATTACTTTTGTGCCGTGTAACTTATGGACACTAGTGTGTGAAGGTGATACTAATTGTTATTGTTTTGGTTTTCTTTTGCATTTCGTGTTACTTACTGAGTGTTGTGGTGCTCATTGAGTCTCCCCCTGCT
Organism: Squalius cephalus; assembly: GCF_949319135.1. Taxonomy (NCBI): domain Eukaryota; kingdom Metazoa; phylum Chordata; class Actinopteri; order Cypriniformes; family Leuciscidae; genus Squalius; species Squalius cephalus. Next base: position 4,620,019 of record NC_137139.1, read on the forward strand.
GGCCACACTCAGTCCTGTCGTCTGATTATTTGAGTTGTCTTTCTGTTTAATGTATTTATTTCGTATTTATGTTGTGAAGTTTGTGCAACTTATCGTGGAAGTATTATTTTGAACATTTTTCCTTGTATTGTCTTTGTCTTGAATTATTTATTACTATTGTGACCTTGAATAAAATAATTTATTTATCCACGTCTCTTGTCCTGTTAAGGGAATAAATCTGTGCAGCCTATTTATTAGGTTGGTTTTCCTGGGTTGAGAATTCCCAGGTGGCGTAGTCATTACATTAGATCCTTAGCAACTCCTCTTAATGCCACAATAAGATAAATGTGATAAATATAAATAAGATAGAAATACGTGGGAAATTAAATAATAATAATAATAATAATAATAATTTACTAAGTTTTGGAAAAGGGGTAGGATTAAATAAGTGTATACTTCTTCCTACTCCTTTTCAAACATGTCTATGTTGGCTAATGTTACTTATTGTTTATTGAAAGTTTTGCTTATTCAACTTATTAGTAAATTTTTTGATGTTCTGTTTGGTTTTGTTTTTTTATATGTCTGAAATAAAATTTCTTCATTAATTCATTCATTCATATTTGCCAGAATTACTTTCTGTGTTTTTACAACTGAGTGTTTGAACACTGAAACGTATTGTTAACTTGCTTTTATGTAGTCCAGTGATGTTTAATAAAGAGTTTGTTTGAACATTTTATTACCTGGATGTTTTAGACATCATGAATCTACATAGACAAGCTCTTATTGAGAATGAACAGAGGTTTGATGTTTCATTGAATGTTTCATTTGAAGTCATCATAATCGTGATTAATGGCTCGTTTATTTGGGCTCTTGACCCTTAACTCTTCTTTTAGTTTCTCTCTGGCTGCTGTAACTGTATTTTAATGAAATACATTTGTTATGGTGAGAGAAAATATGATCAGATGTTTCTTGATGATGTCATAATCAGAAAGTACTGTATCTGAACAAGGTTTGAGTATGAGTGGTGAGCTTTTATTTATGTGCTGGTAATTATAACAGTCTTCTGAAACTACATCATGCTATCCAGAAGTGCAGAATGATTTCTTTAAAAAAAAAAATGTGTTCAGAAAGTTTTGAGCTGCAACAGAAACTAGTCAAACACAGATACCCAGCATGCATTGCAGCATGAAGCTTTTCGTTTGTCACCATTGTTGAGATTCATGTGCTCATTCTTGATGTCTGTTTGATACCGTAGACTGTAAGATCCTGTGCACACTGTGTATTTAAAAACAAATTTTAAGCTAATTGCAACATACTAATCTTGCTAAACCTTTTTAAAAGTCATCTTTCAGATATTTAACGCTTGCTGAGCTTAACAAAACTACATGATGATAATATTATCATCTGGTCATGCTTTTTGCATGATTATTCCTGCGGTTTTAAATGTGCAAAATAAATACACAGTTACAACAAACAGAGAAAAACTAATGTTAAAGAGTCAAGGGTCAAGAGCCCAAATAAAGGTACCACTAATCACGATTCTGGTGATTAGTGGTACCTTTATATACCAGTGGTATATAACCTTTACCTTTATATACCAGTGGTACTGGTATATAAATCATTCAATGGCCTAGGACCTCAATATATTGCAGATATGCTCACTGAATATAAACCCAACAGATCACTCAGATCACTACGATCATATCAGCTAGAAATACCAAGGGTTCACTCTAAGCATGGTGAGTCCGCTTTTAGCTATTATGCCAGCCGCAGCTGGAACCAGCTTCCAGAGGAGATCAGATGTGCTCCTACTGTAGTCACTTTCAAATCCAGACTCAAAACACATCTGTTTAGCTATGCATTTACTGAATGAGCACTGTGCCAATGTTCGTCCGACTGTACTGTACTGTACTGTATTTTTTTTTTTTTTCTAAACTGTTTTAATTATTCTTATTTCTTTTTATTATTTTAATTTCTTCTATGTAAAGCACTTTGAATTGCTATTGTGTATGAAATGTGCTATATAAATAAACTTGCCTTGCCTTGCCTTGCCTTGGTGACTTCAAATTAAACACCAAAACCTGTTAATTCTCAATAAGAGCTTCTATAGACATCTGACATAAATAAAGTCAATCTGGTTAGTAATACGTGAAAGCAGCATTTGAAAACTTTGAAAGAGAGGCATGATGTGATTGGCTGCCAAAAAACACCTGTTAATCTTTAATTTTTTATGAATTTATTTATTTTAATGTATTGTTTTATTTATTTTAGAGCTTTTTATGGGATAACCATATAAAATATACCTATAAACATATACCCATATACCTTCATAAACACAAATTGCCCTCCACCCGGTGCGATTCTATCCAGAGTTACATTTTAACACACACAATGGGCCCTATTTTAACGATCTGAAACGCAAGTGTCAAAGCGCAAAGCGCAAGTAACTTTGTGGGCGGGTCTCGGCGCTGTTGCTATTTTCCCGGCGGGATAAATGACTCTTGCGCCAGGCGCAAATCTAAAATGGGTTGGTCTGAAGAGCTTCATTATTCATAGGTGTGGTTTGGGCGTAACGTGAAATAAACCAATCAGATCGTCATCTCACATTCCCTTTAAGAGCAGGCGCGCTTGTTCTAAAGCGGATTCCTATTATAATGGCGGATTTGCCAGACGCACGCGAGGAGCGGTTCACAGCCGAGGAGAGCAACGATCTCGTCAGGGACGTTGGGGATGGAGAAACCCACCCAAATTAACTTCGGTTAAAAAGGCGTATGATAATTTGGGTAAATGTTTAAGCTAGATGTATGCTTTTATAACAAATTGTATATCTATCTATCTATCTATCTATCTATCGTAATAATGTATGATTTGCAAAAATGAAAACTGCTGCTTCTGTGTAGATGAGAGAATCAAAGTGAATGCGCGTTGTGTACACGCTACATTGATTATGGCCAAGCATGCGCCCTTAAAATAGCATATGAATAACATGCGCAACGCGCCACTGACTTTAAACCATTTTTTCCTGGTTAGTGGCGCAACTGTTTTCTAAACCTGCAAAATAGCATGAAGGAACGTTTGCGCTGGAACACGCCTCCTTTTTTGCGCTGAACCGCCCAGGGAGCGCAAGTTCATTCCCTAGTTTAGCGACGTGCTTCTGTGGAGGAAAAAACGTGCTTTGCGCGGGTGCAAAATAGGAATGATACATGCGTCGGTGTACAAAGTCAATTGCGCTGGGTGCAAAATACCATCAACACATGCTTTGTGTTGTTTTTTAACACATCTCTTTTTAGAGTGTGTATGGCTGAAGTAACATCAGAAGGAGTCCATTAGTATGTATAATAAGTTATTGTTCAGGGAATCTTTGGCCAGAAATATGTTCAGTAGGTCAAATATGGACTTCTGTAAGGCTGATACAACATTAGAAAGAGACAATGATTATTTATAGAAAGTTCGCAATCGAGGACTCTTGGGCCAGAAATATGTTAAATATGTGAAATATGGTCTACTCTCTGGTAGGGATGGGACGGTATGAAAATTTAATATCACGATAATAGTGACCAAAATTATCGCGATTATCAATATTATCACGGTTTTGTTAAAACGAGATGAAAGTGTTCAAAAAGAGTTGATGCTCACACTGAAGACATTTCAACAAGTTTTATATTTGAAAATCAACAAACAACAAATAAAACAAGCAGCTCTATGCACTTTTTAAAGCAAGATTCTATTATGTGGTATTTCCTTCCTTATAATGACGGTCGTCAATAGCAACGCATTATAACACCGCGCACATCCATTGTAACGGCCACCTAGTGTTAAGTAGTGTTCATGACATGAATGTGGATGTGCCTTTAAGATAACTCCTTCTATGGCGTACGTTATTGTATGCATGCTGTTTGTATGTGAGCGCGCACGCACAGTGAGAGTGAGATTGATCACGCAAAGAGGAAGATGACCGCTCTACTGCTGACCGTTGTTTTATTATAATGTGTTTACTTCCACTTTGATTTGTAGCGTGTTTTAGAGTGTTTTCTTTTCCCTTTTAACATTCGCTCTTCGACATGTATGTGAAGAGTGTGCTTAAAGGGGGGGTACCATGGTGTTTCATGTATTCAGAGTTGTTTACAGTGTTAAAGAGATGGATTCTCATGTTAAACATGGGCAAAGTTTAAAAAAAATATTTTGGACGAATAACGGAGAATTTCTGTGCTGAAAATCTTACTTCCGGGTTGGTACAAGTTTCGGCTGTTTTTTTTCGACCGTGGATCTAATGACGTAGATAAGAGTGGAACTCCTTATATGAGCATTTCTCTCGGAAAAGCGCGCCCGCGCGCACGTCGACCAGAGGAGAACGAGACCGCGCACATCAACACGCTTCAACAGGAAATCATCGGCAGCCAGCGCTGCATAGGATTTGTTCAAGAATGTCTCCAAAAAAGTGTGTTTTTGGATGTGAGGGAAAGCTTACCGTGTCCAGCTTTCCAAAGAACCCAGTGTTACAGGAACAGTGGATGCAGTTTGTTTTTCCGGGGCAGCAACGGAGTGTAGGAAGTGCGGTTGTGTGTTCTGGCCATTTCAGTGACGAATGTTTTATTAACAAGGCCCAGGTCGACGCTGGATTTGCAAATCGTTTGCTATTAAAACGTGGAGTGGTCCCAGTGATAAAAAACCCCATTCATGTAAGTACAACTGGATCGGATTTCTGTCTTTTGCTGGAAAAACCGCTTGACTCTATAGCTCCGCCTCCAGGAGCTCGGCTTTTTCCGGAGAGAATCGGAAAGCTGTATTTTTCTTTTATAAATTTAATAAAACTAAACACTTTTTTGAGATATTAAGGATGCACTACTACTCTATAGGTACTCAAGATTAACATGAGATTAGGTGAAACTGTGCATGTTATGTACCCTTTAACTGAGAGAAAACATCTATAAAAGTCTCGTGGAACTACCAGTTCATTTGCACTGTCATGTATTCTTCATCTGGGCAGACGTTACAACATGCATCACAATGGACGCGCTCTCTCTCGTTTCATTCAAATACAACTTGCCGTCTTGCGTCTCCGTTTTTAATTGTATTGAAAATTAATAAATCAGAGTTGATTTATTGTTTACAGAGTTTGATAATATTGTTGTGATCATCTTGTCTGAACGATTGTTTTGTACGCTGTACATGATTTATAAAAAGGTAAGAAAACATTCATCTCAATCCAATGTCCCCATAATTATGTGGTAAAAAAAAAAAAAAAAATCGGTGTAATAAGTGTATAATGAATATAAATTATTATCCCTTAAATGTCACTCTTAATAGTCTAGTTTGAACTTGTTCGTTCGTCTTTGGCTAAGCCACTTGCTGCGAACTTTTTTTTGCGGAAGCCTCACGTTTATTGATATAAAATAGTTCAACTTAAAACAACATTTCATGCCCAATTATTTCCCAGACGTAGTTTTGGTATTGAGGTCAAAGTTAACTTGCCTTGCGTTCGCTATACAACAGTCGGTGATGGTCACACAAGACGACTCGGCAGATCTGAAGTTTCCCCCTATTGCAGCGACTTTTTCTTGTGCATGTTCTGCAGACAGGGTGACTATCCTCGATTAAGTTTCCCTCAGGACTTTTGTTAAAGCCAAAATATGACCACACCTCAGAATTGGTTATTTTAAAAGGCTGAAAAATCTCCCGAGCATGGTCAATGCCTTCTGCAATTCCTTCTTGAATAAAAAAAATAACATTGCGCCTGCGGCTGCGTCAGACTGTTGCTGGCTGAACAGGATCTAAAATCACGATAATCAAACACGGTTTTAATGATAATTAATTTTTAAACGATATTACTAACCGTCAGTACATTTTATCGTGGTTTATCGTGAAACCGGTAATCGTCCCATGATCCCTACTCTCTGGCTGACGTTATATCAGAAGGAGTCAATTAGTATGTTTAGAAAGTTATTCTTCAGGGACTCTGTGGGAATCCAGATTTATTAAAATGTTTAATTTAGGTTTACATTGAATTTAGCATGTTAAGGTTAGGTATAAATTATGATTATCAGAGTTTTCTAGCAAAAGACTCTGGTCAGTCCTGTTTTACTGAAACTCTTGGAGTTTGTGTTTTAGCAAGAAAGTCCAGCCAGTCCTGTACTCGGGTCTCAGTGTTTGAATAGATATGCTGAGTGGATTAGGGTGGGCAATGCTCTGTCTAAAACCGGTTCCTAAACCTGTCTTTTTCGGTTCCTGCTCCTAAATGTATATAAACTGTAAGAGAACATTTTACGTCAGACTTGGTGACTGCAGCTACCGACAGCTCGTGTTCTCAATAAAGAATCCTGCTGAAGAAACAACCAAGTCTCCTGGTCTTTCGATTCTAAGTTCACAACAACTTGGTGCCGTGACCCGGATGGAGAAGAAGGAAACTCAAAGAATTTTAAGCTCAAAGAACTGCATCTTGAAACTTCAAGCTCAAAGATCTCAACCAAGCTGACTGAGTTCCAGACTGAATCTTCTGAATCCAGATTGAAAACTTCAAGCTTCAAAAAGATCTCAAAGACTGAATTTTTCCAGACGGAATCTTTCTCTACAAATGAAAGACTCGGTGAGTTTCACTCCATTAAAAGAACCAATGCAGACCAGTACAAATGTTTTCCTCTGCGCCGTTTAGAGAAGTAGTTAACAAACAGCTGTAGAGTTTGGTTAACTAAAGATAAGCCTCTAAAAAGTTTTTCTTTTAGAGATGAAATTGATCCTCTGTTGTTGGCAGGGAAGATTAACAGTTACATGTTAATATTGTTTGTACCTTTGTAAGCTAGAGAAGATTTAGCCTCATGTGCTAATAAGATTGTACCCTCTGTTTGTAAGACAGTAGAGAGAAGTTTTTTAGTGTTTGTTTGTGGTAACAGAAATTCACAAAATGTTTAGGAAAAGTACTAGACAGATTACACCTTTTTGGACAGATAGTGAATTCAAGTCTTTGTTATCAGAGCACATGGACTCCATCGTGACTGAGCCAGTCAGATTGAATTTAACAAAGAAATTTGGCATTGATCCAGAAAAAGTGTGGTCAATTGAAGATTGTAAGAAGGTACTAGGAGAAAGTATTCGCAAGAACAATGTGAAAGGTATGATCTTTTGTCATAGAGAATTTAGCTTATCCATTGCACAAGAACAAGCGCAGTGTATTGCTAAGTTGAAAGAACAGATCAAACAATTGCAGACTCAGGTGTCCTGTCTCAAGACAAACGTGGGCCATAACAAAGCCTCAACCAAATGTGATTTAAAAGACCAACAGTCAGAGGAAAGCTATCCTGATTTACAGTCTTTTGATAGTATAGAGGACAATGTCAATACAGATGTAAATGCAGTTGAAGTGTGCGTAGCCAGACAAAAGCCTCAGGGAAAAGGTGTTGATACAGTTCCATTTGCAACCTCCATATTGCAGCCACAAGCAATCAAAATACCTTTAGGTCCGAAAGAGATTGAGAGAATTGCTGAAAGTTTGCCATCAGTGCAAAGAAATTTTTCTGAGTTTAGAAGAGCATTGATCAGCAAAATGCGGCTCTATGATATGACTCTAGCTGAAGTCACCCAGCTAATATCACAGATCTTGACTGAGTCAGAATTCAATGATTTTGAAAGTGCTGTAAATAATTCTGAACTGCAACAGGCCAGTAAAGATGAATTGAGACAGGAAGTTGTTAAAGTGTTAAAAAACATTGTTGGACCGAAAGTGGACTGGTCAAAGCTCACTAATTGTGTACAGAAGAAGGATGAAACTGTTTGTGAGTACACAGAAAGATTTTGCCAGACCGCTGCCGCTTACAGCGGAATTGCCGACACTCCAGAGAAAGTGTTAGGTCATAATGGTCCTCTAGTTCGTGCATGGTCCGATGGTCTTTTGTCAGAACATAGAAATGCATTGCCTTTCTTAGATCTTACATGGTCAAATAGAACCCTGCAAGACAACTTGGACAGTTTAGCTATGTGGGAAAGAGACTTTGATGTCAAGGCAAGAGTAAAAATTGCAGCAGCATCCTTTAAGGTTAACTCAGAGAAGCCAAAGAAACGCAAAAGTCCTAGAGAAGCCAGTTGTTCTTACTGTGGAAAGCACGGACATTTTGGAAAAGAATGTCGAATCAAAAATTTTTTAATAATTTCAAATAATTTACTTAAAGGTCCCATTCCATGGATTATTTTTATTATTTTATCATGTTTCCAGGGGTGCCCTTATAATGTTAGTATGTTTTTTAGATCAAAAATTGTTATAATTTAGAAATAAAAGGCATATTTCCTAGCCTGATTTCATTCCCTGGTTTGAACACTCTGTTTGAAGGGGCGTGTCTGCTGTGAGACTTCAGTGTAAACGCCCTCTGCTGTGATTGGCTGACATGCTTGCATATGAAATATCTGGCATTACATGTGGAACTATCTGGAAAACTTTTACTATTACAGCTATTATACGTTTTTACTATTACAGCTATCTGGATTAACGAATCGTGAGAAGTTTTTTAAGTATTTAGATCTATTTCAATCACATAAAAAATTGCAATGATGATGAGCATTGAGCAGATGACAGCCTGTTGATCGCGTGAAAAAAGATCTTATCATTGCAACGCAGTTTCTGCACTCACTAATGATTTCACCAATGCAAACATGAGGCATATAAATACAGTAAGAGCTTCGTTGTGCAGTGTAACAGCGTCATTGATTTCATAACGAGTTTTGGCAAGTGTCCATATAAACTCGCGCTGTGTGATCGACAGCTTGGGCGATTGGAAAGGGATTGTTCTTTGATCGCTTTCTGTATATTAATCACAGTTTAAGTAAGATTATTTTCATCCTACTAAGAGAAACGATGTGAAGTTTGATCGCTACTTCCATAGTCACAGTGAATCACTTACCACTTGCTGGAATATAGTTGAAATTGCCCCCTTCGTCAGTATGAAACGCTGAGAGAAGCCTGCTTGATATTATCCCAGGTTAGAAAAACAGTCCGTGGTGAAATGGACAGAGCAAACTAACAACTTCGAATTAAACTTTTGTGGTATCCGATTATAGATAAACAGCAACCGTCTGTTGACATTTCGCCATCAATACGCCTGTGTTCCTGTGGGCGGAGGTTAGTCTAAACATGGTTTTAATGACGTCATTAAAGAAGGAAGTAGAGGGATGTAGTCCAATCCAGCCGTTTTTTGTAGTCAACTTCTGTTAAATAAAATATCTCGCTTGGCATTGAACTTTGAGCGTTATTATTTTACAGATATTATTTATACTCTAACAACAACATTACACACTAACTAAACTTTGAAACATGGAATCGCATGCAACGGGACCTTTAATATGTTTTGTGACAGTTTGTTTTCAAAAGTTTCAAAAAGTTAGTAAAGTTAAAACTTTTTTATTTAACTATCTATTTTCAGTATTTATTTTGTATTAATACATAACCTCATTGTATTAATTTATAATGTAACATTATAGCGTGACATTTGTGTCAATAATCGTCAAGCACAGGTGACTCCGTGTGGTGGGAGGGGGCCCCCAAATCAAATTCTGCTTAGGGCCCCCAAAAAGGCTCGGGCCGGCATTGACAACAGTAGTAGTAGATCGCCCTGGAGTGGTCACTTTCCATTATTAAAATGTAAATGCATGGGTAAGATGCCACCTAATAGATGTAAATGCATAAATGCCTAATTTATAGGCAGGCAGCTGAGAGAATAATGACTCTAAAAAGGCATCTGCTAGTTTAAAGATGCTTTTCAGCCCTGGAAGGACTCGATGCCAAGTGACTGTTCTGAACATTTGTTGAACAAATGAGCTTCCAAGACAGATGGATTAGCCACCTTTATATGTTTTGTTTTGTGAGTCACAAACACAGATTGGCTACTTTTTAGTTTTGTTTTGTGAGTCACATAAGCAAAGACTTTTTTCTGCAGTGTTTTTAGAAAATCATAGTTTGAACGTGAACGTTTCTCACAGGAACTGCATGGTTCGAGCATCTGGGATAAATATACATGGAAGAGCGTGATGTTAAGTCGTCTCAGTTTACACCAATTCTTTGAGAGCGTGACCAAGTGTCACAGAAACACAGACACTACAATCCAAATGAAAATGGATGTCTAAGAATGTGGCAAGTATTTTCCACTTTCTGTAATGTACTGATATTCAAATATGTGTTTTGAAGGACATTTTCGTGCATTTGCCTGTGGGCTGACCCCATAAAGACCACCAGACTGGAGACTGAAGCAGCTCTTTAACACTGGTTAACTTTCCCATAATAAACTGACTGGAAACCCATAAGGTAAACCCATAACGTGTTGAAAACAGTTTGCAGCATTTTGAGGAAGAATGTAATGTTTTTTTTCTTCATCCCACTCAAACTGTGCCATTCTGTTTGAATTACTGTGTGTGAAAGAACCTCTGCATTTGTAGTAACTCACTGGTTCTTAATCTAAAAGTACCACTGATCAATATGTATGGGTCTCCTTTTAGACACCTACAAATTTGTACTCTACTAGACGTCTCTCCACTTGTTCCACTTCAGCACTATCACTTGAGAATAGAAGCAAGATATCTAATGTCTAGCCTGAGACACAGCAGTGATTAGAAAGACTCCAAATGATGCCTTTGAATATGCTTTATTCACGGCCGAGAAGACCTCATATCAATCACAGAATCCCACCGGCAAAAAGAATACAACAGTTTATATAGGATAGGTACATGGCAAAGGTAACATGACTCATTACATCATCTTTCTCTAATATGATTAGTTCTACATATGTGCAATTCAGAAACACACCTGGCAACGCAAATTAGCTTTTTTTTATATTACTTCAGCTTGTTACTTAGGTCATGGGGTTATTATTTTGAATTAGCCGTCTAGCCATGTCCATATGCTTCCGTTATTTCAACACACTAATTTTGGCTAAAATTTTGGTAATTTTTTTTTCTCAAAAGCATACAAATATTAAGCATGCAAGAGAAGAGAGACAAAAATTAAGCATTGAAATGATTCAAGTAAAAGAAAGTATGTACTATGCTAAATCATTCTCACAACTCTTTCCAGTGGCTAAATCAGCAGTTTCACTGCATGCATGATCACAGGTGTTGAGCAGCATTTCTATCTGGCAGGGACTGACCATCATGGGAACAGTTTTCGGCACACACTGGATTCCCTTCAGTAGGGTATATAGCCTGTATGGATAGAGATTCAGATTTAGTCTGACCATTTACTGACATTAAGCGTCAGATGTACAGCACAAAACACTCAAGGCATGAATAGCTATAGTTTTACTCGAGTGGGTCGCACACCGGAGAAGCGCTGCGCGACGCGCCTTTAAAATTCGAACACATTCTCTATGAGTGTACACACACCGGCGGCGTCATTCGGCGTCTGTCCTCGGCGCCCACCAACGGCTCAGGACCTTGTTCAAAATCCTGTCGTCGCGCCATTTACATAGTTCAAATCATCGTCAATGTATATACCCTTTCTTATACTGTCTATGGTATATACTGACATCACCCTGTGCTGCAAATCAATATACATTTAATTTTACATTCATTTACAGGAATCAGCTGCTTGAATGAAAATTGTTGATGTTATCGGATTTTCAAGTGAGATTCTCAATTCATTCAGTTAACGGACACTATTGAGGTAAAGTGAAGACTGCAGACTTAGCAACGATTGTATTTAATTGTAGGCTACAGTACAATCATAACATAGACAGATATTATCTTAATTTCATGTCCTTAAACATTACAATATTGCTGGCCATAAACTGAGAAAGTACCCCCTTTACAGAGTGAATTACTTTATTAATTTTGTAAAGCCATTCTGTGGCAGAAACAGTGCTATAGGCCAAAATCAGGTACTTTTGACCTAGAAAATATAACAAAATAATAATAATAATAATAATTATTATTATTATTATTATTATTATTGACCCAAACATTAATATAATTAATAAAATATGGTAACACTTTACAATCCATAAGTTAACAATAGTTTACTCCATTAGTTAACATGAACTGACAATGAAAAATACTTCTAAAGCATTTATTAAGTAAGGAACAACTGACAACGGGCCGTCAAATTATTAGAAAATAATGCACACCCCAGGTGGTAATGCAGTCAAGGACGCGAATGTGCATTATTTTCTTCTAATTCAACGGATCGGACTCGAGTCAATTAGCTATTCCGCTTATCACTGTTTAGAAAACATGGAAATAATTTTTTGTTATCAGGGTTTCTGCACACTTTTTAAAGTCAAATTTAAGGCTTTTTAAGACCCTTTTAAGACCCGAAGAAATCAACATTAATACCATGCATTAGGGATGTGCAATATTGACAAAATATGTCTCGATATTTTCAAAGCTTTGTTGATAATAATTAGATAATATTTTACTGATTGTGTTTCTGTGCTTGGTGCCATGGCTGGTTTAGGCCTGTTGCTGACTAACGAAGATATTCATATTTTTCATATTCTATGCAGTGGTCAGTTCACAGCAGTGACAGAAATTACTATTTTTTATTAAGGGATCATATTTGCCACCTTAAATTGATTTCCAGGGGCATTTTCACCTATATATGGACATTTGTAGATGTATGCATCACCTTTTATGTCAAATTCTAACATTCAAATTAAATCTATTAGATCTGCCCACCACTACCTACCGTACACATCACGCAGTGAAAGCACGAGAGACAAAAGCGATGTCAGCTTGCAGTGCCTCGTACATCGTTAAAACAATGATTACAATATCATAATAGACAATACACATCACACACCACTATGCACATAAAGAATGAACTTAGAATTTAACTGACATTTACCAACTTCCTTCTGCTTCTCTCCTTCCTTCCTTCTTCCTTTGCATGCAGGAGATGGTTAATACGTAATGCTGCCGCGAGACGTAATGAGACGTAAGAGACGTAATGCTGCCGCGAATGTGACGCGCAATGTCACGTGAACAAGCAAATCCACAAAGAAAGAATAATAAATAAAAAAGTACGCTAATTAGATGGTTCTAATCTAAATGTTTTCTAAATATGTCTAAGTCAAATTGCCATCGAAAATATAAGAATAAGACTTAAAGGAGCTGTATGTAAGAAATGTATTTCAATTAATCATAAAATGGCCCTGATATGTCACTAGACATTAATAAATCATGTTCATTTCATATACTTATATCACTGACAACAGTAGTACGGCCAGGATATTGTCATTTAAAAAGTGAAGTTGCAGCCCTCAACTGATGTTGATGTTGTCATCTTGTGTTTTGGCCTGATGCTCCACCCTCCACCTATCTACTAATCACGAAGTCAGTAGTGATTCGGCATCCGGGTTGCCAGCTCTGCTCTAGATACCACAGCTACGTAGCAGCCTACGTTCCTGCTGGATCCTGCAGCCTATCTGGCAACCTCGAGTCGGGGGGAGGGGGAGGGGGAGGGGATACACCGCTCTACAGTAATTTGAAAGTGATTGCAGTACCAGTTTTGGCCACAATCTTACATACGGCTCCTTTAAGACTTTTTAAGGATCCGCGGACACCCTGATTGTTATTGTTTACTATATTTATTCGCTTGGTCAGTGTCGTCGTGGATTTTGGTTCTTTTGCTGTTGCATTCTATAAGGACTATTCTATTATTTAAAAGGTTAAATAACTGAAATCATTTGAAAATAACTGCAGACCTTAGATCGTTTGTCGACCAAATAGATTCAAGCATTCAACACCCCAGTTATATGCACCTTTTCCTGACGAGGCTACTGCGTTTTTAATACTGTAGAATGCCAGACCTGACATAATAATAAATAAATAAATAAATAAATAAATAAATAAATAAATGAAAAAAAAAAAAAAAAAAGTGTACATCTCATGCACAAAAAACCATTACAGTTTTCAGCATATCAGACAGAAGATAAGAGTGAATGTGTGTATCTGTTTCCAGGCTTTCTTCAGTAATTTCACTTGTCTAAGAAAATAATAAAACTCAAAATATTATTCTCAAACTTACACTGGAGCAGACTAAATCTGACGACTTTCACTTTTAAGTCCATGATTAGGAAAGTGTCAGCCTATTTAAAGTCCGCGTGAACCGGAATTTGCAAAAGACTTTTCTCCATTGTTGTGACGTATTTCCCAGTGAAAAGGAATATTGAACAGAGGGCAGGGTTTTACTCTAGCGCTCCTCCTCTCCATTTCTTGCTCATAGCAGACTAACGGTTTGAGGGGAGTGGTTCCAGACCAGAAGTAACTTTTCAAACTTTGATTAAAGATTACGACTGCAAACAATTTTTTTCTGTGTATTAACTTGCACGGATTAATTTTTCACCACAAGACTAGTAATATGTGCTAACAAAGTAAATAGGGTCAATTTTGTCAATTTCAATTTCAGTTGGACTTTAAAATATGATTTGGTAATTGGTTCACATTGTTTTATATATAGCTATCTACACTGGTGGTCAAAAGTTTGAAATTATTAAGGTTGAATTTATTTGATAAAAAACAGCTACAGTCTGAAGCCTATTTTTGATCAAATAAATTCATCCTTACAGTAAAAATATTGTGAAATATCTGTTTTCTATGGGAATATTGTAAACTTTAATTTATTCCAGTGATCAAAGCTGAATTTTCAGCATCATTACACCAGTCTTAAGTGTCACATGATCCTTCAGAAATCATTCTGATATGATGATTTGCTGCTCAGTTATTATCAGTTATTATTTGTGCTCAATTATTAATAATGGTTATTTTTATTTGGAATGCTGAAAAATGTATTTGCGTATTCATATTTTTGTGATGTTTTCAACATTGATAATAATCAGACATGTTTCTTGAGCATTGAATCAGCATATTAGAATAATTTCTGAAGGATCATGAGACACTGAAGACTGGAGTAATTATTCAGAAAATCTAGCTTTGATCACAGGAATACATTTAGCAAAATGTTCAAATAGAAAAAAAGTTATTTTTCAATTTTAAATTTTTCACACAATATTACTGTTTTTACTGCATTTGTCATCATTATAAGAATTTTTACACTTATCAACAATCGATTCCATAAAATGACAGGAGATGTCAAGCTCCTGAAAGGACAAATACTATAAGCACTAGAAAGGCACCATGAAAGCAGTAGGCCTACACATTCTGCACTACATTCTAAGTCTTGGTGAAAACTCTTCTGATTGGACACACTCCTGGGTTTGCTGTTATACAGACACATGACCAGAGATGGGAAGTAACTAAGTAAAAATACTTCGTTACTGTACTCAAGTAGATTTTTCAGATATTTTTACTTTACTATTAATTTTTGTTCCAACTTTTTACTTTTACTTTTACATTTTAACATGAATAGCGGTACTTTCTACTCCTTACATTTTACAAAATTGTCTCGTTACTTCAGTTACATCTGACCAATCATAATCCGCCATCCGCCATTTTGTCCGACAAAGCAGTCAGGAGAGTTAGTAGATTAACATGGGAGGATTTAAACTTGAAAAACAAAGTGTACCGACATCTTTTCACGGCTAAAACAACATTCCTTCTTAGGTTCATTTATGTTTATTGGATGCTATAAATTAACTAGAAGGAAGAGATGAACGGTTCACGAGCAGCTTTAACTAATTGATCTGTCAGACACATTAAAGAGGCACAAAACTGTATTTTTTGTTTAAATTTCTTTAAAAAATTACTTAATTTGAAATGTGAGACTTTGTTTCATATTAAAAAAAATAACCTGGTCTGTCCTGTCTGTCAGTGTCATCTCTGCTCTGCGATGTATTTTTCACTGCATGAGAATGGCGTCGCTTGTCGGACATAGCAACGGTAACTAAAGGGGGCGGGTACTTGCGAACGGTCAATTGGATGGGAATATACGTTGCACTTGACGCACCACAAGACGACTCGACAGATTCAGCGTCATTCATTTGCGGCAAATACTTACATACATGTAGATTCCTTTAACAGGGTTTCTGCAGGGATCTTCAATTTAAATTTAATGCCTTTTTAATGCCATTTTTTTTATTTTTAATGCCATACACGACCCATGACTAACCACGGATATTATGTATGTATGTATGTATGTATGTATGTATATATATATATATATATATATATATATATATATATATATATATATATATATATATATATATATATATTAACCCTCTGGGCTTCTTCGTATTATAGTCACACTTAGCTTCCTCCCGCCCGAAAACGGGCGAAGCCTTAAAATCTTACTTTACTTTTCCCCAGGATAACCAATCAAATATATTTTTGTTCTATAATGTTTTCTGATTATTATTTAGAATTTTTGGAATTTTTTATGATATTTTGCATTAATTATATAATTTTTATGAGCTATTTTTTCCATTAGAATTAATATATTATTATTTTTTTTTATTTTTTTTCAATAAATGCAACATTTCACATCAAAATAGAGTGCAGGCCTAAAAAAAAAAATTTTTCAACTGAGAAGAGCGCCATCTAGTGGCTTCAAAATGTATTAATTTGTGTCATGTCCTATAACCGCCTATAGGCGGCCTATAGCTTTTTTATTTATTTATTTGATTTATTCCCATTCGGAAAGAAAAAAAATTATTACTAAGCAACCACTGAATGGAACAACACAAATTATATATCATTTTAAAGCTTAGGATCTCAGCTTTTTAATGCATCTAATTACATTTATTAACTCCTAACGAGTGCTGAGTAATCCCTCTAAAACCGAGTGTACCGCCAGCAGGCGCCACCTAGCTGCGAAAATATTCTTTACCATATTTTTAAAAAATCTTGCCTTGATTAACACAAAGTTGATGTCATTTGAAAGCTTAGAGTCTGAACTTTACAGTGAATGTATCCACTTTGAAAAACTCTTAAGTATTGCTGAGTTATTTGCTGATAAATAGAATTTCTTTTTTTTCATAATCTATAAAATAATGTACTGCAATGTGTCAAAAACATCATACAGCTCATGAAACATTCTCAGATAATTGAAAATGGCACTTCATTTTTTACAGCATATTATTACAATTAAAATGAGCCCAAAATTAACATAATTATTGCTTTTATGACAAGATATTCTTCATGAAGAAATAATTGCCCATGAGGGGGTGTCAAAGACTGTACAAAAAGGCTATCTCTTTTCCAAATGCTGTAACTTTTGATTCCTTTGTCCAAAAATTATTATTTTTTTATCCAGATGCAGCTAACATGTAGGGGGACTTCACTAAAAAAGAATTTTCCTCCTACCTTATTTCCTTCCTGAGTTATTCCATGACAAATAAGAAAGATATGCAAAATCATAATAAAAATCATATATATATATTGTCTTTTATCCGCTGTTTCTTGGCAGGACAATGTCCAAATGTAATGTAATTTATATTTTCAAAAAATTTAAAAAGAGTTCTTTCAAACGATACCTACCTTTTGACTCTCCTTGCTATAGTTTTGGAGTTATTATGATTATATCATTTTTATATAGTTTGGGGCAAAATTTGCTGTTTCAGTCTTACCAGTTCATTTCTCTCTCTGTGTGTGTGTGTTTGTGTGTGTAGGTGTGGGGGAGGGTGTCTTATTTGCACTCTTGATGTTCTAGAGTGTCACCCCTTCATTGCTGTACACTTTTTTTCAGCACAGTGGCTGATCTGTAGCTTGTACCACCAAAAGTTTCTCTGAGTTTTCCTATTTTTTCGTATTTCCCATTCATTTCCTATGTCGCCCGTTTTGGTGTGACAAAAAATGATTTCTCCCCCCTAATTTTAAACATTAATTATAGCCATCCAACATTACAGTGTAATTAAAAGCTATCAAGTTTTTAACATTAGGCTTCAAAAAAAATATGACAACTTTTAATTTAAGTGAACTTAACAAACAATCCTCACATAAACCTATAATAAATGTCATATTTACATTTGGCCTTCCTGTCTAACATACATTATCAAACAGTCTGCACAGCATAAATTATAGATTAAATATAGACTAATGCTTATTAAAGCTACAAGAGTTCTTTAGTCAATAGCAGTGAGTAATTTTCTCTGGTGCCTTTATTCTGTGATTAACTTTACTGACAGAAAGCTTTATTGGCTGCTGTCCCTTTAAGAGCAGCTGCTGACAGAAACACGGATCTAACACGCGCCTCATTCTCTCACAACTCTTTGCGTTCATTAAAGACTTTATTTCACTAATTTAAGACTGCTCTTATTTTATGAGGATACTCACAAAAAAGACTTTTTGGCAAAATTGTGTGTTATTGTTCGTTGCGCGAAAGAGGACCGTTTGTGTCGACCTGTGGCTGTCAGACTGCATTTGAGATTTTATGCCATTGATTCCCATTAGCTACCCAATTTAAATACCTTTTTACAAACGCTGCAAAATCCTTCTTTATTTTGACCACCAACCATGTTCTAAATTGTTTGTCTTCCATGCACTTTCCCAGTTTTCTGGTCTAGTTTTATTCCTGTTGTTCCTGCTGTCCAAAATTACTCGCGCCACCTCCGCAACTTTGCTCCGGCCGGAGGCAATCACCAAACTGTTTCCGCGTGTTTTTAATCACACTAACGTACATATTTTGCGACGACAGCAAATAAAAATTATTAATCATGAAGACTATTCAAATAAATTGATAATATAACATTTTCTTCAAAACCATAAAAAAAAATTAATGCCTGTAGGATTACAATTTAATGCTTTTTAATGCCATTTAAGGCCTTAATTATCGCAAAATCCATTTAATGACTTTTAATGCTTTTTAATGCCCCGCGGAAACCCTGTTTAAATGTTAAGGGGAAGATTAAAAAAGAGAAACTAGATCTGTGAATTCTCACAGAATCACAATTGAATTCATATCTTGCTACTCAGTCAGAATTTTAGTCCCAGTCTGTCACAATAATCATATAGGCTATGTGATGTTTTAGGCCTATTGGCAGACATCCATTTAAAATGTAGGCAATGTCATATAAAGAACCTTTTTTCCAAATCCACTTAAGTTTCTCAGCTTGCACTCTAGAGACATTTGTGTGGTCCAGGTAGCTTTGCATAAAAAATGGTTATCATTCGCAAGGCTACTTTTAATTTTATACTTTAAGTAAATTCCCAAGCCTGTACTTTGTTACTTCTACTTGAGTACGGGAAGTGAGTACTTTTGCCATCTCTGCACATGACGGAGAAGCCAAATTACTGAATGCTGAATGTTTATTTCACTGGGGGGTTTGGTTCTTTTGCTGTTGTTGCTGTAAGGACCTTTGAAAATAACAAATTATTTGGCGAAGTGATATGGACATGTAATGCGGTCAAGACCTGCCTGTAACTACTTTAGTCAAGTCAAGTAAAGTCATCTTCATTTATATATTTAGCCGTGCGTTTCCCTGAAAATAAGTGCACACCTTAGAATCTTTGTCAACCAATCAGATTAAAGTACTCAACAGACCTGTAGTATAATAATATAATATAATATAATATAATATAATATAATATAATATAATATAATATAATATAATATAATATAATATACCTGTAACTGGAGCCACACACTGACGTCCACCGCATCCATTGCTGCAGCATTTCTCATTGTTGGGACACTCACTGTCATCGGCACACATCGCTGAACCCATCATGGCAGACATTGCTGCTTCATGATTTGTGCTTGGACACACTCCTGGCTTTACTGTTAAACAGACACATGACAGAGAAGCCATATCACTGAATGCTGAAATTTATTTTTTTTCAATGTAAAAGAATATTTTTGTAAGTTGTATATATTATTGGAATACGTTTTACAGCAAACGAACACCTCGGGTGTGCATTATTTTCTCAAAATGCAACGGACCGGAGTCAATTATTCTGCTAATCATTATTTCCAAAAAACAAGTAAATAATTTGCTGTAAGGACCTTTGAAATAACTGAAATCATTTGGCGAAGTGATATGGACATGTAATACGGTCAAGACCTGCCTGGAACTACTTTTGCAATGTGTTTCCCTGAGAATAATTGCACACCTTAGAATCTTCCTCAACCAATCAAATTCAAGCATTCATCAGCTCATTAGATGAGAACTGTTCTAAGACTGTCAGATAGAGACACATAAAAAGTGGTGGGTCCCTAGCAGGACCATGATTGAACACCCCTGTTCTAAACCAGCGTTTCCCAACCGGAGAGCAGGGGTTTCGTGTAAAAACACCATCAAACATTTATAAATTTCTAAAATGTGTAAAAAAAAGAAGCTGTATCAATCTCGGATATCTCTAATAACAATAAATGACGCACACAAATTTTTAATAAAAGTGCAAATCGTACATTTTCCATGTCCGGTTATGTCCGTGCTGTCAACAGTAGCGCATGTGATTCATGTTTTCAGTTCAACGCGTTATTAAAGCAATTCATCCTTTGGCTAGTGTTACATTATATGATCACGTTCTTCTTCATGCAAATGCTTTTAAACCATGCAAGCGCGAAAAGACAAAAGAGAGCGCGCTGCCTGTGAATGTCCTTTTACACACAGGGCGCACAGACAGACGTGAGCCAGAATCGAGTTCTCTTTTGCGCTTGAACGAATAATAACACACAATTATGCCA
The DNA here is from genome assembly GCF_949319135.1 of Squalius cephalus. Lineage (NCBI taxonomy): Eukaryota > Metazoa > Chordata > Actinopteri > Cypriniformes > Leuciscidae > Squalius > Squalius cephalus. The sequence goes on from NC_137139.1 coordinate 4,640,552, forward strand.
AAATGTTAATTTGAAGATTAACTGTGAAATGATTACATTAAAAAACAAGCTATCTTGTGCAATTATAACAAAATGATCCCCATATATTAACACAAATACACAATAAACAAACATTTAGGTGAGATTTGCAATGGTAATTGAACAATGTTTATATATTAATAAAAGCCATAATCAAATATGTTATCATACAAAATTATCTCTTCAGAAGAAATTACTTGATTTTCAATGGATGGACAATTATTTTTAGATAATATTAAAAATATCTATCTGACAGTAGGCGGTCTTCCCTGTGGTATTGAAAATTGATACATTTCAAGGTATCGTATCAAAGTAGTATCGTGACAACAGTAGTGAAGGGTGCCACAAATTTTTGAAAAATTTCAAAGGGTGCCGTGACTGAAAAAAGGTTGGGAAACACTGTTCTAGACCATACCAGAGCATTTACTAGTTGCCATATACACCAGGAAAGACAAATGTATTAATTATTATTCATTAATGTTAATGATAAGCATTGCAATTAAAAAAATATATATAGCATTTATATTTCTGTATTGTGTTATATTTTTATGTTAGTAAGTGCTGTTAAAAATTGCTCTGTGCATAATGAGCTGGTGGGTTTATGGTGTGATTTGTTGTGGACCGGTTGTGGTGGGCCGCTCTGTGCCAGAAAGTCCAGGGCCACTTTTTAGCCCTATAATATAATATAATATAATATAATATAATATAATATAATATAATATAATATAATATAATATAATATAATATAATATAATATAAAAATACCTGTAAGTGGAGCCATACACTGAAGTCCACATCCATTGTTGCAGCATTTCTCATTGTTGGCACAGTCACTGTCATCGGCACACGACACGAAACTTATCCAGGCACACATTCCTGGTTTATATTTTCTGCTTGGACACACTCCTGGCAGGGGCAGACTGGGCATCTGGTTCACCTGGACTTTTCCCGGTGGGCCGTACAACTTGGTTTGGTCCATTGCTACGTAAATATATATAAAGAACGAATTATAGAAAATGTACAAAGCCTATCTTTCCGTCAGCCCAGACGAATGGCCAGCGCGGCCCACTTGTGTAAAAAATTTTGCGTGCTCAATCTCAGTGCAGCGGCTCGTCAATGTCGAAATGTTTGATAGCCAATCAAATCGAAGAAGGCTGGATTTACTGTCCACAGAATCCGAGCAGCACAACACATTTTAATGCTTGAAGAATCTGAGCTGAGGTATTAAGATAAGCAGCTGAACACACCGAGACAATACATCAATATTTGCCGAATGGTTACGAAAAGTTAACCCTTATGTGCTGTTGGGGATGTTTTCATCCACTATGGGGTATTTTTGAGTCTAAATTTGGCCATAACTTTTTCTGTGTTTCAGCAAATGGAATGATTTTTGGTGACAAATCTTATTTTGACACATATTTTGGGAAAATGCTTTGAAATTTTTCAAAAACTCAACAGTACACTGTGGGCAAATTTACTACCCTTTCGTTATGTTTCGTGGCTGAAAACAGCCACTACTTTAAACTGCTATAAAAATGTATCAGATAAATATTTTTTTCAATTTTTTTTGCATAAATCTATTAATCAACCTCAGTCCTGCTCAAAAATACTAAATGTTTAAAAAAAAATCATGATTTTAACTCTTTAATTGCCAAATTCGTAAATTATGTCACTGATTTGGGAAAAAAACACACACAAAATGACTCATTTTCAATATAAAATGTGATTGTGGACTGGATTTTTTTTTACCTTTTATCACAGTCTTGGACATGTCAAAGATTAGAAACAACATTGGTTTTGATGCATTGTTAGTTTTTGTGCAGCATCAGATTTTAACTTTTTCTCCCTCATTTACTGTTCGTGGCTGTTTTTGCCCCATTGACTTCCATTATAACCACATTTTTTGATTGCAAGGTCATGACACCATATAATCATGCATTTTTGATTGTTGGTGGTTTTCCCTGTTGGGAAGAGGTAAAATTTGTAATTTTTACAGTTGATAACCAGGTGGCACCATTAACCCTTTAGATAGGCCTGTGCAAAAAAAAGCTTAGTTTCTGGCTTTTACATGGAGTTATATGGAGTATAATAGCATAATAAAGTGTGTGTGTGTGTGTGTGTGTGTGTGTGTGTGTGTGTGTGTGTGTGTGTGTGTGTGTGTGAACTCACCTTGATGCGTCTGAGAAAATCAAAATATGCACCTCAGCTCTCAGAACTACATGGAGTAAACAAAAACAAAGTAAGTGTATTTATGCATCTGCTGCCTTTTGATGGTGAGAAATGCAGACTAAACAAAAACAAAGCAAGTGGATTTAAACGCGTGCATGCAAGCCTGCTGATCATTTGATGGTGAGAAGAGCAGCAAGCAACATGAGAAAGGGCTTGACTTGTAGTGAAGTTTTAGAGATGATTATGCAGCCTGACCCTCCAGCGAGCTGCAGGATGTATCGTCTTCTCCCTCCTCTGACACCACAGACACAGGAGAGTCAGATCCTGATTTGGATGTGGCACCCTCATCATCCTCTCTAGCTTCCACTGAAGGCGAGGAGGATTCGGAGGATCCTGGATCTGGGTGGATTGGGAGAAACGGCGAAGTGTGGTTTTCCACTAACGCGGAGACAACTCCCTTTCTTCAGCCTGCCAGAGGCGTGACTCCAGGGCCGACGCGCTATGCCTTCGCAAGGGTCCAGAACATGGATTCCGTGTTCAATCTGTTTTTTACGGAGGAGATGATTGACCTCATTGCCAGCATGACTTGCGTCAACACATACATGTTTGTACAGTCATACAAACATGTATGACTATGCCTTGTAATGGCATAGCGCGTCGGCCCTGGAGTCACGCCTCTGGCAGGCTGAAGAAAGGGAGTTGTCTCCGCGTTAGTGGAAAACCACACTTCGCCGTTTCTCCCAATCCACCCAGATCCAGGATCCTCCGAATCCTCCTCGCCTTCAGTGGAAGCTAGAGAGGATGATGAGGGTGCCACATCCAAATCAGGATCTGACTCTCCTGTGTCTGTGGTGTCAGAGGAGGGAGAAGACGATACATCCTGCAGCTCGCTGGAGGGTCAGGCTGCATAATCATCTCTAAAACTTCACTACAAGTCAAGCCCTTTCTCATGTTGCTTGCTGCTCTTCTCACCATCAAATGATCAGCAGGCTTGCATGCACGCATTTAAATCCACTTGCTTTGTTTTTGTTTAGTCTGCATTTCTCACCATCAAAAGGCAGCAGATGCATAAATACACTTACTTTGTTTTTGTTTACTCCATGTAGATCTGAGAGCTGAGGTGCATATTTAGATTTTCTCAGACGCATCAAGGTGAGTTCACACACACACACCACACACACACACACACACACACACACACACACACACACACACACACACACACACACACACTAACCCGACCCCTAAACCTACCCATAACACACACACACACACACACACACACACACACTTTATTATGCTATTATACTCCATATAACTCCATGTAAAAGCCAGAAACTAAGCTTTTTTTGGCACAGGCCTATCTAAAGGGTTAATGGTGCTACCTGGTTATCAACAGTAAAAATTACAAATTTTACCTCTTCCCAACAGGGAAAACCACCAACAATCAAAAATGCATGATTATATGGTGTCATGGCTTTGCAATCAAAAAATGTGTTTATAATGGAAGTCAATGGGGCAAAAACAGCCACGAACAGTAAATGAGGGAGAAAAAGTTAAAATCTGATGCTGCACAAAAACTAACAATGCATCAAAACCAATGTTGTTTCTAATCTTTGACATGTCCAAGACTGTGATAAAAGGTAAAAAAAAATCCAGTCCACAATCACATTTTATATTGAAAATGAGTAATTTTGTGTTTTTTCCCCCCCAAATCAGTGACATCATTTACGAATTTGGCAATTAAAGAGTTAAAATCCTGAATTTTTTTTTAAACATTTAGTATTTTTGAGCAGGACAGAGGTTGATTAATAGATTTATGCAAAAAAATTTGAAAAAAATATTTATCTGATACATTTTTACAGCAGTTTAAAGTCGTGGCTGTTTTCAGCCACAAACATAACGAAAGGTAGTAAATTTAAACGATGCACAAGGGTTAAACGACCGACATTAATTTCCAGGGTGCCGTGACTGAAAAAAGTTTGGGAAACACTGTTCTAGACCAGGGGTTCCTAAACTTTTCCATGACAATGCCCCCCAAATACCACTAGAATCTGGCCAAGGCCCCCGTTTTGCAGGCTGTGTTATTGAACCCATCGACAATACTACGGCAAATGTAGAAATAAATAAATAAAACATCAAGGTGAACATCAGATTATGTGATGGTGTTTGATACCAGCCAAACAGAAAGATTATAGAGATGCCCCGATTACAATTTTCTAGGCCGATTCCGATTTTTCATTGAGTTTTAGCCGATTCCGATTTCATTTTTTCTAACCACTTTACAGCACACACAAATATTTATTTTCTATATATATATATTTTTTTATAAAACACCACTTTTACCCAAACTGATTAATAAAAACAAGTTTTACTTGGCCATCATCATTTCAGATCATGCACCACTCATCTTAGACCTTTCTTTCACTTTGAACGTTAGAGAGCAATCCTTCTGGAGACTTAATTCCCTGCTGCTTTCAAATGATAAATTTTGCGAACATGTGGCTACTAATATAGATACTTTTCTGGAAGTAAACAAGAAGGAAGGTATATCATATTCCCTACTTTGGGAAACCTTAAAAGCGTACTTGAGAGGACAAATTATCTCCTATGTAGCACGTCAATAAGGAACGCCGCAAACAAATACAAGACCTGACGGATTCAGTTTTTAATTTAGACCGCAAATATTCTGAAAGCCCCTCCCCAGAATTATATAAAGAACGGATAGCTCTATAGTCTAAGCTTAATCTTCTATCCACCTACCAGGCTGAATACTTATTACTGCGGACCCGGAGAACTTACTATGAGTACGGAGAAAAAGCTAGTTGATTGCTGGCTCACCAGCTGAAACGTCAGGCTGCTTCATGGTTTATACCCCAAGTGAGAGATCAGGGTCAAAACATAGTCACCAACCCAAAGGAAATCAATAATACTTTTGCAACATTTTACTCTACACTTTACACATCTGAATTCCCATCAGATGTTACGAATATGAACAGTTTTTTAGTTAATTTAGAATTACCTACTATTGAGCCTGGAGACAGGGAAGTGTTAGATCGACCTCTTGTACTGACAGAGATCACTGCAGCCATCGGAGACGTGCGAACTGGTAAATCTCCAGGACCTGACGGTTACCCCCGCCCCCTGAATTTTTTAAGAAATTTAAAGATGAACTTGCACCTATTATGCTAGAAGTGATCTACTCCCCCGGTCCCTCCTCGACTGCAGAAGCTGTAATCTCTCTGGACGCGGAGAAGGCCTTTGACCAGGTGGAGTGGAAATACTTGTTAGTCGTATTGGAAAGGTTTGGGTTCGATAACACGTTTCTGGCATGGATTCATCTGCTCTATTCATCCCCACAAGCATGTATTCAAACTAATCAATCTCATTCCAAATTTTTCCCCCTGACACGTGGGACACGTCAAGGATGTCCTCTATCTCCGCTCCTGTTTGCAGTGGCAATCGAGCCTCTTTCGCTTGCTTTGAAGTCGTCGTTGTTGTTACGGGGGGTTGGGCGTGGGACTGAGGAACATCACTTCTCTCTGTATGCAGACGATCTCTTGATCTATGTAAGCAATCCAGAAACTAGCGCCCCTGTAATTGTATCACTATTGAATAATTTGGGGTCTTTTTCTGGCTACAAACTCAATTATCAGAAAAGCGAATGCTTCCCCATTAACAATTTGGCAATGCAAATTAAACAAGAAGCAGTCCCCTTTCACTTAACACATTCTGGTTTCAAATATCCTGGAATAAACATTACGCATTCCTTCAACTCTCTTCTTGGGGCTAATTTTACACCTCTAGTTAACCAAATGAAAGCTGACTTTCAAAGGTGGAGCTGCCTACCTCTGACTATTGCAGGGAGGGTACAATCGGTGAAGATGAACGTACTCCCAAAGTATTTGTATTTGTTTCAATGTCTACCATTATTCCTAACAAAATCATTTTTTTAAATCAGTTAACACATCCATTACCTCCTTTATTTGGAAGAATAAATTTCCAAGAGTTAATAAAGGCTTACTTCAGAGGAGTCGCGATGTGGGGGGACTAGCTCTCCCCAGTTTTATTCACTACTATTGGGCAGCTAACTTGCAGAAAATGTTATTCTGGCTCCATGTGCCAGACACGACTGGTGTACACTTGAGGCACACTCTTGCCACTCGTCATCTCTCCCTGCTTTGGTGTACTCCTCCCTGCCCACAAAGTGGTCCAGGTTTACCTCCAATCCCATAGTACTGTCCACCCTTAGAATCTGGGCCCAGTTCCGAAATCATTACAAATTCACTTCTCCCTCCCCCCTTAGCCCTATTTGTAAGAATCTTTTATTTACAGCCTCCTCTCTCGACTTAACATTTACTCAGTGGGGCAGGAAGCAGCTTTCCTGTTAAAAAAAGCTTGTACTGTAAAGAAGGGTTCGATAGTTTTGATAATATATGCCAGAAATATGATCTCTCACGCAGTAACTTTTTTAGATATCTCCAAATACGCCAGTGTCAAAGCACTGTTCCCTTCTTTCCCGGTACTCCCTACTGAGGCAGCATGGGAAGAAATGACCCTCCTCCGTCCAAAAAAAGGACTGATATCACGATTATATTCTCAACTAATGTCTCTGGAAAACCATGACCTTTCAAAAATTAAGAACAGGTGGGAAGGCGAGTTGATGGTTGAGTTGTCGGACAGACACTGGGAGGATGCACTATTAACTCATCCTCATCCTGTGCACGCTTGGGGCTCATTCAGTTTAAAGTAGTGCATAGGGCTCATTTCAGTAGGGCTAGGTTAGCAGATATATATACAGGAAGGATATATATCCGGTTTGGGGAAACTTCCGGGAGCGAACGCTGACGCGTCTTAGTTGCCGCTGTTCACGGGTGTTTATTTGTTTTAAATTATTATTTTAATTCTCACTGAGTTGTTTCGACGCTGTAACGGTCTGGCTTATGTTTTTAAAACGATAAGCACATCATTTGGAAAGATCCGAGTCTGAGTTTTAAAACTCTGTTGTTTACACAGAGTGTCTGGCTACTCTCTGTGCCTAATATCGGAAAAATGAGGCTCCATGCAATGGTTCCATGGATCATCTTAATCTGGATTATTTTACTTCCACTATTTCAGCCTGCTGTGTCGGTATTTCTATACAGCGCCGAAGAACTTCTACAGTTTCATTCCAATCACTACCTGTCTCCTCCGGAACTTTATTTCTATACTGACATCTTTAAGCCTCGTCGCAAATATATTCATCGCGGATTAAGACGGAATTACAATTACGATTACTCAAACTCTATAAAGTCCTTCTGGTCATCATCTGTGCGTTCGACAAGGAAATTGGAACGAACTGTTGATCACTCTGTGCTAGCTCATCTAGGCAAGTCAACACTCACCGAACCAACAACGAACGTTTTTACGTTTGGATTATTCAACATTCGTTCAATCAACAATAAAGCGCCGCTGGTTTGGGATCTACTGAATGACTGTAAGTTTGATTTCTTCTGTTTGACTGAGACATGGCAGCAGCAAAATGATTTTTTTCAGCTGAATCAGTCCATTCCTCCAGGTTTTGCTTATGTCTGTCGGCCCCGAGTCTCGGGTCGAGGTGGTGGTTTAGCAATGCTTTATAATAAGAAATGGAACTATAGCTGTGCCTTCCTACGCTACTTTTGAATCCATGGTGCTACAAGTAAATGGACCGGTACCCACTATCATAACAACTGTTTACCGTCCACCCAAATCTAACACTAACTTTTTAACTGAACTTTCTGCTTTTTTAACTTTATTATGTTCTGCTTCTCAAAATGTGATTATGGTTGGTGATTTTAATATCCACATGGACAGAGCTACTGCTACTGATACAAAAGACTTTCTATCATGTTTGGACAGTTTTGGACTGAAACAGTTTATTGATTTTCCAACTCATTCAAATGGTCACACACTCGATCTTATTTGCTGTACTGGAACAACACCTTTTGATTGTAGTTCACGTGACTTGTCTATATCGGATCATAAACTTGTGTCTTTCAGTGTTCAAATTAATTTCAAATTAACTGTATCAAAAACTCTTCAAAGCCGTACTACTATCACATTCCGCAATATTAAGAACACTGATTTGTCTGTGTTTTCTAATGAAGTTGATAACTTGTTGAATATTGATGGACTACTTAGCCTGGACGAGCTGACTTCTTGCTATAATGATCAGCTGAAGGATATTTTAGATGTTGTTGCACCTGTTAGAACTCGGACTGTCTCATTTGCTCATACTGCTCCATGGTATAACTCTGAGTTGCGTCTGTTAAAGGCTAAGGGGCGTCAACTAGAGCGTTTATCAGAGGTGTGGACTCGAGTCATGTGACTTGGACTCGAGTCAGACTCGAGTCATGAATTTGATGACTTCAGACTCGACTCGACAAAATGTACAAAGACTTGCAACTCGACTTGGACTTTAACATCAATGACTCGTGACTTCACTTGGACTTGCGCCTTTTGACTCGAGAAGACTTGCTACTTCCCATGAAAACTGGGGAAAAAAATGTTTACACGGCCGCGCCGCTCTCAGTTTATCTGCATCTGTGAAAAAAATGTGCACCACCTGTATGCATGCAGAGAGCGCGCACGCTGCCTGCACGACATCCAATCACTGTAGTCCCACGTTGTTTTGATTCGACAGCATCTAACGCCCGTTTCACACATACTCCGTTTGCAGTGCGTATGCGCCAGCGGTGCGTATTTTTTTCCGTACCCATGTTAACAGGTTAGAGCTTTTACACTGCACGCGGTTGAAGTCCGTCGATCCGTTCCAGGTACGGTGCGTATACAGCAGTGCCGCAATCGTTTCCGCACCGAGTCTATTTCTGCTGTGCTGCAAACGCTGAATTAAAGTGAAAGCGCATGTTTCGTGGTCAAAATGAACACAGATTGACCTAAAAATTTAGTAATTTCACCATAAATGCGATTAATTAAATAAAATGTAGTAATCTCACCATAAATGTATTTAATTAAATACTATTTTCACTTTAAGACCAGGGAAAGCAAGGAAAACTACAATTTACCTCAACAAGGCGACATAATGAACGACACTCTCATTCGTGGCGGTGGAAAAACATGTTCCTTGTGACATGCGAGATTTATTGTATTAATTTAAATATAAAAGAAAAGGCATGAGAGTCGGCTGTTTTTTATATAAGTAGCCTACATGGTTAAATATTTGACCACTTGCTTTAGGAACTTAATATAAGTAGAAGTAATGCATTGAATAATAGGCCTACGTTGTTTAAATTGTGTTTAAACGTGCATACGTCTATTAAAGAGTGTATGTGTGTACAAAGAGAATCGCAATGCTGAGACGTTAAGACCGGGGTAAATCAAGGAAAAATACATATTTCAACAAGGCAACATAATGAACACTCGTCTCATTCGTGGAGGTGGAAAAACAAGTTCTTTGTGACATGCGAGATTTATTGTATAAAGACTTAAATTATGCAAAAGAAAGAGTATGAGTCTGCTGTTTTTGTCAATTTTAAGTTTTAATTTAAAATGTAGGCTATGCGATTTTAATATAGGTACATGGTTAAATATTTTACCACTTGCTTGAGCAACTTAATATATAATTATATAAGAGTAATGCATTCAATAATACGTTGTTTAAATTGTATTTAAACGTGAATACGTCTATTAATGAGTCGCAATGCTGACAAAAAAACTTTTTTTTAAATAAAAGTTGCTTAACTTCTGGATTTGAAATACAAATAGTGAGTAGGCTATGTATTTGTAGTACAGCCGCGGATCACGCACTGCAAACGCAGCATATGTGAAAGCACTATTGCGCGTGCTGGTCTTCCACCGCATACGCACTGCAACACGCACCGCATACGCACTGCACACGGAGTAGGCCTATGTGTGAAACGGCGTAAGCAGGCCATTGCAAGACAACCAATGAAGCGCAACAAGCAACAACGCGCCAGTAGGCAAAATGATACCGAAGGTAGTTTCATTTGGCTATAAAAATTACGAGGTAGTCGACAAAAAAACGAGTTGCAATTTGAAGTTGCCTGAAGTTGCACAAAGAAAGGTAAGTTTTGAACGAATGCTAAGCACCTTATCGGATGTACCGTAAAACTTCAAATAATAGCAGAGTCCCCAATAGACGCCTGTCTCTTTTAAACTGTCTTCTCTCTCTCTCTCTCTCTCTCTCTCTCATACACACCAGTCTCTATGGAGGCATTCCAATTATATTGGTTGGTCCAGTTTTTCAGAAGTGATAATTTTGAGGAGTGAGGATTTTATTGATGACATGTTTAAAAAGGTTTAGGCTAAAACGACCCATGTCTATTTGAAAGTTAAACTGTTTTGCAATATGCGGTCAATACAATACAGGACTGAAGCTGCATGCTGTGCATTGTTGTAGTGCAATATGCTGTTGAAATACAAGCATTTTTTTGTGAAAATTAAATTTTCTGTTTTTTACTTTATTTAATTAATGTCATTGTATAAAAAGAGGTTTAAATAAATACAAATCTTACAGACATACATGATTTGTATAAATTTTATTTCTGTGGTAGAGGACTTGAAATGACTCGAAACAAACTTTGGACTCGACTTGAGACTTGTTGGCTTTGACTTTTGACTCGACTCGGGACTTGCCTCATCTTTGACTCGACTTGACTCGGGACTCGAGGGCAAAGACTTGAGACTTACTTGTGACTTGCATAACAATGACTTTGTCCCACCTCTGGCGTTTATATACGAGATCTGGTCTAACTGTGCACAAGGAAATGTATGATCACCTCAGGGACTACAAAGAAGCCCTTTCTACTGCTAAAAATAGTTATTATGCCAGTATGATAAACTCTGGTGGTGGGAATACAAAAATGCTGTTCTCAACAATGAACCGTATTTTGCGACCACCAGATGTTTTCTTGTTGCATTCGCATTCTAATACTACATGTGATATTTTTATGAATTATTTCAACGAAAAAATTAAAACTATTCATAAGAATTTAACACCCAACACCGGGGCATGTGGTTTATTCTCCTCTCTTTATGATGCTTCCAATCTAACTGCTTTCTCTAGTTTGTATTTGCCTACTGAGAATGAAATAGCTGAATGTGTTCAAAAATCTAAATCTACTACCCGTCAGTTAGATCCTTTTCCTACACATTTTGTTAAGTTTTGTCTACCTTCTTTATTACCCTTGATAACTAAAATTATACATTCTTCTATTATTACTGGTACTATTCCTTCATCCTTTAAAGTAGCGGCAATTAAAAGTAATCTTTAAATTTAATTACTTTAAAGTAATCTCTAATTTACCCTTTCTTTCTAAATTACTGGAAAAAATTGTTGCTCAGCAGGTATATACTCATCTAACGGATAATAACTTGTTTGAGCAATTTCAGGCTGCTTATCGTCCATATCATAGCACGGAGACAGCACTTATTAAAGTCACAAATGATTTGTTAATGGCTGCAGATTCGGGACTTTTATCAATACTCGTTCTTCTTGATTTAACTGCAGCCTTCGACACTATCTCACATAGCATTTTACTGGAAAGGTTGATTTCTATTGGGATCACTGGTACAACTCATGTATAAAGTATAAACTCTACTAGTTTAGTAGTTTTATACTACAAGTTTTCTTTAAGTGAACTTAACATCGTACTTATAGTTTACTATTTATACATTATTTTTGCTCTTTTAGTGTACTCGCAGTATAAAACTACTAAACTAGTAGTTTACTGAAAGTATACTAGCAAGTTTTCTTTTAGTGTACTCTCAGTAAACTACTAGTTTAGTAGGTTTATGCTACAAATTTTCTTTAAGTGAACTTAACATTATACTTATAGTTTACTATTTATATATAATTTTTGCACTTGCAGTAGGCCTATACTACTATGTTCAAATGTTATTTTTTATACTTGAAAAATACTTTTAACTGTACTTTAATTTTAAAAACCTTTTATTAGCTTCATGCATTAACACTTGCATGTTGGTAAGTTTCATAAAGAAAGGCAACAAACTCAATTATCAGGGGGACTAAACAAAAAAGATGCGAAAATCTCATTTTTGTCAAAGACTAAGCCTTGATCAGATTCAGAAACGTGATCAAAACACAGATGGAGTAGATCGAGTCCAACCCCCCCAAAGCTTCACAGTCATTTTCTCTTCATGGGTTACGCTTCATTTCATTTGGTAACATTAAGCAGTTTTGATTTACAAGCTGTTTAATGTTTGATGATCATAAAATGACAGGAGATGTCAAGCTCCTGAAAGGACAAATACTATAAGCACTAGAAAGGCACCATGAAAGCAGTAGGCCTACACATTCTACACTACATTCTAAGTCTTGGTGAAAACTCTTCTGATTGGACACACTGGGTTTGCTGTTATACAGACACATGATAGAGAAGCCAAATCAATGAATGCTGAATGTTTTTTTCACTGGGGGTTTTGGTTCTTTTGCTGTTGTTGCTGTATAAGGACCTTTTATCATCTAAAGACGCGCCGCGCCGCCCTCGCCGGAGCTCGCCGCCGGCTCTCATTGAAAATGAATGGCTTCCGGCCGCTTTGACGCTCTCGCCGCCGGCGGTGTGGTGGCGAGAGCGTCAAAGTGGCCGGAAGCCATTCATTTTCAATGAGAGCCGGCGGCGAGCTCCGGCGAGGGCGGCGCGTCTTGAACGGCGAGAAGAGTTGAAATCAAGTCAACTTTATGGTAATAAGCTATGACGCGGTTCGGCGGCAACCAGCGACAACCAATCGGAATGTAGAAGTCCTCCGCCTGAGAGGATACAAGAGAACACATTCCTGTAAACTTTGATTTCGACCACATTAGTTCCTAAGCAAAATGGAGGAAAAAATAATCATTTCTGTTGTGGGTTTCCCGTTATTGTACGACTTGTCCCTGTTTACATACAGGGACATTAATAAAAAGAACGACGCATGGAACAAGGTGTCTGAAATTGTTGGTGTTTCTGGTGAGTTGCTAATGGGCATTAACGTTATATATTTTCTAGAAAAAAGCGGGAATTGCATGATAACTTTAGCGCCATATCACGCAAAACAGTTGTTTATGCAAACAGGTCAGTAAAGTTAATTTTACGTTTTACAAGATCAGTTTTTGTCTCTACATAATTAAATGTGCAACTATGATATGGCAATTTACTGATGCTGTACAATAGCCTAACATACTTTAGCCCGCCAAATTTCATTAGATGTAATTATCAGCTGTTATAATCATAGTTATCTAATTTTGAAGTACACTATAATTCTTCCATATTTTAAAATGAAAGCAGTCACTTCTGCCTTTTTTTTAAATTTAAAAATAATTCTGCAAGGAAAAACAAAAGTGTACTATACCTGTTCCCCTTGTGGTATTTATCTACAAATTGCTTAGCTGGAGAAAATAATGATAAATGTCATTACAGTCACATATTGAATAAATAAAAAATGTCATCAGTCACATATTTAATGAAGTTTCATATTGTCTTTTTACTAGCGGATGAGTGCAGGAAAAGATGGAAGTCCCTTAGAGACACATTCAGAAAGGAGAAGAGGAAGGAGGCAGAGAGGAATAGGAGTGGAGCAGGCGCAAGCAGTGTCCGGCCATGGCGCTACAGTGGGGTCATGGGCTTCCTCAACCCATTCCTAGAAGATAGGTTAACGTGCAGTAATATGGTAGGGGGGGGGGTTGGGGAAAACCTGACCCCAGAGGAAAGAGAATATGCCATGGCCGGGCCCAGTCAGGTAGAGGAGACACGCACACACAGTCATCAGTGTGAGTCCAGCATTCAGGGACAGCCAGATGAAAGCCAGAGCCAGTCCAGCCTTCTTGGACAGGCACGTGGAAGCCAGAGCCAGGCAGGTATAAGCCAGAGCCAGGCAGGTGTAAGCCAGAGCCAGGCCAACCTTCATGGACAGGCAGGTGGAAGCCAGGGCCAGCCCAGCCTTCAGCCCTCCTCATTAAGGAGAAAGAGACCACACCACAGCTCCAACTTCGATGAGTGCATGCCAACAGCTTTGGAAGCTGTTAGTAGAAGAGCGAGCACCAATGAGGACAGTGACAGCCTTTTTTTTCAAAGCCTCGTGGAAGACTTCAGGTCGCTGTCTGTGAGGACCAGACAGGACCTGAAGTTTAAAATACACAGGCTTGTGTATGAGGCTAGATGTCTGGAGGCTGAAGTTGAAGAACAGTGGGGTGAGAGTAACGGGGGGCAGCTGACAAATCTGTGAGGGGTGATTGTAAGCTTATTTCCCTCGCAGTCTTGTCAGCTGCACCTTGTGCTTTCTCCCTTGTTCTAACAGTGTTCAAAAAAAGTGTTCTGAAAGTATTAGTCAAAAGTACAAAACTGTTCTGTATGAAAGTATTGTATGAAAGTATTAGTTCTTGTAAAGTACAAAACAGTTCTGTATGAAAGTATTGTATGAAAGTATTAGTTCTATTGTAGGAAAGTATTAGTTCAACAGTGTTTAAAACTTTAAGTTATTCATTTTTATTTTTACGTTATTAGTAAAATAGGCAATAAAATATTGTCAAGATTTCTGGTTATGTGTGTTTTATATTATTACAAATCTGTCATATTCTACCATATATTGAAAATGTGTAGGGAACCCAGGTGAGATTAAAAGTACACTTCCATAAGTGTTTTTAGAGCAGTCTTGCTCAGTCTATTAATATGAACTAAAATGTGTTTTTAAAATATGGAGAAACCATGTTTATGAACCGAGATGTGTTTTTAAAATATCGAAACACCATGAATATGAACTAAAATGTGTTTTTACAAAATCGAGACACCATGAATATGAACTTAAATTTGTTTTTAATTGGTGGCTCTTAAAAGAGCCGTTTAAAGGCATGGCTTATGCCACAGGTTGCCAGGGGACAGCTCCCTCTGTGGAGAAATAGGCCATGAATTTCTCCCGCACACGGATGGACTCCCGTGTGGCATTATTGCTGCCCACTCGGCTGACCTCCTGTAGGCCAGCAGCTTCTCTGTCTCCAGCAGATGGTATGGGCGTCCTGGTGATGCTAGTGGACCTCCTCAGGAAGTTGTGGAGGACACATGTAGCCTTCACACAGGCGTCCACGTTGGCAGGGCTGATCGCAATAACTCGCCTGTACATCCGCCACTGGGCTATGAGAATGCCTGAATACCCTTTGCCTGCCGGAGAGATTGTGTCCTGGGAAAGGCCGCATGAGGTCCCGGCGGAGTGTAAAGGCCTCATCAGCCACAAAAACATGTGGCACAAGATGCTCGACCTGGCAGCAGAGCATCTTGTGGCAGGCCAAGGGTCCCATCTCGCAGTGCCTGGCCGAAGGTGGAGTTAGCCAGCACACCACCATCGCTTGTCCTCCCGTAGCTGCCAACATCCACTACCCGGAAGCAGTACTGTGCATCCACCACTGCCAGGAGGACAACAGAGTAGGTCCCCTTGTAATTAAAGAACAGAGAGCCTGAGTTGTCAGGGGCCCTGACTACAACATGTTTCCCATCGATGGACCCAAGGCAGTTTGGAAAGTTCCACCGATGGAGGAAGTCATTGGCAATGCTTTGCCAGTCCTCAGTGGTGGGGACTGGCATGACCTCCTGCACCAAGGCATCCCATATTGCCCTTGCGACCTCTCCAACAATACCTGCCACGGTGCTCACTCCCACACGATAGCAAAAAGCTATGGTGTGGTAGGAGTCTCCAGTGGCCAAGAATCTGAAATAATAATAATAATTACTTAGGCAAAATGATCAAACAAAAAAAAAAAAACTGTGGTGAAAAGAAGCTAAATACATTTACTTTATATTTTTTTTCCACCTCAAACTTCCTCTGAAACTCCAAATTCTGTTTTTACATTAATGCATGAGTAATAATAATCTAATGATATAATGGTATAATAGTCACCGTTCACTTTTACTCCTTTATGTCAATTTTCCTGATTATACTTGTTTGTATAATGTACAAAAATGTATACTTCTTTGTAGAAATGTTTAGACCGGATTATACTTTTATAAATTTTTAACGCAGGACTTTAACGTGTATCAGAGTATTTTTACAGTGTGGTATAACTTAATTACTTTTTACTTTATTAAGTAAATAATAATAATTAATAATTCAATAATTAATTATTATTATTATTAATAAGTAAAGGATCTAAAGGATCATTCTGTTCTTCTAAGTAAAGGATCTAAATATTACTTTGTCCACAACTGGAAAATAGCATTTAAGAACAAATGAAAACAATATCCAATATCCAACCCATTGAAAATACAAAACAAAATACTTATAAAAATATAAAGAAACAAATTAAACCATAAAGAACAAAAATCTCGAACTCACCGTAGACAGATTGCGAGGCGCTCAGCCGCATTAATAGCACGCCGATAGTTGGTATCTTGCCTTCCAATTCGCGGCCCAACTTTTGACAGCAGGTTGTCAAACTGGTCCCTGTCCAGTCTGAAATATTGCTGGAACCTGCTGTCATCCAACCGCAACTCCTGCACCAGCCGGTGATACTCACCAAGCTGCTGACGGGCTTGGAGAATATCATGCACCCACACTGATCTCCGACGTCTTCTCCGCAGGTAGAGCAATGCCACACCAAACGCAACAACTTGCTCATCCATAGTGTTGTCAGTTTGATTAGAAAAAGCCGCGCAACACTATTTATAGGCAACATTTTCACGCTAGAACTTGTTTTTTCAGCGGGAATGCAATTCATTTGCTCAAAATAATAATGATTTTGACCAATTGCAGCAACCAGGACAGGTATTGTAATGTAGATTGCACACAAATCAATGTTAATTAAACACCAAGTCTATTAAATATTCTATTATCTGCATGTTGAAATTAGACTCATGAACACAAAAGCCAGAACACACAAATGGATTTTTTATTTTATTTTCGTTAGAAAATAACTATAATTGTTAAGGTCTTTCCATCTGTCATTTTGTTACTTTCACATTTAAAAGGTTCATTAGGTTAACTTATACCCTACGTGAGGCCACTCTGCACAAAATGGGGTACTGATTTATGTTCAGTTCTTATTTGCTTTGCGGCCCCTTTAATTAAAGTTTAAAAAAAATCACGCATTCTAATCTACGTCAGAGCGTCACCGAATCTTTCTATAAGCGTTGGTGGCAGGGTGGCGAGAGCGAATTTTGCCGCTCTCGCCGGCGGCGGTGTGAACGTACAGTTAGGCTCAACTGTCAAACTATCAACTTGAGATTTGAATCCGTGGCGAAAGGAAGTAGTTCTGCACAAAAGATGGGTTTTAAAGACACTCCATTGTTGTTTCTTATTTATTTACACACTTGTGCTGTCAAACTGTTGTACAAACACAATATCACACTGGTAGCCATGCGGTATAGCTGTAAATCAGAACGCTGTGATTACCTACGGCACTCCACCACAGCCATGCTGATGTACAGCCATATCGCACTGCTAGAGTGAGATATTGCTTTAATATAATATAATATAATATAATATAATATAATATAATATAATATAATATAATATAATATAATATAAAAATACCTGTAAGTGGAGCCATACACTGAAGTCCACATCCATTGCTGCAGCATTTCTCATTGTTGGCACAGTCACTGTCATCGGCACACGACACGAAACGTATCCAGGCACACATTCCTGGTTCATATGCTCTGATTGGACACACTCCTGGGTTTGCTGTTATACAGACACATGACAGAGAAGCCATATCACTGAATGCTGAATGTCTTTTTCACTGGGGTTTTTGGTTATTTTGCTGTTGTTGCTATATGGAACTTTGAAATAACTGAAATCATTTGGCGAAGTGATATGGACATGTAATGCGGTCAAGACCTGCCTGGAACTAGCCTGGGTTTCCCCATGCTGCCTTGAGCGCAGCACGATTTTATTCACGCTGCTAGGCAGCCTGGATTCCATGGACCAGATTTTCGCCTCAGCGAGGGGACCAATCACAGAACGGGGAGGGAGTAGCAAGACGATGACGACGTCTATGCGACACACCGAAGCAGTTTGTTTATATCTATGGATGCAACATGGCAGCAGACGCGAAGTTACCTTTCGATGCAGCCTAGATAGTTCTCTGAGTAGTTTAGAACGCAAGTTTATTTCGTCTTCTTCCTCGTCGAATTTCTGTCGCTCTACATACGTCATCTGGTATAATTGAAACAATTGGCTATGAGCTACGTACAGGCGCATTTGATAGACATTCGTAGCGCCCAATAAACGGCTCTGGGCATTCGTAAACCACACCTCAAATACGAGAAAATGAACATGTGGTTCCCAGACCACGTCTCAATGAGACTAGGTCTGACGTTAGCCAGGCTAACCTGGAACTACTTTAGCCGTGCGTTTCCCTGAAAATAATTGCACACCTTAGAATCTTCGTCAACCAATCAGATTCAAGCATTCAACAGCCTTGTAGTATAATGTACCGTATTTTTCGGACTATAAGTCGCTCCGGAGTATAAGTCGCATCAGTCAAAAAATGCGTCATGAAGTGGAAAAAAACATATATAAGTCGCACTGGACTATAAGTCGCATTTATTTAGAAATTTATTTTACAAAATCCAAGACCAAGAACATACATTTAATCAGGAAAGGCAAGTTATTCAACTACACAGTAGCACACAGAACAACAGGCTGAGTAGGTGTCCGGTATGTTAACGTAACACATTAACAGTTATTCAGCTACACAACAGCATAAAGAACATACCTGGGAGGCTGAAAAGGCTAAATTAACATAAGCCAGCGAGTCCAACAAGCAAGTTACCAGTAAACAAGTTCACCAAGCTCCCGCAATCTCATTCCACATAATTTTCTTCATCATTGGTGTCGCTTCTGAACAACTCCGCCAAATAGAGCGCCCTCTCGCGCCTGTAGACGGTAATGTTTTCTCTTGGTTCATCTCAGTCTGAATTAATTTTGATATATAAGTCGCACCTGACTATAAGTCGCAGGACCAGCTAAACTATGAAAAAAAGTGCGACTTATAGTCCGGAAAATACGGTAATGTAATGTAATACCTGTAACTGGAGCTGTACACTGACGTCCACCGCATGCACTGCTGCAGCATTTCTCATTGTTGGGACACTCACTGTCGTCGGCACACAACTCTAACCCCTTCATGATACACCATACTTGTTCAAAGCTTGTGCTTGGACACACTCCTGGCTTTGCTGTTATAAAGACACATGACAGAGAAGCCATATCACTGAATGCTGAATGAATTTTTCACTGTCAAAAAATATTTTTGGAAGTTATAAATATTATTAGAATACATTTTACAAGAAAGAACTATTTCAGTCTTTCTACTGTTACTTGTGTTACTTGCTGTTCTTCTGTTTTGAAATGTACTAGCAATTTCTGATCTACAAATGTTATATATTGCATCTTTATCCAGTTTTAAAAAAAATGATACCACTCTATTTGTAATTTATTTCAAAATGTAAATGGAAGGTTGAGCACATTACATTGTCGGATATGAGAAACAAAATCTCATGCAATATGAGAAACTTTCCACTTTTCACGAACTTCCCATGCTTTTCCAGAAAAGCAAAGGATTTTTTTTCTTTTTGTGCTTTTGGCAACTGACATCTCACAATTTTTTTGTGTTTAAGTTATGGTAAGCAAGACATTTATTTCTGAATAAACGGTACTTCATATGGGCCTATAATAACTAAAAGTAACATTGCTAAGTTATTTATTTATTTTAGTTGTTAAGTTACATTTATCTGTTCAAGTATACTGCTGTCCCCCTCAGATTCATTCATTTAAATAACCTTGTTTTTGTTTCAGCTATGGACAGCTATATGACAACAACACGCAGCAAAAGTTCTCAACGCAATCAAATACAGAAACACTCTGCAAATACTCACAACGCACATACGATTAGGATGTTAAAATAAACTTACTTTTCAGGTCATTGACAACACCACTGACAAGTAGACATTGAACAATTAATGTCACTTAATGGGGTCCCCTGGAAACAATTCCAATGCTATTTGCAGTGCATTTCTGAATTTGGTTGTATTGTGAGTATTTGCAGCACATGTCAAACTGAATTTGCTGATGTTTTTTCTTTTTACATGTGTTTTTTACATTTGCAGCACGTTGAGCTCTCTAGGCTGTGGATAAACAACATGTTTGAATAATATACGCTGCTGAAAGATCCAGACGTCAGGGGAAGATGGATGCAGTTTATTTTTTGCGGACGTCCCAGTCACGGCAGTGTTAATTTAAGCGTGTGTTCTCCACATTTCAAGGATGCGTGACAGTTGAGAACAATCGCAGTTTGATGCTGGCTTTTGCCAGAAAACTTTTGTATAAGATAAGGCCGTGTGGACTTTTCTGGGCTCAACAACGACGACGCAGACTGTAAGTAATGTAGGCTATTTAAAACTTAAAACTTTTTTAAAACGTTAATTGCAGTTTAATTCATTATGAATAATCACCGTGTTTTTACTTAGTTTAGCCTACTTATTGTTTTCATGACCATCATGTTCATGCCCCGTAGGCTATTAAAAGATGTAGGCTGTCAAACTGACAAAATAGTTTCACACTTTCTATGTGGACTGGCTGATGCATTCTTAGTTGTGTTGATGGTTCATTTCCTCTGATTCCGACTCAAACATCATTGCAATCGCCATCGCCTCGCACGCATCACCCGTTATTATGGTAACGGTAAACAGAGCTCCGCAAAATCCGCACGTTTTGACAAGGGGGCGTTAACAATTGATGCATAGGCACTGACGTTAGCCAATCATAACAGTGGGCGTTAACACTGAACTCTTAAAGGGGAAACACCCCCAAAACAGACTGTTTGAATCAGAGGATGAGAAACAGGATGGGAAAAGGTCATAAATCACTAAATTTTAAAAGTTTTTTGTCCAAAAAACTATAGTAATACTATAATTGCACCTAAGGGAACATAATAAAAGAAAAGAAAAAACCATGTTATGATGACCCCTTTAAACTTTGTCGGCTTTGAATTCTGGTTTGCGATCTGGTCACCCGATTATCAGTGAATTTAACAATATTCCATTAGTTATTTAGGGCTGTATTCTCCCAGTCGATTAGTCGATTATTTGGTCGATACGTTCTGGCTCGACCAAAATTCTGATTGGTCGATTTTTTGCCGCGTTCATTTCAGTGTTCATTTACCGGTAATCAGTTTTGCCGCGTTCATTTCATCAGTTTTGCCGCGTTCATTTCATTAGGTGGAAAGCACTAATTGCTAATGGGGGTGTTTTCAGAGCACCCCTGTTTCACAGGTAACAGTCTGTCTTCAGAACACCCCCCTTGTTTTCACTTCTTTTGGATTAGCCCAACTCACCGGAGAAGACGGACAGATTGAAGAAAGTAGGCTACTAGAAGGTTTGCTGAATATTACTTGATCTGGTTTGTTTAATAAATATTATTTTTTTATTAAAGTGGACGTGCTTTTTGTGTTTAAGAGTAAAAGCTTTAAGTTAATAGTCTATTCGTGTTTCAGCCGCGAAGCTGAGCTCCTATGTTCAGCCCATAGACTGTAAAAAATAGGTTCAGCCTCACTCTGTGCGAGCTGCACAGAGCGGCTGAAATGATAGTGTCTGTCAGTTATTATAATACATATGACAGAAACAATTGTCTAAATTATGTTACATATTCCTCAAAAGTTCTTGTCATGATATCACTAGTTGACAACATAGTAACGTACTATTTTCGGAAATCATAGGCTATGATATTGCGCAGGTGCACGTGATGCAACGCTGTCAGAGCCGACAGCCGACAGACTCGTGTGTCAGACTCATTTCAGTGCAAATTAATTACGTCAAAAACGATTTAATACTGCAAATAGCCTACTAGTTTTTTATGTTTATTTATAATTCATTTAGGCGGACAACAAGGCTACCAAGTACTGAGCACAGTGCGCAGCTAATTAATTTAACGTTTTTTTTCTAACGTCATTTTTTGTCGATTTTTTGTCGAAAACTTCAGGACTTCAGTCGACCAAGATTTTCTTTGGTTGAGTACAGCCCTATAGTTATTCCATAGAGAAAGCTTGAATTGTCTACTTTTAAACAAAACAATTCAAAACGAAAATAAATCGACTAGCATATGCTTATGAATTTCGTATGAAGTGTGCATTTCTCTCTATAGGCACGTTCACTGCGAAGATGACGAGTCAGCATCGTCAACTTCACCTTTGCAGCTGAACACTGACACAGAAAACACTAGTTTATTAATAAACAATTCAAATGTCTCCTTGCTATATTTGACACATTCATAATCATTACTTTTGCCGGTTCATTGTGACAGCTGTTGTGCGTTATTGGCAGCGTCACCCTCTGGTTACATGAATGCGTCACCACCGCATCAGCACCAGAACATGGAGATTTTATTTTAGAAAATAATCGCACAACCCTTTTAGATATGTTAATGATAAGTATTTCAATTAAAATTTGTTGTGGACCGGTTGTGGTGGGCCGCTCTGTGCCAGAAAGTCCAGGGCCACGTTTTAGCCATATAATATAGACCCCTTTTGCGCCGACGTCACAGTTACGTCACGGCGCTAGCTGGAGGCAAAACAAACGGAAAACTGGAGGCGGCCAATACAAACCTGCACAGATTCGGCTACATAATAAGGAGCTTAAATTATTATTTTTATTATTAAATGTCATCTTGTTGTGTTGTTGGGTGCAAGAATCGATGAAAAATGAGTATGCTGTATCTGGAATTTGTATTTCTAGAAAATATTCATATCATTCAAATTGCACCGTACTGTCACACACATTGTCGTCTTCTTGGCGCTGGCTAGGCAGAACGTACCACACAAGTCTTTACATGACCATTCATTCAGCACATAGTTATAGGCATCTAAATATATATGCCCTCAGTTTCTCTTTACCCTCGGTTTCTCTATCGGGTAGGTGTAGAAGTCAGGCCACTCAACCGGAGGTTAACGTTAATCCTGTCAGATCGTCAATTGACTGAGCGTGTACGGTCATCTGGTTCCGTCTGTTAAAATTAACTTTTGCAAATAACAATCGCGGTCCTGGACAGTGGTGACTTTGCACATTAAGACATAATCGGATTTTCTCCAGTCATTGTTAAAAAAACAAGCTAACAAAACTTGCAAACTAGCGTTAGTGAAGCGGCCAGAGGGATCTTTCTGTCTCCAGCTAAGCCCCGCCCACACAAATACGTCACCATGTTTACCAACTGTAAAGGGTCTATAATAGGGGTGTAAATCGGACAGTTCATCACGATACGATACGATATCGATTCTCTCAGCCAGCGATACGATATTTTCCGATACTTCAAAAAATTCCACGATACGATTCGATTCGATTCGATTCAGGGCTATATCGATCGATTAATCGATATTTAGATATTATGTTCACACAACCAGTTACGTTTTTATTAACTCACAAATGCAACCAAAATATATAACATGAACGTTTAATTAAACTCTTTGAAAATTGCACACCCTCTCCCAGTTGGGACATTTATAACAGAAGTGGTCATTTGCAAGTACTCCGTTCTTGTTCATTTTCATAAATCATGTTTTTTATTATTATTGTGCATTCCAAGTAATATCAATCAAACTGCAGCTGGGTTGTTTTGATTAATAATAATAATAATAACAAGTTAAAAAATACAGGTAAATTACAAAATTAAAGTTAATTGAAAGTATGCTTTAATATGTTAAAAGTTGTTTTGTTTTTTTTAGCAGAGCAGATACATTCACATTTCATCTTTCTGAGTCAAACAAAACCAAGTAATTGCTATGATAAATAATACAACACTCGTTAATCTTCATAACGTTAATCTCCTCAGCTGACATAGACGCCTGACAAACTTTGTTGTTGTGATAACGTACACGCAGTACAGTGAGCTTTTCCCTCACCACTAAACGAGCTGCTTTAGTAAGGTTCCGTGAAAATGTTTCAGGTTTTATTTTCCTTTTACGCCCTTTAGAAGATATCACGAGTTCATTGAAATTATCCATCCTCGATCACTTTTAGTCAGCTTTGACGAAACTCCTCTTAGCCAGCGCGTCTTTTCAAAGTGACATCTGACCTACTGCGTCGCTAAAACGGACTTATCGTGTTGTGTTCACCAACAAGGGTGCGAGTGCTTGTCTGTTTCTGCTGTAAAACATGAACTCGCGATGCCTTGACAGCGGACAATACCGACTTTTGTGAAAAAAAAAAACTTGTTTAGGGTTCAGTCAGTCTTGTCAGGCGTCTTTTTCAGATGAGGAGATTAACGTTACACACCGGCAGGCGGTTGGTGAGTAAACGAAAATGTGCGCTTTGGCGGAAGGATTTTACGTGAGAATGTGGAGGTGTCAAAATAAACGTGTATATCGATATTTTAAGTGTGGAATCGATGCATCGTATCGTTAGACGTTATATCGATGCATCGATCCATATCGATGTATCGTTACACCCCTAGTCTATAATATAATATAATATAATATAATGTTGTCACGATACTAGAATTTCTAACTTCGATACGATACCTTGAAAAATATCGATATTCGATACCATTTTCGATACCACGGAGAAAAAAACTGCCACAATATTAAGGGGGAATTTTTTTTTATTTAAAGCTAAATATAACAAGTCTAGGACAATGAGGTATATTTTACATGAACAAAAATGTCCTGAGGTAGTGCACTTGTTCAAAAGCATAGGCTAAATGCTGGTTAATACATTAACGTTACTTATTTGATGAACAGATTTAAACGCAAACGTGCGTGCATCACACGCGAAAACAATGCTCACTGGATCGACATGAAGTCAAGCACCTTAATTTATATAGTGCTTTTAACAATACAGATTGTGTCAAAGCACTTAACAGTATCAAATTGGAGGATAGAGTGTCAGTAATGTATAATAAGATTAAACATTAAATTTTCAGTTAAAGGCATTTCATGATTGAATTCAGAGATGTCATTGTCTAGCTCAGTTTAGTTTAATTGGTAGGCCTATCTGTGTAATCAAATTGATGATAATCGCTAATGAAGGCAAATTGCAGAATTAAATAATTTTTTGAATAAAGTTAAGTTACTTGTCTAAGATTCCTCAGTCAAATTATATTAACTTTAAGAATTACGGTGAAAAAACGAGACAACACACTCATATCAACAACAATACTAGGCCATCTTGGTTAATGTTTCAGAAATGTTAAAATGAGAAGAATTACCAACCTCTCGAAATTATTTATATAGATCCGGGTGTCGGTCTTTCAGGTGCTTTGCTATATTAGGCCCCGATCACACTAACGCGTTTTTCAGGTTCGAAAACGCGAGGCACGCAGCACTCATCACACAGAACGAGCAGTGCGCTGCGTTTTTTTATGCTGCTAGGCAACCACTGAAACAGCTGTCCTGTCAGTCAAGTAAACGTCAAATCAGCCTTTTATTAACTTTATTTACTTTCTGTTAACATTGTGGTAGTTACGGTTCGTGAAGTCGTTAAGCTCCTGGTAACCCGCGAGAGCACCACAAGTTTATCCTCCATCATCACACTCTCCGGGCGTTCAAGCAACTAGCTTTCATCACTAAAACGGAAGGCCCGCGGGGCGCAGCAGGCGCAACAGCGCGCAGAACGCTCACTGGAAACCAATTGAAAATAGGCGCCTCTCACTGCAAAAAACGCGTCAGGTGTGATCAGCCCCATTCACTTCACTTTTGCTATTTAACCAGAGCGAATGAGACGAGTGCGCGTGTGGTGTTTGTCAACGCGCCTTTGGAGAGAAGTGAAAGTGACAGCTCGGCTAGTATCGATACTTCGGGAAATTAGTATTGGTACCGTTCAGATATTTCAGTATCGATATTTATCGAAATATCTATATTTTTGACAACACTAATATAATATAATATAATATAAAAATACCTGTTTCTGGAGCCATACACTGAAGTCCACATCCATTGTTGCAGCATTTCTCATTGTTGGCACAGTCACTGTCATCGGCACACGACACGAAACTTATCCGGGCACACTTTCCTGGTCTATATTTTCTGCTTGGACACACTCCTGGCAGGGGCAGACTGGGCATCTGGTTTACCTGGACTTTTCCTGGTGGGCCGTACAACTTGGTTTGGTCCATTGCTACGTAAATATACATATATAAAGAATGAATTATAATGTACATAGTTGGGGTGTCGCAATATACCGGTGTTGACAATAATCGTGAATGAAGAATGAAATATCGACATCGTGTTAATTTAGAGTGTGACAATATACCGGTATTGGTGATAACCACAATGTTTAAAATGAATAGGAATCTTATGATAACATGACAAATAAATACTCCAGCGCCAGTACCTGGTTGACCTCTCAGGTGTCTGTATTGCACCCACGGACACCTATCAAATAAGAAGACGACACAGCGCTCGCCCGCGCCCGCACAGCTAGAGTGAAACACTCTGTCCACACCCGAAAAAAGTAAGCTCGCCAGTATGGAGTTCTTTGGCTTCAAAGAAAACAGCACCTTAAAGGGCACCTATTATGACTCTTTTCACAAGATGTAAAATAAGTCTCTGATGTCCCCAGAGTATGTATGTGAAGTTTTGGCTCAAAATACCCAACAGATCATTTTTTACAGCATGTTTAAATTGTAATTTTTTGGGGCTCAGAAAAACGCGCTGTTTTAGTGTGTGCCCTTTAAATGCAAATTAACTGCTGCTGCACGGCACAGGGGGCGGAGCTTCACAAGCTCGCGCATCTGATAATATCAGAACAGAAACTCTCAGTTGCGGTGTTCATTTCGACTCGGAGTAGGACAATAATGCCCACAGAGCCAGAGAATATATGCTGTATGGACATAGAACAGGTATAGTTTAGTTTAATTATGGTTATAACTTATTTGTCATCTGCTTTTATCCACTATTAATACAAGCCTGCTGTAGCAAACCCTGTCCGAATGATGACCAAAATATACTGACGAGTTCAGTGAAGTTTATTGTACATCACACAAAAGATGAGCGTTAGTTTTACTCCAGAGAATCTCTGTAAGAGCTGAATAAATATAGTATAAGAAGTGCGCATTAAAGTCTTATCCATAAACTCTCTCTCTCTCTCTCCCTTTCATTATCAACAACATACACAGCGAAGTACACAAAACACTCGTTACAACTAACAGTAAACAAATATACACACCTTTTCAGTGGGTGCTAAATAAACTGGTAAACCTTATATCGGTAAAATGACTCGAAGAGCTGTCATAAAGAGCGCGCTGCCGCGTTCGCACTTTCATTTCTTCCGTGTCCAGTCACGTTAGGCCTGTTGCTACGGAGAGTGTAAACTTGAAACAGTACAGATCCATCCTTGAGTAACAACGGGTGTAAATGAAGACTGCTATGTTCATTCTTACATCCATTAACAACACACTTCAATCGCTTAGGAGACATTCTTGTCTACAGCTGCTCAAGCGTCGAACAATGGCGGACTCTGTGTCCAGCTCACTGAGGGCGGGTCTAGGCTCAAACTGAAGTGTCACTCAACAGTCGTGGGAGGGGCCTGTGCAATTCTACGTCACATTGCGCCGAATCTGAGAACAGCTCATTCTGAGACAGTGCTTATGATTTATTGAGATTGTAAAAAAAACACTGGGTGGATTTTTATCATTCTAGGGTGATTTTTTTTATATAATTTCTTTTAATATATAATATCACCTGACATGTCTGTTCAATGAAATGAGGGGCTGAAGTGGGTGTGACCTTTTTTGGGGGGGTGGAGCTGTGCTTTAATGAAGCAAAACCACATGCTACAGAGTGCCACCATGTTTAAGTTAAAATATTGTTTTATTAAAAAATATATGCATGTGCATCAGTATGTAAAGAAGTATGTTTGATTGTTTAAAGATTTATTTTGTTTTTATTTATATACTAAAACTGTGTTTTTTTGTTCGTTGCCTCAGGGCAACACTGTGCTATGAGGGTACTAAAACTCACAAGGTTTTCTACATAGGTGGAATAGGGAAAACAAGCAATATGTGCATTAGAAGGTTTATTTTGACAAACATCAATCACAAATGGTTTCGACCTATCACAAACATCAAATAATCAACAAAACCAACTATTACTACTAATTACAACTAACAACCCCCATAACACTTTGTGTATAAATGTTCATATTCATATGAACATTTACACCAAACACTACACATACATATGGGGGGGTGTTAGTTGTGATTGTATTTTTTTCCCATAATTTTAACTGTAAAGAACTATAAAAAATAAAAAAAAGCAACGGAAAAGACATTTTAATGCCCTATCCCTATTTTCCCTATTCCACTTATGTAGAAAACCTTTGAGTTTTAGTACCCTCGTAGCACAGTGTTGCCCTGAGGCAACGAACCCATATCTGGTTCAGGGGTGGAGGGGGGGCACATTTTATGATGGATATGTTATCAAGGACCCCCAAGCTCCCAAAAAATGGGGTGAAAGATTTTTTTTCCCAAAAAACAAAAAGTCATGCCATACAGGGTTAATTTCATAATGTCTTTAAACATAAGAATATTGCTGGCCAAGCATCCTATGTATATTTTACTATTTATCAGTAACAGGGGCAATTGCATTTTACTGTAACAGGCTAGGGTACAAGCTTGTAATACTAAGCAGATCTCAATTTAGGCACTAACACTGTAATGGGCTCCAATTCAGAACTTAAAATAACATTATGGAATGTGAGAGGTTTGGGGAAATTAACTAAAGTAAAACAAGTAATGACCAGAATTAAACAAATTAATCCCTCAATTGTATTTTTACAAGAATGTCATATATCTTCAAATGACACGACACCAATACCAAGGCGTTGGAAAGGCCACATTTATTCAGCTTTATTTTCTCCTAACTCTAGGGGGGTTATGATTTTAATACACAAGTCAATTCCATTTCAAATATCCAAGGTTTTACAGGACACAGCTGGACGTTACATAATAATTCAAGGATCTATTCTTAATGAAAACATTATTTTGGCAAATGTGTATGGTCCTAATACAGATTGTCCAAGTTTTTTTGAAAAATTATTTATTTTACTGTCTTCTTTGTCAGGAAAATTGATAATTGCTGGAGACTTTAATTGCACATTATCTCCTAGCCTTGACCGCTCAACAGGATCAGATACAACACATACAGTCTAGAAAAAAGATATGGAACTATATAAGAGAACTTAATCTGTGTGACACATGGAGAAGGTTATACCCTAGTAAAAGAACATATTCATGCTGCTCTACAGTGACGAAGGGTCATTCTCGTATTGATTATTTTTTAATTTCTAATGACCTCTTTCCAAGAGTAACAATTTGTGAGTATGATTCTATTGTCATTTCGGATCATGGACCAGTGTCTTTAGTTTACAAATCAATAAGTGAAAGAAACCCGCCGCTGGCGCCTCCAACCGAAATGGCTGCATGATTGTGATTTTATCAAATTTATTGGAGAACAGATAGATAATTTTTTCAAAGAGAGTAAAAATGAAACGTCAGCTACTATAAGGTGGGAAGCATTCAAGGCATATATCCGAGGTCAGATCATTTGTTCTACAAGCTCAAAAATGAATAAAATAAAATTGGAATTAGATTTATTGGAAAAAGAAATTAAGCTTGCAGAGGGAAAGGCTTATTTAGACACTTCAAATACATCATGAACTTGTATTCTATTCCTACTTCTGGTTGGGTGAACGCTGGCGCGTTTTGGTTGCCGCTGCCTTTTTCGAACTTTTTGTTGTATCTTTGTTGATCAGTTTGTGCGGATTAGTTCGGATATAAGCTGAAATCATGGTGAACTTCAAGCTTCCACTGTGGATCATTCTTTCAACTATGGTCTCTACCATCACAACCCAGAAAACACTGCGAACCTCAGTGCAAACCAAATTACAGAGAAGTCTCAAATTCCATCAAGACATTCTCCTTCGGCGACCAAAATACATCCACCGTGGCTCCCGGCGAAACTACTGCATTTCCGACGAGGAACAGGCCGGGTCTATCAGTTCATTTTGGACTGCCAGCCCACGAGTTCGGAAGAGGAAAGGTTTCCGATCAGCGTGTTAGTGTGCTAACTCCACTGGCAAAATTCATCGCAAAATCGTGCAACACTTCCCACAAGTTTGCCCTCTACAACGTTCGTTCCATCACCAACAAAGGCCTTCTGATCAATGATCTTATTATTGACCAAAACTTGGATTATTTAGGTCTAGTCGAAACTTGGCAATAGGGCTGTCAACTTTAGTCGTTTAGTCGACTAATCGGTCGATGCCGTCTTGGTCGACTGACATTCTCATTGGTCGACCAGTTGCATTTTTTTTTTTTTTTTTCACCAATAAAGAAATTTTCATTGATTTACTCCTTGATATTTATTCCTTTATAAGCAGTTATATATTACTGTATTCTAAATATAATTAGCCTATGTTTTATCCCCAACTTTAACCCTCTGAGGTCGACAAACGCGCCGGCGCGTTTTGCTGGATTTTCTCCACATTGTAGCACTATAAACTTAAATTACTCAGTCATTTATAGTCATACAGAAAAAAGAAATATAAAAAAAAGAATCTGTGATATTTCTCCTTTTGTGTGTGTCCACTTACAATCAAACCAAAACATTGTGCTTTTGTAAAATAAAGAAAATAAACAGGGTGTGCGTTCTGCCTCTCCGTCGCGGTGAACTTTTTTTTTTCTTGAGCACGTCTATAAACTGAAACAAAACTCAGCGAATACTTGTCACATTTATGAGCCATATACCTTTATAAACATTTAAGTGTGGACTTCCGGTCGGAACATCGTCCAAGATGGTCGCATAGAGAGAGAACTCCCGGTTGAGCCAGTGCAATTAGATAAATTCCCCAATACAAAACAAATAAATAATTTCATAGAAAACACAGACAAGGGGACAAGAACCATAACACCACTTAGAGTAATAAAAATCGTCCGAAGACAAGAGGTGAGAAAGACGGGGCGCAGCAACATTAACGTTAGCAGTAACAGGTTTAAGCTAGCAAACAACGTGGAGAAATGGCCGACTTGGAACTGATTCTGCGAGAACTAAAGGATTTTCGCCAGGAAAATAAAGATCAATTAGAGAAAATAAAAGAAGAAATTGTGAAGGTGAATACCAGACTGGACGAGGCAGAAGGGCGAATTGAGAAAGCAGAGGAGAGGATCCAAAACACAGAGGAAGTCATCACTGCTATGCTAAAGCTACACACCAAGCTGGATGACAAGCTGCTGGATCTGGAAAGTCGCTCCAGACGTGATAACATACGGATGTATGGGGTACCGGAGGGAACAGAAAAAGAATCAACAACGATGGTCTCATTTGTGGAAAATTTACTCCAAGAAGGTCTCGAGTTAACTGATGACATGCCCGACCTGCATATTGAAAGGGCTCATCGGTCGTTGGGACCGCAGCCACCGGCGGATGCGCCGCCACGCTCCATCATAATTAAGTTTTTAAGTTTCAAAACAAAAGAGTCATTACTCCGCAAGGCATGGCAGAGGAAGGGGTTTACCTGGCAAGAAAACTATATAAACCTGGACCACGACTATCCACCTCTGATACTCAAACAACGAAGAGAATATTCAGAGATCCGCAAAGTGCTGAAGGAAAATAAAGTTCAGTTCCAGACCCTCTTCCCAGCCAGGCTGCGCGTGAGACACGGCGACGGAACCAAAACCTACGATACTGTAGAGGAGGCTTCAGAGGACCTGCGGAGAAGAGGCTACACGGTAACAACAACCACCAGACCGCCGGAGACACTCATGGAACAGGTGCAACGATTATCCTGGAAAAGAGTAGACAGGCGAGCGAGGAAGGATACAATCAAAGCCGGACGCGATGCAAGCTACAGGGAGAAACTCCGAGCCTTCAGGAGATCATCACCGGCCCCCTCCGGGACCTAAAGGATTTAATCCAAAGTTCGAGGACAACGGAGTTAATTGTGAAATTTCTTGAACTGTATTGTAAGTAGTGGAGGAGTTATGTGGCAGGATTGACTGGTTCGTTCGGGACTAACTTTTCATCCTTGGACCCCGTTTTTGTTTATTTTTTGTTTATTTTATTGACTTTATTTTTTCTCCATGCGACTGTTGCAGGTAAGGGCCTCTCCCTCTGGAATGAGGAGGGGGAATTTTCCCTTCGAGCCACCTTGGGAGGCTCAACAGGGTCAAATTAACAGACCCCTACATAGGGAGTCACACGGACAAATGTTCGGTTTTATGTTTATTAATATGTTAGTCGTTCATTCCCTGCCGGTTCTTGCAGGGAGGGGGAAGCGCACTAAGTTTCTGAGTGAGATGAAGGGGGGAATCACATAGATGCAAAATAGGTCTTTAAAGATAGCATCATTTAATATAAATGGGATACTCAATCCAGTTAAGAGAGGGAAAATCTTATCAAAATTAAAGAAGGATAAAATTCAGGTAGCTTTCTTGCAAGAGACACACCTTAATGATACTGAACATGCCAAATTGAATAAATCAGGATTTAAACATATTTACTTTTCTTCCCATGGATCGGGAAAGAGGAGAGGAGTGGCGACTTTGATATCCGGTGCTGTAAATTACGAACACATATCAGAACATAAGGACACCGAAGGCAGATTTGTTATGATTACGGGTAAAATTGAAGGAATTGTGATGAGTCTCCTTAACGTGTATGTTCCTCCGGGCAGTGACTGGTCCTTTTATAAACATATAGTTGATCTAATGACAACAAAAAGTCAAGGGATTTTAATAAGTGGCGGAGATTTTAATATACGATTAAATCCGAAAATTGACTCATCAAATGGGAAATCTGGCGCCAAAAACATTAACAGAAAATTAAATGCGTGGTTGCGTGAAGTGGGGATTGTCGACGTGTGGAGAGAGATAAATCCGACGAGCCGAGACTACTCGCATTACTCACCTGCTCACAATGTCTACTCGCGCATAGATTACTTCTTTATGCTTAAAGGAGATCTTTGTAAGGTGAATAATTGTGAAATAAAAGCTAGCACTATTTCAGACCATGGTCCCATTTATATGTCAGTCCATCTGAACAATAAGAAGAAATCAACCCTCTGGAGACTGAACTCAAACATTCTGAATAACCCAGTTATTAAAGATAAATTGAAAAATGAAATTCAGTTGTACTTGGACATTAACGAAAATGAAGAAGTGACCCCACCTATTCTCTGGGATGCATTAAAAGCAGTGATTAGGGGCAAAATAATATCCATATCCTCATATGAGAAAAAAATTAAGGGAGTAAAACTAAAAAAATTGGAAGAAGAATTGAAGACACTACAGAAAGAACATGCAAAGTCTCTCAAAGATGAGAACAAACATAAGATTAAAAAACTAATAAAAGAAATAGATGAAATAAATACTCAAGAAATTCAAAAAAGCTCCTTTTCACAAAGCAACAATACTATGAGGTAGGTGGGAAATCACTAAAACTTTTATCATATAGGTTAAGAAAACAACAAGCGGATAGAACTATACACAAAATAAGAAACTCTGCAACAAATGAAATAGAAACTAATCTGGAAAAAATCCAGCAGTGCTTCCTAGAATACTATAAAACATTATATTCCCAACCACAGACAAGCAACGACAATCAGATTGATACCTTTCTGGCCCAAATTAATCTCCCACAGATCACTGATGAACAAAATGAAAAATTAATATCTAAAATAACAAAAGAAGAACTTCAATCATCAATCAGGAGAATGAAAGGGGGGAAGTCTCCAGGGACCGATGGTTTTCCCACAGAATGGTACAAAACAATGCAAGATCAACTAATTCCAACATTATTAAAAACGTTTAATTGGGTTTTAGAAAATAAAAATATCCCCCCCTCATGGAGGGAGGCAATGATCTCGGTCATACCTAAAGAGGGGAAGGACCAATCGGACTGTGGGAATTACCGTCCTGTAAGTCTGTTAAATAACGACTACAAACTATTCACCTCCATATTATCTAAAAGAATAGAACTGATATTACCAATATTAATACATAAGGACCAGACTGGCTTTGTCAGACAAAGACAGACCCAAGATAACATCAGGAAAACACTGCACGTTATGAGACAAATCACACAACAAAATCTGGAGACACTGATATTAAGTTTGGATGCAGAGAAAGCTTTCGACTCAGTGAGGTGGTCATTTTTATATAAAGTACTTTCAAAATTTGGTTTCCATACGAGTATAATAGACACATTTGCAGCTCTATATAACAAACCAACGGCTAGAATAAAAATCAACGGGGATCTAACCAGTTCATTCATTCTGGAAAGAGGAACGAGACAAGGGTGTTGTGCGTCGCCGCTCCTCTTTGCCTTGTTTATAGAACCCATGAGTCAACTGATTAGGCAGAGGTCGGACATAAAGGGCGTAATAATGAAATCCGGGGAGCAAAAACTGGCCCTATTCGCTGATGATTTATTGATAAGTATAACACAACCTACTCAGACACTCCCAAAATTGATGAAATTACTAGAGGAATTTGGTTTCATTTCGGGTTATAAAATTAATATCAATAAAACTCAAATATTAAAATTTAATTATGACCCACCATCCTCAATTAAGACCATGTACAATTGGAAATGGGATGCGGAATCCATTCAATATTTGGGTGTTTTATTACCTAAGGACTACTCAAGATTGTATGACATCAATTACGGCCCATTAAATTCAAAGATAAAATCTGATATACATAGATGGAATGTTATTCCCTTTTTAAGTTTAAGCTCCCGGATAGAATCAATCAGGATGAATATTCTTCCACGGTCACTATACCTTTTCCAGTGTCTGCCAGTCAAAATACCATCTAAACAATTCTTAGAATGGGACAGATTGATAGCAAGATATGTGTGGCAAGGGAAAAGGGCCAGAATTAAATTTAAGACACTGCAATTAAGAAAAGAGAAGGGTGGAATGGGCCTTCCTTGCCTACAGGACTACTACCATGCAGCCCAACTGAGACCTTTAGTCTGCCTGTGTTCGCCAACATACACTGCAGCATGGAAAGAAATAGAAAGTACAATGTTAAACAGAATCCCAATAACAGCCCTACTAAGTGATAACAAATTATTAGAAGAACAGGAAATCCCGAACGACTCTATAATAGGCAGCTCTCTGAAGTCCTGGCAGACAATGGTCAAAACTTGCAGATTAGGAGAAGCATCAAAAATTATGAGATGGTGTGCCTATGATTCAGACTTTGCTCCAAACAGAATCGATGGCAGATTTAAGATATGGATCTCAAAAGGTTTAACTACTTATTATTCATTTATCCACAAAGGGGCATTCCAGAGTTTTGAAACCCTACAAAAAGATTATGGACTGGGAAAAGATGATTTTTTTAGGTACCTGCAAGTGAGACATCATTTTAATGAAAATCTTAAAGGGGTGTTAGGAACAGATGAGTCAGGGTTCCTGGAAGTATTTTTATCATTAATTAAACCCAGACCAAGCAACAAAATTATCTCCAAAATATATAATATCATACAATTATCTAAAAAAGAGAATACAGAGTACATAAAGAAGAAATGGGAAAGGGAATTGAAAGTGATGATCACACAGGAGAGCTGGGGGAAAATATGTCAATTGCAGTGGTTATCAACCGGGTCAAACACATGGCGGGAGTTCTGCTGGAAAAACATTGCAAGATTCTTTATCACACCCATTCAGAAACGATATCAGGGTAGCGGAGATGCCTGTTGGAGACTTTGTGGGTCTAATGGAGCCAACCACTTCCATATATTTTGGGACTGCCAGATAATTAGACCTTATTGGGAAGAGATTCACAAACATATAAACAATGTATTTAATGTAAATATACCATTCAAATGTGAAACTGTTTATTTGGGCAATATAGGGTTCGAAACATGGAATATTAACAATAAAAAATTGCTGGCAATACTATTAGCAGCCAGTAAGAAATCTGTTACGAGGAAATGGTTAAAAGTAGATCCACCCACCATTGATGAATGGATTGGA
Source organism: Squalius cephalus (assembly GCF_949319135.1). Taxonomy (NCBI): domain Eukaryota; kingdom Metazoa; phylum Chordata; class Actinopteri; order Cypriniformes; family Leuciscidae; genus Squalius; species Squalius cephalus. The sequence continues at coordinate 4,676,698 of NC_137139.1, forward strand.
ATTGTATATGAGATTTATGTTATGGAAAAGATATCCTTTTCCCTCAAAGTTGAAAAAGAATTTTTTTATAAGATTTGGACCAAATGGACTGAGTATGTAAAACCAATCAGATCTGATTTCATTTGACTGTACTTGTGCTTTGTGTAGACCTGCCCTCTTTGTGTTGTTTTAAGTACCTGAAGTGGTGCGCATCCCGGTTCTGTTCTGCTTTGTTATTGTTCCTAACTGAAATAAGTAATGGTCCGTAAAAGGAATACTCAGAAGGGCAATATAGACAACTCATCTAAACTTTCTGAATCCATCCCTGCCTATGTACTTGAATGCCAAAAATTGTAATTAATGTATGTGATGGGATTTTGCCTTTCCAAATAAAAAGATAATATCAAAAAAAAAAAAAACATTTAAGTGTGTACTTTTAAATGATCGGATTCAAAACGAAAACAAATATTCTCTGTTTAAGTAATTTGTATAAAACCAACAAGATGTCCAGCTTCTCAAACGCTTCCTCATTACAGTTAATTTGGCCACGCCCACTCGCGCAAAAGATATTCACATGCAAATCTCCACATGGACCGCGTCTGGCTCATTACCTCAACAACAAAACACTTCACTTCACTTTTCGTCGAGTTTGAAAGACGTGCCTGAGCTTACATTGGATTTAGGCTACCTCAGAAGAAAAAGAACGCGATTTGAAGACAAGAAAGGTGTAAGGTAAGAAATTCTTACATATTAGTTTGTTATTGTTGCATAAATGTCACGTTGCAGTTGAACTGTTGCTAGATATATGGGGAATATTATAATATTTAGACCCGTGTTTACTGTTACTGTGTTTGTGGATATCTGCTCAAACGTAGATATGTATATGGTAACCATAATGTTTTATATTTGAGCGCGATCGCGTTTGAATGTATCATATTTTTGATAGCGATCGCGTTTGAATGTATCATATTTTTCAGCGTGATCGCGTTTGAATGTACACATCATATTTTGGATGAAAGCAAAACTCACCAAACAGCTTCATGTTTTTATTATTATCTCATTTCATATCATCATAACGGATGGAAACATTTGAAGTAACATGATAATCAATATATTTTTCTCTAGCTTAGTTGTTACTGAAATCTTTTGGAAGATTTATACTGCTATAGGTTATTTATTGTTATTATTATTTTATCTGGCACTGTGCATATACCTTATGCCTACAAGGCACAACAAACCTGGTGTTCATTATATTATATATTGTTGGAAACATTTGTGTGTGTGTGTGTGTGTATTCTGTGAATTTTAAAAAGGAATTTTAAAAAGCAATTTTAACCAGAAAAATCTAATATTTATTTCCAAAATCGTTGTTGTGTTGTAAATAAATCCAAACAATTTAAAAGCCATTCTTTTTTAAATCTCCTCATTTACAGTATTGTGCAAGGTTGCTCAGAATGGCAGGGCCTGATAGCTCCTAATAGGGCCATTAGGGGAGGTTCTTTGTCTTTCTCAGGTGAGAAAAGCTTACATATTAATGAGCTCCCGCATAAAGCTTTCTAACACAAAACACGTCGTAAAATTTTTAAATCAATATATTGTCTTCTCTGAATGAGCAGTCAGGGTGATTTTCACATAGTTTTGCAGCAAATATTCTAGGCTACGTCATACAATTTTCAAAAGTCTTGTGATGAAATAATCAGTATGGGTTTCATGGCCTTATTTCAGTGAGAATTTTTTTTTGTATTTTCACAAACCACGCATAAATGTCATTATCTCAAAACTACAAACTTTTACATACATGCTGCTGATATATTATTGTAGCAGAGTTTGTGCTGAATACAGTGTAATTAGACTTTAGCCATGAAAATGTCACAAGTAACAGAAATAACCAGAAATGTCAGAGCATGTCAGAACACCTCCAGGGCCCAGAAAACAGCTCAGACCTCAGAGGGTTAAAGGCTTTAATTTAGGCTATTTTGTAACAGCGCCACAGTTTAGCGCACCACGTAGAACACTCGGGAACCGCACCTGTGGCTGGCTGCACTGCTGCTTCGTGCTCAGTAAGGAATATAGGTAGTAATCTCTATGTGTCTGTCTGTCCGTTTGCATTTTGATTATTTCAAGAGCCGTTCATCCAATCGACTTAACAAGGGAGTGCAGTGTCGCATTTGGTGCAATATAGACAGACAGGCGAGACGCGACAAGTTCAGAATTAATAATAGTAAACTACAGAACAGCGCGAGCGGGAAGCGGCGCACCTCACGCGAGCAGGGCTTATATTCTCCGAGAACGGACACTGCACTAGTGATATAAAACGCACACAGTCTGTTAACTTAAGCAATACTTTTAAGGTAGTCTAATATTTTTCGGACTAACAAATTACTGACACAGTAAAGGGTAGATTTAAATAAAGAAAAACGAAATTTAAATAAAGAAAAACGAAATTTAAATAAAGAAAAAAACGAAATTTAAATAAAGAAAAAAACGAAATTTAAATAAAGAAAAACTAAATGTAAATAGGCCTAAAGAAAAACTAAATTTAAATAAAGAAAACACTCCCGTTGCTGGAACACTCAGGCGTCGGTTCTATTTCTAGCATGCACGCGTTTTCCGCGTGGCTCGAGCCGCGCCTGAGACGCGTGTCTCACGCAGGCAGTGTGCAAACTCCAACCTGTTAACATGGGAGCTGAAATAAAAACAGACACGCCACAGCAGCTGAGACTCTCACGCCAGCAGCCAGTGTGTCGCCGGCCTTATTCAAGTGCGAATGAGCACCGTTTCGCTGGGGATCCCAGGTGTCAATAAAATAAATAAAATAAATAAAAAAAACCACGTTTTTCGTTGTTGTTTTATAAATAGTCTATGACAATTGTTTAATAAATGTTCAATCAAAATGCAAAACATCGCGTTTTTTTTTTTAGTTTTTTTTTTTTTTTTTAGTCGACTAATCGTTGCACAGGACAGGACTTTGGTCGACTAAGCTTTTCTTTGGTTGACTACAGCCCTACTTGGCAACAACAAAACGATTTTCTCCATTTAAATTCTGCTACTCCGCCTGGATTTGTTTATCTGTCAAAACCACGAACTTCCGAGAAAGGGGGTGGTCTTGCGTTGATCTACCGCGAGTCTCTTAAGGTGGAATTACTTAATTTACCAGAAAAGCCCTCATTTGAGATGCTGGCCGTGAAACTCCACGGCCTCACGCCCACTGTTATTGGCGTGCTGTATAGGCCACCTAAGCCGTCAAAGTATTTTAACCATGAACTTTCAGCTATTTTAACAACAATTAATGAAATGTCTCCTCACTAGGGATGTCAATTTTCACAAATTCCCATGATCGATCGTCATTTAAATTAACGATCAATTAATCGATTAATCGTTAGCCGTAATACTGCGATATGCGTCTACTGCAGTGACTATTTGCTATGGCCAACAGCATGCCTGTCTGCAAATGTTGCTCAAAACGCTATGTTCCTCACCAAATCAATGAGAATGGTTTTAAATATAAATAAAGGGCTAGTAGGATTGTAAAATGTTTCGATGTGATTGATAATTAAATTAATTATTTAATAATCAAATATAATTAACCCTCTGGGGTCTAAGGTGTTTTTGGGGTCCTTGAGATGTTCTGACATGCCCTGACATTTTTGCTTTTTTTCAGTTGCTTATAAACATATTAATGGCAAAAAAAAATTACACACTATTTAGCACAAACAGGACTACCATGAAATGTGAGCAACAAGAATGTACATGTCTGCATTTTTGAGAGAATAATGTTTATGCATGGTTATTGAAAAAACTAAAAACTAAAGTTTCTGAAATAAGGCCATAAAACACATTCTAAATATGTGCCGATAAGACTTTTGTCTAATGGATGTCATCGCCTAGTGTTTTTTCTTCAAAATAAAGTGAAAATCACCCTGCCTTATCATTCACATAACACAATACATTGATTTGAATTTTGCAAAGCACTTTCTGTTTGGAAAGGCCATATGCGGAGTGGGCGTCTACGGTCATGCATATGTAGTGGTTCACACCTGAGGAGACAATGGGGCCCGCATACTTAATTAGCCATTCATTCAGGTGAGTCACTGAGCCACAAGAATGCAAGAGCAACAGTTGGAAGCATCTCAATTCTTTTGTATTTTTCCTCATATTGTGCTTGCAATTTGGCCTATAATATCCAAGGAAAACATGTCTAGTAATTGTGCAGTTAATTCTCATACTGTATTTTCAGTTTTGGAATATTTATGCTCTCCCCAAATTTGTCAATAATAAAACACAATAAAAGTTATTTAAAGAAAAGGCTTATATTTACCTTTTAATAGTTTGTTTACATCTACCTTATAAATATATTTTTTTATTAAAAAGGTTACAATTACAACAACAATTCAAGTGTAATCTTTCTTTGTAAAAACTAAAGTATACATTTTATCATACATATTTCAAAGTTAAGGATTTGATTGATTATTTGATAACTTTATTTTTGACAAAACATATTATATTTAACATAAGCAAATATTGGCAAACAAAAGCTTATTTGAGGTGGCAGATATTTTACATTAAAAATGTATAATCTATCCAAAACTAATCAACGAAATGTTGTCTTTCATATGTCTGTAACATAGGTCTTTCATTTTTATTATAAGAAATATAAATGTTAATTTGCAGTTTAAATCCAGGAAATTTGTTAATGAAAAAAATATTAAAATTAAGATACAATTGATACAAAACGAAATTCGTTTTAAAGAAAGGATTTGTACTTTCTGTTTTGAGGTCTCTGTGAAAGTTTGAAAGTCTTTTAGTGCTTTTTTTAGAGCGCTCACGTCCATAATGGAGAACTGTCACGTAATATTGTTTTTTCCTCATAAATGCGAACACGAAAAATAAAAGACAAAAGACTTTTAAGTAAAACTTACTCCGAAATTGTGTTCTCGGCGGAATTCGCTCTTCAATATGCTGCCGTTCGTCCTCTGAGTTACAATCTTCCTCTGAGGAAAAGGTGCATTCTTCCTCGCTGTCCAGAATCATCTGAAGGGCATCTTTATTACCGGAGAAGCGTTTCATACTCAAAACGCGATGAACTATCAGTAAGTCTGATGAAGAAACTTTTTATGGCATTGATCGAGGGGCGTATGCGATGCATACTAGATCATCTAACTATTTACATGTGAATCGCGCCGGGGCGGGGCGGCCGCAGCTTATTATAGAGATAATGAAGCAGAAGGAAAAACGGTACCTCTCCTTGCTTTCAAACGGATTACATGAGTTGAAAACATTTGTTTTTTATATAAATTACTTCATTTAAAAGAGGAGATTTCAAGCTTCATAAAGACATATCTCACGTGCCTGTGTGAGAAGTATTCGCTGAGTTATGATTCATTTTCGGACGCGTTTCAGAATGGACTACACGGACAGAGAGAAGGCAGAACTCGCTTCGTGTTTATTTTTCTTTATTTGTCGAAAAGCACAACACTATGTTTTTATTGTGAGTATACACAAAAATAATACACATTTAACAGAATCGATTGATGTATGAAACTTGTTTTGTAGTCCGTAACAGATCCGCACACCGAATAAGCTCCCATTCAAAAATGTTTTATTAGTGACGTTTCGGGCCTCACATGGCCCTTCCTCAGACTTCCTCAGTCTGAGGAAGGGCCATGTGAGGCCCGAAACGTCACTAATAAAACATTTTTGAATGGGAGCTTATTCGGTGTGCGGATCTGTTACGGACTACTACATGGATTATACTTGTGATCCAGCACCCGTAATGAAAATAAGATGTGCGTGATTTACTCCTGTGGATGAAACTTGTTTTGTAAAATCAAAGTCAAAAGAGTATTTTGGGTCTCAATTCAACTCATAAGGAAAAAAGCGAGCAGATCACGCCGGCGTGATCTCCGACCTCTGAGGGTTAACTACTAATACAACGTGTCACCAACGCCGCCTCGTATGCGCTTATAATGTGTGACTGTTGTGGACGCGCTCTTCCTGGAATAACTGCACGCGCTGAATGAATCTGCTACCGTTAAACTGGAGCACTTTGCTAGCACATTATTTATCTATAAGAAACGCATCCTATATGAGATTAATCAGATATATTCAAAATAAATTATATCTGCACAAAATGACGCAAATTCATGCACAAACTGTGAACTTGAACTAAGTTACGTGCCATTCATTCAGAACTACTCATGTTGTGGACGCGCTCTTCCTGGAGCAACGCGACACGTTAACTAAACCCAAATAATTCACGTTTTATTACAGTATTGTTCTCTTTATAATGTTATGTAATATTACAGTCCCAATAGTCATTATTAGTCGTGCACTGCCGTTTGAGCTGCGCGCGCTGAAGCTGACGCTTTACTACAGAGTTAATTCTTAACCAATGTGAGATAAATCAGATATAGATAGGCATACACAAAATAAATAGTATTACAACTTACATTTGCACAAAACAAAAGGCTGCGAATACACACGCAAACTTATAGTCATGATGAAGGTGTAAAATGGTCCCAAACATAACTCCGGCGCGCTCGCTTTACATGTTTCGCGGTTGAGCAGCGCGAACGCGCATGAAGACCTGCTTAATCGATGATCGATAAGTTGTATCGATTAAATGTATTGTCGACAATTAATCGATCGTCGATTAATCGTTGACATCCCTACTCCTCACATCATTCTGATGGGGGATTTTAATATCCACTTCGACCACACTGAAAATTCATCTACAAAGGATTTTAAAGCAACACTGGACTGCTTTGGGATGACCCAATATGTTGGATTCCCAACTCATTCAAAGGGACATACACTTGACTTAGTTTGTTGTGCAGGCATTACTCCATTTAATATTCACTCGTCTGAATTGCCGGTTTCTGCTCACAAGGTTGTCTTGTTCAACACTACTTTGACACTCAGAAAATTAAAAGTGAATATGATAATGTCATACCGTAACATCAGACATATAAAGAATGAAGATTTCATGGAATTAATTGCCTCATACCCAAGCCCTGTTGCCACTTCAATGCCCTCAGACTTAGTAGGCTACTACAATGACTGCTTATCTACAGCACTTGAAGCACTAGCCCCTATAAAAACTAGGTCTGTTACCTTTGCACATACTGCTCCATGGTACACACCTGAGCTACGTCAGCTCAAGGCTAAAGGGCGACGTCTTGAGAGGTTCAGCAACAAGACAGGACTTACAGTTCACAAACAATTGTACACTGAACATGTTCTCCACTATAAAAACATGCTGAATACAGCTAAGAATATCTACTACGCGAATAGCATCAATGCGGGTGAAGGGAACACAAGGAAACTTTTCTCCACAGTGAAAAGGCTACTGAAACCTCCAGATTCAAACACCAACAACATCTCTGATGATTACTGCTCTGCTTTCCTTAAGTTTTTTTATTCAAAAATCTCCAAAATCCACCAACAACTGGTCGTGGCGAACATCACACAGGCTGCACTGCCAGCAGCATTTGTGATAAATTTAGCCCCACCTGCTGTTTTCAGTAACTTCAGTCTTCCAACTGAGGAGTCTATCTTTGAGCTCATCACCAAATCTAACTCTTCTACATGCCACCTGGACCCCATCCCCACCTCCTTTGTTAAGACCTGTTTACCTGCTTTAACACCACTGATAACCTCCATTATCAAATCATCTTTGTCAACTGGCATAGTCCCTGCATCACTAAAAGCTGCGATAGTCAGACCCACATTGAAAAAACCAGGACTGGACTGTAACAACCTTAATAATTATCGTCCCATATCAAACCTGCCCTTCATTTCCAAAATACTCGAGAGAGTGGTTGCAATCCAACTCCAGACTTACCTTCATGATAATAATCTTCTTGAACAATTTCAATCTGGGATCAGTTCAAGCCACAGTACCGAGACAGCCCTTGTCAAGATCACTAATGATCTTCTCCGTGCAGCTGATGCTGGCCTATTATCCATTCTCATTCTCCTAGACATGTGCCGCCTTCGACACAATATCCCACCAACTGTTGCTTGAGCAGCTTGAAAGTATAGGAGTCTGTGGAACTGCCCTTAAGTGGTTTGCGCACTACCTGACAGCCCGGACATATTTTGTCAAAATTGAAGACCACCAGTCAGAGAGCTCAGCACTCCAACATGGAGTTCCACAGGGGTCAGTATTGGGGCCACTTTTATTTATCATCTACCTTCTTCCATTAGGCAATATTTTCAGACATCATGGCATTCACTTCCACTCATATGCAGATGACACACAGCTTTATGTATGTACCAAGCCCACTGCCACACTTCCCCCAAACACCCTCACCACCTGTATCCACGACATCCAGGCATGGATGACCACCAATTATCTCCAACTTAACAGAAACAAAACAGAGCTACTGCTCATTGGCACTCCATCCACACTCTCAAAATCCAACCTTTCATCAGTCTCCATTGGGGAGGATGTCATACCAGTCTCTAAACAGGTAAAGAGCCTTGGAGTTATTTTGGACAGTACCCTTTCATTTTCCAACCACATCAATAATGTCTGTCGGACGGCTTATTTTCACCTCAGAAACATCTCCAGACTGCGTCCCTCACTTTCGCAACACTGAAGTTCTTGTTAACACCCTGGTGACCTCTCAGATCGACTATTGCAATGCGATCCTGCAAGGAATCCCCAATAAATTACTCCACCGGCTCCAACTTCTCCAAAACTCAGCTGCACGCATCATCACCCGTACCAAGTCTACCGACCATGTCACACCCCTGCTGATTCAACTGCACTGCCCATATCACAACGAATCAACTTCAAAGTCTTGTTAATGACATTCAAAGCCCTGCACAACCTCGCCCCCTCATATATTACAGAACTACTACAGACCTACATACCCTCACGCTCACTCCGTTCATCATCAGCAGGATTACTAGCAACCCCAGACATCAGACTCTCCACAATGGGAGCAAGGGCCTTCTCCCATGCAGCACCAAAACTCTGGAACTCTCTTCCCCCTCATATTCGTGCCATAGACTCCATTTCACAGTTCAAAATCACTCTCAAAACTCATCTTTTCATGTCAGCCTATAAACTTTAAATGGGGAAATAACATCTAATCCTTTAGAGATAAATAATACTTTCGTTTCGTTTGATAAAGATTTATATAAATCTGAATCAGCACATTTTACTGAAGACCAAGCCCGATTTCTCAATGATCTTCAGTTCCCACTCATATCAGAAGAAGATAAAAAATGATTTAGACCGTATATTTGAAGAAAGTGAAGTCATGGAATCTATATCAAAGTTGAAGAATGGTAAATCAGCTGGCCCTGACGGTCTGCCAATTGACATATACACTGTAAAACCTGATGAGTTAGTTAAACTCAAACCGTTTGAGGAAACCGATTGCCTTAAATCATTTAAGTTTATTATCTCAAACAATTTAAGCATAAAAATTTTTTGATTTGTGTCCAAGTAACTCAATAACTTATTGTTAAGATAACTTGGGTAAATAAAGTTAATAGTACGAAGTCCATTCACTTAAAATAACTCAAATCTATGAAGTACACTGTAAACCTGAATAAGTTGGCAGAACAATCAATTGCCTCAAATCTTTTTAAGTTCTGAAACTCAAAGTACATTAATTCATACAATTATTTTATAATTTTCATTTAATCTCAATGTGAACACTTTTATTAGAATAAACTTAGCTTTTAAAAGCTAATCTGCTAACATACTAATTTGCTAACATATTAGCAATGTTATACAGAAGCACTTGTTGTATGAGTGCAACAATATAAAGGGATTATTTGCTCTCAAATCAAGCAGCATACATCACTTGTCACCATGATGGTAACGACCCTACGCTGTAAAAAAAAAAATCGTAAAAAAAAGGGTCAAATGACTGGCAGCTGCGGCTACCAAACAAAAACCATAAAATTTAAGTAAAATATTCTAATTTAAATAAACAGAAAAACACTGTTATTTCACAGGTATTTCCTGCATTATTATGATCATATACCTTCATTGTAAAAAAATCTTAAAAAAAGGGTCAAATGACTGGCAGCTGCGGCTACCAAACAAAAACCATAAAATTTAAGAAAAATATTCTAATTTAAATAAACGGAAAAACACTGTTATTTCACAGGTATTTCCTGCATTATTATGATCACATACCTTCATTGTAAAAAAATTGTTAAAAAAGGGTCAAATGACTGGCAGCTATGGCTGCCAAACAAAAAACATAAAATTAAAGTAAAATATTCTAATTTAAATAAACGGAAAAACACTGTTATTTCACAGGTATTTCCTGCATTATTATGATCATATACCTTCATTGTAAAAAAATCGTAAAAAAAGGGTCAAATGACTGGCAGCTGCGGCTACCAAACAAAAACCATAAAATTTAAGTAAAATATTCTAATTTAAATAAACGGAAAAACACTGTTATTTCACAGGTATTTCCTGCATTATTATGATCACATACCTTCATTGTAAAAAAATTGTTAAAAAAGGGTCAAATGACTGGCAGCTATGGCTGCCAAACAAAAAACATAAAATTAAAGTAAAATATGCTCATTTAAATAAAGTGTAAAAAACTTTAAAATAAATTTGATGTCACGATGATTGAGATCAGTGTCTGCTTTAGTTGGGCTCATGACCCTTGAGTTTTTAACTTTAGTTTTCTCTGCTTGCTTTAACTGTGTATTTGATACACATTTATTATAGCAATAAAGGCAGGAGAAAATATCAGATGATATTGGTCAGTTAATGGTGATGTTATAATCATCATATGGTGATCTGGTTCACTGATTTGGCAGTTAAGCATGAATATATTAGGTTAGATTATGTAATATGTAGATGGAATTTAGCTTTATACAAAGTCTATAATGCCATAACTTTTCACATGACCCTTGAAATATTATGGCACCAGTATTATAACAATCTGAGATTTAAAAAATATATATATTATACAGACAAAGTTTTGAGCTGGTTCATTTTTATTGTAGTATAGAGACATCAAGAATCAACATATGAATCTCAACAATGGTGACAACCAACAAAGCCTTTTTGTGACTTTATAGTAGTTCAGAGTTGATCAGATTTTTTTTTCATCGTCACCATTGTTGCGATTCATACGCTGATTCTTGATGTCTGAGTGAGTCTATATGATCCTGTCAAAACATTTTCTGTATAATGACTTCATAAAATCTGAGTATCACAGCACTGCAGAATCTTCTATAGCAGTTTTATCATGCAAAATTAACAACTAATATTTAACAACTAAATCAGACATTACACTTCAGATGGTATCAATGAAGCAGGACACTACATGATGACTATTATCACTAAAAAGTGAGCAACATCATCTGATCTGAGTTTCTCTTGGATTCCTACCATAACAAATATGCATCAAAGACACACAGTTAAAGCAGCCAGAGAAATCTTAAGTTAAACACTAAAAGGTCAAGAGCCCAACTAAAACAAACACTGATCTCCATCATGGTGATATCAAACTTTATTCTTTTCAATAAAGCTTCAACTTCTAAACCTCTGTTAATTCTCAATAAGAATGTTAGTATGAAAGAAATAAAGTCTGGATTGTAATAAGTGAAGATGCTGAGATCCTGAGAGATCTGGTAGTGTTTAATGTTCTGTTGGGGTTTAAAGTGTTTCTGTATGGTGTGTTTCGTGTGTCACCATTGGTTGAAGAGTAGAGCCTGAGCTTCAGTCCAGGATGAGCAGAGAAACACTGATGATATGATGAAGAGTAGAGCCTGAGCTTCAGTCCAGGATGAGCAGAGAAACACTGATGATATGCTGCATGTTGCTTTATTTACTGTGTAGGTGATGATGCAGTGACGTATAGTCCAGTGGTTCCCAAACCTGTCCTGCCGGCATCAGCTCATTAACCCATGTGATAATGAGCTGATGAGTTGAATCAGGTGTGTTTGATTAGGGAGACAAAGAAAACGTGCAGTGTTGGGGTGCCGGCAGGACAGGTTTGGGAACCACTGGTATAGTCACAGCAAATCATGCATGTAGTTAACTGCATGTTTTTTAGTAAAAACGTAGTGAAGGTGTTTGATCGTAATAATTCAGCAAATAGCTGTAAAATAACAGTGTTTTTCTGTAAAAGTTTTTTGCACTTCATTTAAATAAGGATATTTTACTTTATTTTTACGGTTTTTGTTTGGCAGTCATTGACCCTTTTTTAAAGATTTATTTTTTTACAGTGTAAAGCCAACATTAACAGAAATTCTCCTAAATTAGCTAAACAAAACATTAATCACTACTAAATCTTACATTTAACATTAATCTTACACATACACACAAAAAAAAACCATTATATTACACTTAATTTTAGCATTTACTCTCCCTTTCGAGTGCCATCGGCAAAGCATGCTGGGAAATAGACATCCCAGCCGTTTCAGTTAAACTTAAGTTTGTCTAAATTAAAAGAAATAATTTCATAAAACTCAAAACAATGAAACAGTTCAGTTTACTTAAAATATATCAGTTCTGTGAACTTGAAAGAAAAAGAAAGTGCTAAATACTCAAACAAGTTAATTGGACTGAACTAATTAGTTGAATTTAAGTTTGTCCTACTCAAACCAATTAATGATTTTGAGTGTTAGGGTTTACAGTGTAGAGAAGGAAGAAGGAAGAAGGAATTTAAATAGACATAAATAATCACAACAGATGCATAAGGTAAAAATATAATGTATAAGATATAAAAATAACAATAAAAGCAGAGAGTCCTGAATTACTAAATTCGCTAAATGCGCCTCTGTCTGAATGGAAGAGTCAGAGAGCTTCGGATCGCGAGACACACTAGTAACAATTCCCGACTTCATAAGCTTTTTAAAAATAAATTGGTTGGCCCTCTGAAGGAAATGTATGCCGAATCATTTCAAAATGGTTATTTGCCACCAACTTTGAGAAATGCCTTAATTACTTTAATTTTGAAACCTGACAAGTCTCTTACCAAATGCGAGTCATAAAAGACCAATCTCTCAACTCAATACAGATTTAAAGATCATTGCCAAAATCTTGGCGTCAAGATTAGAAAAATGTCTTCCATCTGTAATAGGTCTAGACCAAAATGGATTCATTAAGAATGGTCAGGCTACTCATAATATTAGGCTTAAACATTCTGTATGAAAAAAGGGAAGTCCCTGACACATGTATCCTATCACTTGACACGGAAAAGGCGTTTGGTAGGGTAGAGTGGCTGTATATGAATGAAGTATTGGCTCGTTTTGGTTTTCGAGATTCATTTCTACGATGGGTCAATATTTAATACTTTAAACCAATAGCAGAAGTTAGGACTAATAATACAATATCAAGACCTTTTAATATATATAGGGGCACACGTCAAGGATGCCCACTGCCGCCAATGCTCTTTATTCTAGCATTAGAGCCTTTAGAAATTGCAGTCAGAAGTAACTCTATCATTAAGGGCATTCAAATTAAAGATCGCGATCACCGAATAGCACTATATGCAGATGCAGGGCTCTACAGTGCGCCCATTTCACTCGCACATGCGAGTAAATATTTCGGCGTGCGAACGTGAAAAAATATTTGGGCGCACTCGTGCGAGTGACACAGCATTTTTCTATAGAAACAGCTGCAAATACATAATCATGAGGAGGGGCAGAGTAGGACACTATATTACCGGGAGATCAGTTATTTAGGCCTAAATCTTCAGTAGCTAGTCTGTAGCCTCATAAAAAAAACTACAGTGCCCACACACGAACTAGCCTATTTTAGGGCCCTATAATTTCCGCGATCACGGAATCGCGGAATTGGCAAATTAACGCGGAATCTAGTGTCAACGCGGAATTTTACATATTTGGAATAAAATTCTGTTTTGTGTGGGAGAAAAACGTATGTCTGAGGAAAATCGCATATTACTGAAAGAACGAGCAGAGAGAGAGAGAGGCCCGGTCGCGCGCGCGTCTTCAAACTGTCTTGCTCTCTCTCACTCCCTCGCGTTTATTAATCTAAATCAATTGAGAATTGACACAATGGTAAAAGATCGGAAGAACGAGGTTTCACGTGGAGCATTCGGATATTTTTTTTCCTGAATTAGGCTACGGCTGTGTGTGAATTGTGCAAAAAAAAAAACTTTTTTACCTTTCCTTCTTCTCTGAAAAGCGTTCCGCCCATTCAGCTGACATAAAAACACTTTCAATAAACTAAACAAATCCTATCCAATGATGAAATGTTTTCTGTGTTGACAAATCTTGTGCGATGTCCTAAAACTGCCGGGATAATCACACAACGCGTACAAGTCTGCTAATGATACGTCCGATTCGCGAACTAATGACTCCTTTGAACCGATTCACTTTAATGAATGGTTAAAACAACTGATCTGTCCAACACTGAATCGGTTCGGTGTATAACAAAATCGGTAACACTTTACAATAAGGTTCCATTTATTAAACTCTAGTTAACTAGATCAGTTAACATTAACTATTAATAAACTGCACTTCTACAGCATTTATTAATCTTTATTAATGTTAATTTCACCATTTAGTAGCCTACATTATTTAAATGAAAAGTTGTATTTGTTAACATTACTTAGCTTAATGCACTGTGAAGTAACATTAAAAATACAGGGTTAGGGTTAACTAAGATTAACAAAGATTAATAAATACAGTAACAAATGTATTGCTCGTGGGTTATGTTAGTTTAGCCCCAAACCACAGCGCATTGAACCCGGGAAATTGCCGGCAAATTGCCGGAACGCTTTCTGTGTGAACGCAAACACGACCCGGGATTGATGCCGGGATCGATGCCGGGTTGGGGACCTAGTAACATTGCCGTGTTCAGTCCCGGAACGCGCGCTGTGTGAACAAAAGCCGTAATAATGCCGTGTCGTAGTGATGACGCTGAAGCGCGGGATCGTTCGCCAGCTGTGAAGCGGTACGTAATGCGCAAGTTTATCATCGAATCAGAGAAATAAATGCACAAGCGCGGTTTCTCGAGAGAGAAATCGCAGCTCATAAGCAAACTGAAGACGCTGCTGAGACATTACAAGTCACATCGATGTCACGTGTCTTTCCGGGACATACACGGGTTGTGTGTGAACGCGCTCTCTGATTCCGGAAAATCACTGGCAGTGTGAATGAACCAAAATCAAACGAACCCGGGTCAAATCCCGGGTCACTTTATCCGTGTATTTTCCGGAATCTCTGTGTGAAAGGGGCTTTAGCCTAATACATTCACTAATGTAAACAAACCAAACCACATTTAACATCTCTTAAAATGAGAATTTTGTTTGTTACCTCAATAAATTTAGGGTCATTCCTATTTTGTGTACATTTTAATCATTACATTAAAAACACTCTTTTTACGACTAAAATTACAGTAAAGGGTAAAAAAAAAAAAAAAAAAACGGAAAAAATGGAATTTGCAAAAAATTAAAACGGAAAAAACGGAATTTGGGAAAAATTAAAACGGATTTTATAGGGCCCTACTAATTCGGATCAGCACAGAGGGGCCCTCCCTGGAACTGTTTGATCCTACAAAATATGCTGAAAATTGGCTGTCTGCTGGAAAGAGGTCAAGGCGACCAGGCTACAAAGCTTGGCCAAGTGACTCAGACATGATCTTCATTTCAGATAAAATGTGAAACATACATAGGGCCTACATACAATGATAAATGAAATCTACATGACGATAAAATAGAATTAAATGAAAATCTTTTGTTTGAAAGTTTTGGTCTGATGTTCTTAACCTTACAATGAGCATTGTAAATTTAATTGTTGAATAATTCTAATAATAAAACTATAATGATAAACTTATACAACAAAAATGACTGTGCCCCCAAATATTTGTCTGTGCTCCTAAATTTTTTTATTTAGGCGCACCAGTGCTCCTTGTTCAAAAAGTAAGTGTAGAGCCCTGAGATGACACTATTCTTTTTCTAACAATGCTTGAGAGATCCATTCCAGCACTGCTCCAACTAATTGATAGATTTGGAAAGTTCTCTGGCTATAAAATTAATAAGACCAAATCATCAATACTTTTTTAAATACCCAAGAAAGGCATCAACCACCGGTTGGGCATCCATTTATAAACGCAATTAATGGCTTCAAATATTTAGGCATAGTTATTACTCCCATGTAGAATTGAAAATAATCCAAGATATTTTAAATGAACAAAGATATTTGCTTGACTGTTTTTCTACCCCCTCTTTCTACCACAATGACCATTTGGAGTTCCTAAGGCACAGAGGGGCTGATAGTGATCTAGGCTTGCAGGCCAAATGTTTGTACTTTTAGGGGTCGATGAATTGTCACACCTTTAGTACAGTGGTGGAAGTGTAATTATCTGATTGGTCAGTTTGAATGTCTCACAGTTGGGTTTTAGTCACATGGTCAGGGAAAGGATAAATGAAGGTTGAAACTGTTGCTCTGTCTCTTTGATGCTCTGACTATCTTCATCTCTGGGTCCCTTTCTTGGGTCTCTCTCTCTCTCTCTCTCTCTCTCTCTCTCTCTCTCTCTCTCTCTCTCTCTCTCTCTCTCTCTCTTTCTCTCAGGTAACATTTTTCACATATGCTGGGTACAATTAATAATATAAGTTATCATCATTTCATACATTTATTTTGTAACTATTTTAAGTGTAACCATAACCATATTTTGTCATTAAACATTTTCAATTACAACTAATGTGCTAACTAGTTTTGATTTGGTATTGACTTTGAAGTGCTACATATTGCAATACAATATCCTCACTATCTATAGCAACGCTCTCCCACAAATATTAAGCTATTGTAACTGCGCTTATTTCCGTCATTGGTATAAGTGGCAGTGGGTGGTATAGACAAGAAATGTGCAGTTTTCTACCATCTTGCTAATAACGTTTCTTTAGTCATTCAGCAGTTCTTGCAGCTTGAACCACTGAAGGAATTCCACCCTTACACCCACAATTGACAAGTTAGTTCTTGCCAATTACAACCCAGTTATAACCAAAGTCTGTGAAACTGTAGACAGATGGTCCTCCCTACCAATCTCATTAATTGGTTGTATAAACATTAGAAAAATGAACATTCTTCCCAAATTTTTATATTTATTTTGCTCTATTCCACTCTCCCCTGTGAGGCTTTTTCTCTAATATGAAAAAAAAATTAACCAAATTCATCTGGAATAATAGACGTGCAAGGCTTCGCCTAACATTGTTATATCTCCCTTATGACAGAGGAGGTTTACGTTTACCCAATTTGCAGTGGTACTATTGGTCTGCCCAGTTGGCTTGTGCCACCTATTGGTTCTCCTTGCAGCTGAAATTACCCTGGGTAGAAATAGAATCTATAGTTGCAAAAGGTATAGGGATGGATATGTATTTGTACTCTGACTTAGGGCTGGATGATTAATCGAAAAGTAATCGAAACCGAAATTCAGAGCCTGTAACCGACGTAATTTTACCAAGTCGGTTATTTCGTTTTTTTAATCCTATTAATATTTCCGCCTACTGTGTGTGTACCTTCCCCTTAAAACATATTACCGCGTGTGTAGTCACTTGACTCTGCCCCGTCCCTGAACGCGCGTCTATTTCGCTTCAAACGCTCGCTTACGCGCGTCCTATTCGCTTTGGACGCGCGAATGGATTCAAAATGTTTAAGCGTAGAACTAGACGCGATAGACGTGAATTTGACGCTCTATTCGCGTTTGGTGTGAACGCAGCATAATGAACAGGCTGCGATGTCAAGATTGCAATGCTGGAATGTGTGTGTCAGAGAGAGAGAGGCACGGGCGCGATCGAACAGTGGAAACATAAAAACATCATTCATCATTATAACATCAACGTCAATTTGTTCATACAGGACATCATTAAAACTGCAAAGTGTTCAGCCTACTTATATTTGTGTAAAAAATTGTGCTTTTGTCAAACTGTAAACTCTTGTCAAACTGTAACCTAACTGTCACCCAACCAAAATCACACACACACACACACACTATGTACATTTTTTTAAATCAAATTATCAAAAAGCAAAAATAATCTCATCTTTTGGACATTCATCATATTGCATTGGTTTTCATTTCTTGTCCTAAAACAGAGCACTAATCTTTTTATTTTTAAGTTACACATTCTACATTGATTAAAAAATAAAATCAAATGTTTTTAATGGTAGTATTATTTTATACAGAAATAAATTATTTATAATTCAGATGAGAAGTTAAAGTTAATTTAAATTTTAAGGAAACAAATATATTGATCTGTGATATATATCAAATTAATTTTAAATTCATTCAGGTTACCAAACATATCTCAAGGCCTTTTGAATAAAGGGTGGCAGTCTTTCATTATCAACTGTTGTTGTGGACTTTATACTGGAGAAGTATTTGTTCTCCATTTGAGTGAGATGTTTTTATGTGGCTAATTGAGGAAAGTGCTTCCATATATTTTATTATTAGTAGTATTAGTTCAAGAATAAAATAAAGATATCGGATTGATATCGGTATCAGCAAATAGCCAAAGCTGCGGCATCGGTATCGTATCGGAAGTGAAAAAGTGGTATCGGGACATCCCTAACTCTTTCATTAGAAAAAATAACCGTGAACGTATTTACAGTATAAGCCTTGCCAGTGACATAGGATTTTTTTTTTTAAATAATCGTTCAATAATCGTAATCGAGGTAACTTGTTTGATTAATTGCGATTATGATTTTAGCCAAAATCGTCCAGCCCTACTCTGACTTGTATAAAAATCTAAAAAAGGCTACCAAAAATCCCTTTGTTAAAAATACTTTGATAGTATGGAATGATGTTCAGCAAACATTGGGAGAAGTTCCAACTCTCTCTTACTTTTTTCCTATTTGGGGAAATAGGGACTTCAGACCAGGGGAAAATGACTCTGGCTTTAAACAGTGGGCACTAAAGGGCATTCGTAAGGTTGGGGATTTGTTTGAAGGAGATACATTGATGCCCTTTAAAGATCTTAATGAAAAATTTGGAATCCCAATGAAACACTTTTTAAATACTTGCAAATTCGCAGTTATATCAATGACAAGCAAAATCATTCACTATCTAGACTAGAGGTCTGCGCGGGACTGTTTTTTAAGTCCCGCTCCCGCCCGCTCCCGCTGGGGTTATATCCCGCACCCACCCGTTCCCGCTATATATACACTATTTGTTCACCCGCTGTCCGCTTAGAATAATTTTCTTCCCGACCCGACCATCCCGCTTTAATATAGATCTCCCAGAATTTCACATGTACATTTTCACAGAGAACATAAAAATGTAGTCTGCACAAACATTTTTTTATTATTATTTTATTCGCCTTGTTAATATACAAAATTTAACATTTTGCTGCAGACAGTAGGGGAAAAAATATCGCAGCGAAAAAAAAAAAGAAGTTTAGGCTATTATTTTTATTCGTATTATCAAAATTCGTAACATTTTGCTGTTAAGCAAATACAATCAATGCATGACAGAAAGAACCGTTACGGGTCCGTGCGTGCAGCGCGTGCATAAAGGTCCTGAGTAGCATACAGGGCAGATAAGTGGTCGATAAGATTAAGATTAGGTAAAGCGAAGATATGCTGTTCTGAAAGAACGTCGGCGTCGGGTATTGAATGACCGACCGCTCCCGTTCAAATTACACCAGAGTTACCGACCGCTACCGTTTTTTAGTCGGAAATTTAATCCCGCGGCGCAAAATATCTGGTCGGGTCCCGCGGATCCCGCGGGACAGCCGCGGGAATGCAGACCTCTAATCTAGACCTCTACCAACAGAACTAGAAAAGGCTATGTTTTATGAGGAACTTAGTACAAACCAAATTTCACTGTTTTATTGCAAATTTGTAAACAGTTCTAAGGAATCATCTGATTCCAAGAGAATTGCTTGGGGTATAGATTTGCAATATGACCTTCCAGATTCAGAATGGAGCCAGATATGTGTTAAAGCCCAGAATTTGTCAATTAACACTAGATTTAAGCTGATCCAATACAACTGGGTAATGCGTACACATGTAACCCCTGAAAAGTTAAACAGGTTTAACCCAGAAATCCCATATATGTGTTTTAAATGCCAAAAACATAAGGGAACATTCTTCCATTGTATCTGGGAATGTGAGGTGATCAAGACATTCTGGCAAAAAGTGACAGCACTAATTTCTTCAATTATTTCAAAACCAATTCCAATGACCCCTGAAATATGTGCGTTGGGTTTAATTCCTGTAAGTCTACCATTATCAGGTTATCACACTAAAATGATTGACATTTACCAAGTTCTTGCAAGACGTTTAGTAGCATTTTACTGGAAGAACATAGAAGGTCCATCCATTGATCATTGGTTAAAAGATCTGTCATATTGTATTGCATTGGAAAGAATAACCTACAGTATAAAGGGCAAACTAAAAGATTACCATAAAATATGGGATCTTTTTATACATTTTCTGGAAAATAACCAAATATCGATACAGGCAATATTAGATACCTCTCACTCCACTGATGTATATGTGTATATATGATGTGCTTATGTATTTGAAAATATGTGGACATGTCTGTCTTAGCCTTTGTATAATAACTTCTATACATGTGTAACTGATTTTTTGGATGCTGAGGGTGGGTGTGGGTGGGAAGATAATTAAAATATATATAAAATGTTTCGTTTTTTGGAAACGTTCTTGTTATGCTCCATGTTTTTCAATAAAAATATGTTTAAATAAGAATATTGCTGGGCATAAACTGAGAAAGTGAGCGTCCGGTGTGCGATACCTCAAGTTATCCTACACGCGACGCGGCATAATGTGTAGCCATCAACCTTTTTACCCATCTCCGTGTCCATCACCCTGCGGATTACACCATTTTACAGAGAGTAAATTGCTATTATTGTACTAGTCATGGAATGGGAAACGTGACATTAACCTATTAACAGGGGGTTTCTGTGTTCATATATTTAATTAAGGGTGATTATTAAGAACCCTGTTTTCTTTAATCTTATTTTTGTATTTGTATTTGCACTTGATTTTTTTTGTTCAAATCTGCTATCTGCATGACTTTATTGGCGCCGGCGCAACAATAGGTTTAAGAGCTTTTCAGTTCTTAAGGAAACCTTCAGACAGTGTTTCGCTTCAGTTTGAAACCAGATATTCACAAGACTGTCTTCCTTCACAGAAATTTGCCATAGATTGAGTATGCAAGAAGTAAAAATGCATGTGCCTTGTATTTATCAGTATCCTTATGTTTGTTGGGTAAAAAAGAAAAACTATATAAACAAAGTAAAAATTAATTTGACTGATAACTAATATTAGCTGAGGTATTAAGACAAGCAGCTGAACACGCCGAGACAATACATCAATATTTGCAGAATGGTTACGATAAATTTTTTTTAAAAAAGTTAAACGACCGACATTAATTGGATGTAAACTACTACTGGCCATCTCATGCTTACGTTAATTGTCACTAATGCACAAAAAAAACATTCGTTTTCAGCATATCAGACAGAAGATAAGAGTGAATGTATGTATCTGTTTCCAGGCTTTCTTCATTAATTTCACTTGTCTAAGAAAATAATAAAACTCAAAATATTATTCTCAAACTTACACTGGAGCAGACTAAATCTGACGACTTTCACTTTTAAGTCCATGATTAGGAAAGTGTCAGCCTATTTAAAATATGATTTGGTAATTGGTTCACATTGTTTTATATATAGCTATATACACTGGTGGTCAAAAGTTTGAAATTATTAAGAATTTTTAATGTTTTTGAAAGAAGGTTGAATTTATTTGATAAAAACAGCTACAGTCTGAAGCCTATTTTTGATCAAATAAATTGATCCTTACAGTAAAAATATTGTGAAATATTATTACAATGTAAAATATCTGTTTTCTATGTGAATATTGTAAACTGTAATTTAATCCAGTGACCAAAGCTGAATTTTCAGCATCATTACTCCAGTCTTCAGTGTCACATGATCCTTCAGAAATCATTCTGATATGATGATTTGCTGCTCAATTATTATCAGTTATTATTTGTGCTCAATTATTAACAATGGTTATTTTTATTTGGAATTAGGGCTGAACGATACATCGAATTTTCATCGTCGATTTATCGCAAGTCATATCGTCATCGCAATATTAAACAATGTTATCGCACATCGCAGCTTTTCCTCATATCGTGCAGCCCTATTTGGAATGCTGAAAAATTTATTTGCATATTCATATTTTTGTGGAAACTGTGTATCAATGTTTTCAACAATGATAATAATCAGACATGTTTCTTGAGCATTGAATCAGCATATTAGAATGATTTCTGAAGGATCATGAGACACTGAAGACTGGAGTAATGATGCTGAAAATTTAGCTTTGATCACAGGAATACATTTAGCAAAATGTTCAAATAGAAAAAAAAGTTATTGTTCAATTGAAAAAAAAAATCACAATATTACTGTTTTTACTGCATTTGTCATCATTATAAGAATTTTTACACTTTTCCACAATCAATTCCATAAAATGACAGGAGATGTCAAGCTCCTGAAAGGACAAATACTATAAGCACTAGAAAGGCACCATAAAAGCAGTAGGCCTACACATTCTGCACTACATTCTAAGTCTTGGTGAAAACTCTTCTGATTGGACACACTCCTGGGTTTGCTGTTATACAGACACATGACCAGAGATGGGAAGTAACTAAGTAAAAATACTTCGTTACTGTACTCAAGTAGATTTTTCAGATATTTTTACTTTACTATTATTTTTTTTTTTCCGACTTTTACTTTTACTTTTTACTTTTACTTAAATTTTTAACATAAAATGTATATTGGTACTTTCTACTCCTTACATTTTACAAAATCGTCTCGTTACTTTAGTTTCAAATAATTTCAGTGGAGTTACCATTATTTTTTTCGCGTCATCAACCCTTCGCAGGAAGTTTGATTGACAGGCGATCTGACCAATCATAATCTGCCATCCGCCATTTTGTCCGACAAAGCAGTCAGCAGAGTTAGTAGATTAACATTGGAGGATTTAAACTTGAAAAACGAAGTGTACCGACATCTTTCCGCGGTTAAAACAACATTCCTTCTTATGTTCATTCATGTTTATTTGATGCTATAAATTCACTAGAAGGAAGAGATGAACGGCTCATGAGCAGCTTTAACTGATTGATCTGTCAGACACATTAAAGAGACACAAACCTGTATTTTTTGTTTCAATTTCTTTAAAAAATTACTAAATTTGAAATGTGAGACTTTGTTTCATATAAAAAATAACCTGGTCTGTCCTGTCTGTCAGTGTGTTGTCAGTGTCATCTCTGCTCCGTGATGTATTTTTCACTGCGTGAGAACGGCTTCGCTTGTCGCGGACATAGCAACGGTAACTAAAGGGGGCGGGTCCTTGCGAACGGTCAATTGGATGGGAATATACGTTGCACTTGACGCACCACAAGACGACTCGACAGATTCGGCGGCATTCATTCGCGGCAAATCCTTACATACACGTAGATTCCTTTAAATGTTAAGGGGAAGATTAAAAAAGAGAAACTAGATCTGTGAATTCTCACAGAATCACAATTGAATTCATATCTTGCTACTCAGTCAGAATTTTTGTCCCAGTCTGTCACAATAATCATATAGGCTATGTGATGTTTTAGGCCTATTGGCAGACATCCATTTAAAATGTAAGCAATGTCATATAAAGAACCTTTTTTCCAAATCCACTTAAGTTTCTCAGCTTGCACTCTAGAGACATTTGTGTGGTCCAGGTAGCTTTGCATAAAAAATGCTTATCATTCACAAGGCTACTTTTACTTTTATACTTTAACCCCCTGAGGTCGGCTATCGCGCCGGCGCGATAGGCTCGTTTTTTTCCTTATCAGTGCAAAAAAAAATCAAAATTCTAATATTAATTTTTATCTTATATGCTTGTGTTGTACATCAATCGATCTTGTTAAGTGTGTATTTTTTTTGTGCATACTCATAATAAAAACAAAGTGTTGTGCTTTTCGCCAAATAAAGAAAAATAAACATGATGCGCGTTCTGCCAACTCTCTCAATGTGAAACTCATTCTGAAACGCGACAGAAAATGACCTGTAACTCAGCGAATGTTTGTCATACAGACTTAAAACACATGTCTATACAATGCTTGGAGTCTCTATTTTTAAAATATGTAAATTATATAAAAAACAAATATTCTCTGTTTAAGTAATCCGTAAGAAAGCAGCGGCATGTACAGTTTCTCAAACACATCCTAATTAACTATAATGTGACCACACCCACGCGCGCACGAGCGATTGACATGCAAATGATCCACGCGGCAGAACGCAGACCTGTAAACGCCCTCATCACCTCAAAACAAAGAACCAGAGACTTCGGGAACTTACTCCTCTCTGCTTTTCATTGAGTTTGAAGACGTTTGTGCTGTGTTGTGCTGTTTACCTTGGATTTACCTCAGAAGAACGCGATTTGAAGATGAGAAGATTTTTAAGGTAAGACATGTTAAACTGGTCGTGCCAGATTAAAATGTATGTTATGAAATGAGTTTGGAGTAAAAACATGAACTAAGCCTAATATCGTACATGTATTTGCATCTATAAATAGACAGAAACATGTTAAAATGTGAACTAGACTGGTAGGCAACCAGTGCTAAATTTATATACTTCATATATATTTCACTCAGTTTTGATTAGCTTATGACACTGATTATAATGCTAAAATACTTCTTTATGCGTAATGTAGCTTGTTTGCGAATATCTGCTAATGTGATTTAGTGCAAATATGTTTCAGCCTCCGGTAAAATATGTGATAGCCTACTGTCTACATTATATTTTTATATAAATGCTCGATTTTGGTTAGCCTAAGACACGCTTCAATACTGCCTTATGCACAGATGTTTGTGAATACAGGTGTAAATGTTTGAAATGTAGTGATGTGTGTCGTTCGCGAACGATCCGTTCATTGCGTGTGTCACTAAATGCGTGCGGATACCCATCAACAGATACTCGCGGTGACGTGGTCTATGGCCCATAAATAGATATTTCTCCGTTCTATGGCCCATCAACTATACATTGTTTGTCCATAACCATCACTTGCTCAGCAGTTTACTTTGTATAATGTATGCTAAAAGTTTTATTTTGATGTTGTTTTTTAGGAATGTGAACCTTCAGTTCTCAGTGCGATCGAGAAATCATACCGAGTAAGTGCATAGACGTAATATTTTACAGATGAAATGAAGCCTAATTGTGTTTACATCGTCATAATATAAAAGTAGCCTACGTATTCTTGTGTGAAATGACAAAAAACATCCATTCTGCTTATACAGGAGACACTGCGCAGATGAGGGTGAAAACAGATACATGGAGGACAAAGACATTTCCATGTCCTGCACCTGTGACTGCCTACAACAAACACATGAGGGGTGTTGACCTGTCTGATCAGCTATTACAGTACTACACAACACAGCACATAACCATGAAGTGGTACAGTAAGATTTTTCTACACTTCTTGGACATTGCTTCCACCAACTCTTTCATTGTGCACAAAGAGCTACATGGTAACTTGTCCCATAAAGAGTTTATGGAGCAACTTTTAACAGAGCTCTGTGGTGTGTCACAGAAAACGGCAATGAGTTTTAAATCAGTGTTGGAAACCGTTGTGCTGCTTAATATATATTTTTTATAACCTGTAATAGTTTTTTCAGGATTCTTTGAATAAAAATATTTTTTTATAAAAAAACAAAAGTTTGGTCTTTTTTTCTTTCTTTTTTGGAAAGGATGTATTAAGTGATAGTAATAACTTTAAGTCTTTCCATTGTTAGAAAAGATTTCTATTTTGAATAAATGCTGTTCTTTTTAACTTTTTATTCATCAGTGAATCATTCTTAGATCATCATTCTTTGTTCAGGCTGCCTCACAGCACCTTGATGGCCCATTAGCCATGGGGGGAGTGTCTTTAGTCACACCCCTGGTGTGAATCACATTAATATTCATGGCCCACGCATACAGCAGTGCTGACACAAAAACTGACATGCAAAATTAAAATCGTTATATTGTTGTTTGTGAAAGAGTGGTCAGAATGATTTTCACCTCATTTTGTAGAAAAAATTCTAGCCTACAAGAATAGTAATTCCAAAGTCTTATGGAAAACTATTCAGTATGTGTTAAATGGCCTTATTGCAGTGACAATGTTTTTCCCAAAACATACTAACCACGCATAATATTTTTTTTCTATAAAATGCAAACATGTACATCCATTTTGCTCACATATTATTGTAGCAGAGTTTGTGCTGAATACAACAAAATTACATGTTGGCCAATAGTATGTTAAGTAGCTGAAATAAGCACAAATGTCAGGTCATGTCAAAACATCTCAAGGGCCCCAAAAACACCTCAGACCCCAGAGGGTTAAGTAAATTCCCAAGCCTGTACTTTGTTACTTTTACTTGAGTAAAGAAGTTAAATCAGTACTTCTACTTTTTCCAGAGTATTTTTAACACAAGTATCTGTACTTCTACTTGAGTACGGGAAGTGAGTACTTTTGCCATCTCTGCACATGACAGAGAAGCCAAATCACTGAATGCTGAATGTTTTTTTCACTGGGGGTTTTGGTTCTTTTGCTGTTGTTGCTGTAAGGACCTTTGAAAATAACTAAAATCATTTGGCAAAGTGATATGGACATATAGGTTTTGCGGTCAAGACCTGCCTGAATCTACTTTAGCTGTGCGTTTCCCTGAAAATAATTGCACATCTTAGAATCTTTGTCAACCAATCAGATTAAAGTATTCAAAAGACCTGTAGTATAATAATATAATATAATATAATACAATATAATATAATATAATATAATACCTGTAACTGGAGCCACACACTGACGTCCACCGCACCCATTGCTGCAGCATTTCTCATTGTTGGGACACTCACTGTCGTCGGCACAAAGAGCTGAACCCCTCATGGCACACATTGCTGCTTCATGATTTGTGCTTGGACACACTCCTGGCTTTACTGTTATACAGACACATGACAGAGAAGCCATATCACTGAATGCTGAATGTTTTTTTTTTTTTTCCCAATGTAAAATAATATTTTTTTAAGTTGTATATATTATTGGAATACGTTTTACAGCAACGAACACCTCAGGTGTGCATTATTTTCTCAAAATGCAACGGACCGGAGTCATTTATTCTGCTAATCATTATTTCCAAAAAACAAATAAATAATTTGCTGTATGGAACTTTGAAATAACTGAAATCATTTGGCGAAGTGATATGGAACTACTTTTGCAATGTGTTTCCCTGAAAATAATTGCACACCTTAGAATCTTCCTCAACCAATCAAATTCAAGCATTCATCAGCTCATTAGATGATAACTGTTCTAAGACTGTCAGATAGAGACACATAAAAAGTGCAGATTGGTGGGTCCCTAGGAGGACCAAGATTGAACACCCCTGTTCTAAACCAGCGTTTCCCAACCGGAGAGCAGGGGTTTCGTGTAAAAACATCATAAAACATTTTTACATTTCTAAAATGTGTAGAAAAAAACAAAAAAAGATGTATCAATCTCGGATGTCTCTAATAAAAACAAATTACACACACAAATTTATAATAAAAATGCAAATCGTACGTTTTCCATGTCCGGTTATGTCCGTGCTGTCAACGGTAATGCATGCGATTCATGTTTTTCAGTTCAACGCGTTATTAACTCAATTCACGCAGCATTCATTTTTTTCTGTCATCCTTTGGCTGGCGTTACATTATATAATCACGTTCTTCTTCATGCAAATGCTTTTAAACCATGCAAGCGCGAAAAGACAAAAGAAAACGCACTGCCTGTGAATGTCCTTTCACACACAGGGCGCACAGATAGACACGCGCCAGAATCGAGTTCTCTTTCGCGCTTGAACGAATAATAACACACATTATGCCAAAATGTCCGTTTTGTTGAGTATCCTAATAAGAGCAATCTTAAATGAGTTAAATAAAGTCCTAAAGGAACGTAAAGAGTTGTGAGAAAATATATACTTATATGTGACCCGTCACGGAAACCAGTGACACAAGTCGGCAGCACAACGTTCGAGCAAAATGAGAAAGAAGCGTTTTTTTTTTTTTTTTTTTCAAAATTGGTGATTTTCGTTTTTTTGCAGAATCTGTTAGTTGAGATCACGAAGAAGCCTCTCCATGTTTGAGATAGCAGTATTGGTATATTTAAAAGCGTACATTTTGAGGTTGGAATCGGCTTGTTTTTCGGAGATTCTAGCACGCAGTAGGGGCGTGTCATTGTCGGTGCGTATTTCCATACTGAATAAGCCGGCTTTTGTTTCTTTTGTTATTGCCCCCGCCCTCCAAGGGAACAGCGTGGCTACTTAGGCTATTATGCAGCGCTCTGGCCGGCTCTATCTGATTTCAAAATTCAATGAAGATGGACGCCAATAACATTACGATGTCCAGCAATCGATTTAAATAGTAGGTTACATGGGGTTTAAATTGTCGTTTAATGAGATGTAGCCTAATACATGTTGTCAGTGCCAATACATAGATCCGCCTTATTAACTAATGTGTATCTTAATGGTCTAGTGGTAGAGCTTTCGCCAGCCGCGTCAGAGGGTCTGAGTTCGAACCCGCCCTCGTATAGGTTTTTTTTTTCTCTCATCAACACGATTATGTTCATCAGTGGTTGTATATCAAGCAGGGACACGCAAACGTTTGCATTATGTTTTGTGGTTTCACCAGTTTTCATTCAGTTGTGTCACCTATAGCTAACTTAAATATACAAGCTTCATAAAAATGATCATTCTAGAAGAAAATTTCAGATGGCATTTAGAGGCTTTTGCATCTGAACTCTTCATATATACACACACACACACATATATGTATACATATATACATATATATACATACACACATAAGGGAGAGCGGGGCACAACCTAACGCTTTTTGACTTTCTCAGTTTGTGCAAATCTACTTATGGTTCAGAGTATTTATTTTTTCCCCACATTAATTTCCCACATGTCTAGTACAATTATGTGTTTTTATTTTATTAATACAGTATATACTTTTTTCTTGATATAGCCCGAAACAATGGAAGTGAAATGTGACAACATGCCCCATAGGTGGGGTACATTGTAACATGTGTGGGGCACATTGTAACATGACATATGGCAGCTTAAAATGTTATCTGATCTAATAAAAAAAAAAAATACAAAACAAACTAAAATATTTTCTAAATAAAATACAATTAAAAAACTTTTTCATATAAAATAATGGCAATTTTTAATAATTAAATAGAAACTCATTTTTGAGTTTTGACTACGAACACATGAAAACACAGCTATACAACATAGTTCAAAACAAATAAATAATTAGTCATTTCTGGACATTGACTCTCAGTCTTTATTCACCTTTTCCTCACGTTTTCTCAATAAAATTAATAAAAGTATAGAATATAATAGCATATTTCTAATAGGGGCACATTGTAACGCAGTGTTACAACATGGCCCCGCCTGCACAACTGCGATTTAAACCCTGCTAGTGTCTTCTGCTAGTTAGCGAAGCATTAAAGAACTATCTCAACTGTTAAATAACATCTTGGAGATTAAAATAATATCAGATTTGTCTTATTTTAAATAAATACAAAAAATAGAGATGAAAAATTAACTTAAGTAAGAAATTTACTTTTGCTATGGTTTAATAAATGTCTATGGATATCTTCCAAAAAGAAAATAATTTTGGCGGATTTTTTTTTTCTATATAGTGTTGATATGGCAACTAGTAAATAAACAAAGTTCCGTCATCCAAGCATGTGCGGAAGTATTTAAAACAAGCGTGTTACAACTAACCCCGCGTTAGGTTGTGCCCCGCGCTCCCCTATATGTATGCATACACACACACATATATATATATATATATTAGGGATGGGCATTTTTCAAAAATATTGCATTCGAATATTCGGGCTCATAAAATTCGAATATTCGAATATTCGTTTATTTAAATGACGTTTAACGAAAAAGACGTTATTTTTTAAGTTTTTTTTTTTTTTTCACCATTTCTGAAGAAGCTTACGATTAGGCAATATACACAACAAGCTTACAATATGTTAAAGTTTTCTTTTAATTGAAAACATTAAACAGTAGGAAAATGTGTAAACAAAAAAATATAAAGAACAAAAGGATATAAGCTCAAGCAGCGCGAACGGAAAAAAACGCCTAATAAGCAGAGAAAAGCAGATTGCGCCAGTTATCGTACAGAATGTACACATACACTCGAGTCAGCATATGATTATCGTGTTTATATTGTTTCACGTTTATGTTGAGAAAAACAATATCCACATGCAGGCGCGCCGCCAGCAATTTCTGCTCGAGTGAGAAAACGCGCTGCGCTGACAGATGTTTCAGAGAAACAAAGATAACGGTCTTCTAGTTCTAACAGCACATTGCGTTTTCTGTTCTTAAACCTCTCTCTCAACGAAACTTAAAGGAAGAATATATCTCAAAATCATTTTGCTATTAGATAAGTTATCATCTCGGATCACTCGCACTACAGCTGCGCTTACCTGCAGTAGTGATGCAGTGATGGACAGCTGTCTTTCCTCAGTCGACTGCTGTTTGGGTTTCATGTGATTTCTCATTGTTATTGATATTATAACTCCAGATTAATTAATTAATTTGATCAAAAGTAATTCCATTTTGTAAAATCATTTAGTAACCTCATTTTCGACTAGTAATTCCAAACTTCGCGAGGCAGACGACGACATTATGATCAAATAGGCTACAAACAACTTGTTAAACACGCGCCACAGTGCCATCCAGTGCATTTAATTATAACTGCGAGTTAGTGCTTGGGGATTTATCAGGGATTCACTGCATTTACGACCCGCAAAGTATTACGGCTTCATAAATTCGATAAAATTCGAATAGTATTTTATTTTTCGAATAATAATTACAGATCGAATATTCGAAAATTCGAATATTCGTGCACATCCCTAATATATATATGTGTATATATTTATACACAAATATTTTATATACATTTTTTTTTTTTTCACAAATTGTGCTTGCAAATTGTATAATATCCAAGGTAAACATGTCTAGTAATTGTGCAGTTAATTCTCATACTGTATTTTCAGTTTTGGAATATTTATCCTCTCCCCAAATTTGTTACTAATAAAACACAATACAACTTATTTAAAGAAAAAAATTATATTTACCTTTTAATAGTTTGTTTACATCTACCTTGTAAATATATTTTTTTATTAAAAAGGTTACAATTACAACAACATTTCAAGTGTAATCTTACAGTATATTCTACAGTAAAAACTGTACCCAAATCTAGTCAACAAAATGTTGTCTTTCATATTTCGCCTGACTGTAACGTTGTTTTTATGAAATATTAGGGCATATAAATGTTAATTTGCAGTTTAATATGTTGCTTATAGGCCTACAAATAGCCTACATTTTATTTCAACATATTTCAGTCGATTTTTACTCATCTCAGTATAGCAATACAGTTTGCTAAAACATCATCATTCATTCACACACACGATTTAAATTTAAACTGTCTTTTGCGAGCTGTGGTAAACAGCGCGCATCTCTGCCGTTCATTCATTCATAAACAGAAACCCGATTCACGTGAGAAGGGAAAAAAACTTACTACTGTATTCCTCAGCTCAGTCTGATCCTTGCTCCTCGAAATACCCGCACTTCTGAGGGACATTTTCCATTATTATTATTCCTCACAGTGCTGCGAGACGGTGTAAACAAGTAATGATCTGAATAAACTTATGTTTTCTCGAGCTGATATGGGGGCGTTCACAGGATTGCGCCGTGGATTGCCTCAGTCATTTGCGTTTGAATAGCGCGCGCTCTCCGTGGGCGTGTCACATTACATTTGAATCAGCTGTAATGAGCTCGACTGGAATCGCTCTCTTTTAATACAGATTTCACAAGATGAGAATATTTGTTTTTTATATAAATTACTTCATTTAAAAGAAGAGAATTCAAGCTTCATGCCTGTGTGTCTGTATGTCTGTTTGACTGAGTATTCGCTGAGTTACAGTTCATTTTCGGACGCGTTTCAGAATGGACTACACTGACAGAGAGAAGGCAGAACTCGCTTCGTGTTTATTTTTCTTTATTTGGCAAAAAGCACAACACTTTGTTTTTATTGTGAGTATACACAAAAGTCAACAGAGTATTTATGAGTTTCTTTTACACTGATAAAAAAAAGCGAGCTGATATCGCCGGCGATACAGCCGACCTCAGGGGGTTAAGCATGATAATATGGTAACATATCACACTGACATAGGCTGATTTAAAATGAACATTTATTTAAAATAAAAGTTCTTCTTTTGGCAAAATTATATTTCCTTAATAGCCTAAACAGAGGCTTTACTCCCTTCAAACTTAAAATTGTCCATTTTTCATTACATCACTGTTTGAAAACACTCAGAATAGTTTTTTGTACCTTTATAAAGGGCATTTTCCCCCTAATTTTATTAACTGTATGCTCCATCTTTCATTTCAAATTCTTAAATTTGATAAATATATTCAATTAAAATAATAAGACACTAGGCTGTTACCAATCAAATTAAATAATTTACATTGAAAAATTATAACTGTATTAAATTAGATTATTTTCAATATTTTTATAACCGCAACAGAACCATCACTGTCTGTCCGAGTTTTGTCGAGAGCCGGAGGCGGCACGAAATTTGATGGAGGCGGCCGCCTCATAATTCTCTATGCAGGAAAAACTCTGGCAATACCCATAAATGGAAACATAAATTTACAACTGTACTTCGGTTTCTTTGCGAGGACACCGCCATCACCTGCCATGTCTATCGGCTCGCTTTCGGGTTAAACTTTCCGCGACTGCGCAACTGGGTTATAGGTTGCCAGGTTGAGGTGACAAACGGGTTGAAATTGTATATGGTGTGTGGATTGTGTGAATATAATGCATTTAATACAAGATCTGGCAACTGGTCAACATTAGACAAATATAGGCCTATTGGTCCGATTATTCATAAAGGAGTTTGGGCCATGCAAATTACGGGAGTTTCCCGGGAGAAATAACAAACCGGGAGGGGTCCGGGAGATAGGGCTAAAAAACGGGAGAAACACGGGAAAAACGGGAGTGTTGACAGGTATGGCCAAATGTCTGTCAGATTTCGCGATCCTAACTGTTCTTCTGTTTGGTTTTTCCTAACTCACTGACGGTGCACAAGCTACTAAAGGTACAGGGAAAACATGACATGGATTTCAGGAGAAATAGGTTTTGTTAATGTATAGTGTAAGGCCAGTCGAATGGATTTGGGAAATGGACCGGCCGGGATTTTATATTTTCGGAGCTGGAAAGAAAGACGTATTTGCAATCACATCGATATTGCCCGCATAATCATACAGTATGATCAAATATTGGGGTGGACAAATTGTCCTTCTTTGAATATTGATAATTACGCCTATATTGGGGGGGACAAAATTGTCCTTCTTTGAATATTGATAATTACGCCTATAGTATATATATATATATATATATATATATATATATATATATATATAGCCTATATCACATAGCACATCCTGTTTTTGATTTGAACATTGTCTAGAGTTTATCTTATTTTTTATTCAGTGTACATAAGAGTTGCCTATACAGTTTTATCGGTAGATGCTAAGAGACATTTATTTATATATTACCTGTTTGCAAACTTTTTCTTTTTTCTTTGATGGCACATTTTCCTGACCTTTTTGCTCCCCCATGTGCTTTACAGCTTTACAGGGGGGAGCTTTACAGGGGGTATGGCTTATCTAAATGATATGTAAATGAGCCCTATTGTCACTCCCAGCAGGAGAGAGAGGTGAGAACTTCACAATCTTTAGATGGGTTTTCTCCCCTTTGAGCTTTTTTGAGTGCCTACCTTCAAATGGCCACAACTTCTCCAAATATTATCAGATTTCCATGTGTTACACATCGTTGGAAAGCTTGGAAACTACACTTTCAGAATCTGTGAATAACTCAAAATGCCCCAGAACAGACTTGTGTCCCTACTTTCCGTGACTGGTCACATATATATATATAAGTATGTGTGTGTGTGTGTGTGTGTGTATATATATATTAGGGGTGGAACAGTACATGTATTCGTATTGAACCAAAACGGTACGGGCGTCACGGTTCGGTGCATACATTTACATGGAGAATACACGGTATAAAAATAAATAAAACTCGTCTGCAAATTAATTAATGTAATGCGGAACTACTGTTAGATACGCAGGTTCTTTAGGGACACCTAATCTGTAGCCCCGCCTTAGCTCTGAAGCAGGCTGCGATGTAAAGATTGCAATGCTGGAATATGTTGTGTGTGTGTGAGAGAGAGAGAGAGAGAGAGAGAGAGAGAGAGAGAGAGAGAGAGAGAGATAGAGAGAGAGAGAGAGAGAGAGAGAGAGAGAGAGAGAGAGAAAGAGAGGCAAGGGCGCGATCGAAAAGTCAATATAAAGTTGTCAATATAAGTTGTTTACTTATATTTGTGCGTGTGTGTGTGTGTGTGTGTGTGTGTGTGTGTGTGTGTGTGTGTGTGTGTGTGTGTTAGGCGCGGGCGTGATCTAACAGTGGAAACATAAAAACATACTCTGTCATTTTGTTTATACAGGACATCATTCAAACTGCAAAGTGTTTAAGTTACTGTTAATTAAAATGAAGGAAAACAAATATATTAATCTCAAATGTAGCTAATTAATTTTCAATTCATTCAGGTACAATTACCAAACATATCTCAAGGTCTTTTTGTCTTTTTATTCATTTAATTAATAAACTAATTATATAAAACTATTGTCAGTGCACTACAAATAAACTGGTTCTATGCCTTTACTTTATTGATAAAACTTATTTAAAAAATACAAGGCTTAAGTAATTTATTTTCCTTTGGTGGTACAGCCTGAGACATGCACAAGCCTTCTGCATTTTTGTTTTGCTTTCCCTCCATTGTACCGAACTCGTACCGAACCGTGATGTCTGAACGGAGGTATGAACCGAACCATGACTTCTGTGTACCATTCCACCCCTAATATATATATATATATATATATATATATATATATATATATATATATATATATATATATATATATATATATATATATATATTAGGGATGTCAACGATTAATCGACGATCGATTAATTGTCGATAATACATTTAATCGATACAACTTATCGATCATCGATTAAGCAGGTCTTCATGCGAGTGCGCGCTGCTCAACCGCGAAACATGTAAAGCGAGCGCGCCGGAGTTATGTTTGGGACCATTTTGCACCTTCATCATGACTATAAGTTTGCGTATGCATTCGCAGCCTTTTGTTTTGTGCAAATGTAAGTTGTAATACTGTTTATTTTGTGTATTCCTAGCCTATCTATATCTGATTTATCTCACATTGGATGCGTTTGGTTAAGAATTAACTCTGTAGTAAAGTGTCAGCTTCAGTGTGCGCAGCTCAAACGGCAGTGCACGACTAATAATGAATATTGGGGCTGTAATATTACATAACATTATAAAGAGAACAATATTGTAATAAAACATTGTGAATTATTTGGGTTTAGTTGCCGTGTCGCGTTGCTCCAGGAAGAGCGCGTCCACAACATGAGTAGTTCTGAATGAATGGCACGTAACTTAGTTCACTCGTGCATGAATTTGCGTCATTTTGTGCAGATATAATTTTTAATATTATGTTTATTTTGAATATATCTGATTAATCTCATATAGGATGCGTTTCTTTTAGATAAATAATGTGCTAGCACAGTGCTCCAGTTTAACGGTTGCAGATTCATTCAGCGCGTGCTGTTGTTCCAGGAAGAGCGCGTCCACAACAGTCACACATTCTAAGCGCATACGAGGCGTTGGTGACACGTTGTATTAGTAGTTATATTTGATTATTAAATAATTAATTTAATTATCAATCACATCGAAACATTTTACAATCCTACTAGCCCTTTATTTATATTTAAAACCATTCTCATTGATTTGGTGAGGAACATAGCGTTTTGAGCAGCATTTGCAGACCCTGTCATGCTGTTGGCCATAGCCACTGCAGTAGACGCATATCGCAGTATTACGGCTAACGATTAATCGATTAATTGATCGTTAATTTAAATGACGATCGATCATGGGAATTTGTGAAAATTGACATCCCTAATATATATATATATATATATACATTAGGGGTGTAACGGTACACAAAAATCACGGTTCGGTACGTACCTCGGTTTTAAAGTCACGGTTCGGTTTATTTTCGGTACAGTAAGGGAAAGAAATGCAAACATTAAACTGCAGGTTGTTTATTACTATAAACTTTTTTTAACAAGTTGTTTACACTTTTTTAAACACTTTTTAATAAAATATAATAAAATAGATATAAAATAAAAAAAGAATAAGAAATAAAATACTGCTGCAAAGTTCTCCACAAAATAAAACACTCTCAGTCTCAAACCAATATCACATAATAAAATATAATGAAAAATATAAATAAATAACTATGATTACAGTGCAGGAACAGAAAATAGCCCTATATTAAAATAATATTAAACAAATATATTAATGTATTATTATTTTTCAATAATCAATCAACATAATCAATTTAAGATTTTTTTTTTCCACTTTTTTAATAATTATCAAAATAAAATATAGTCCAAAGCTATAGTACAAAGCTATTATTACCAGAGCATGTGATCAGAGCAGGTCATTTTACCATTGTTGCCAGCATGACTATACCAGCTCAGCAAACAGAAATCTAAGTTACTACTGAGAAATTTCACCTTATTTGAGCGGACTTTGCTTTTCCAGTGCGTGATCGGTACATGATTGGAGTGTTTGGGCCGTTAACGACAGAGCAGAACGCGCAGCGCAAACACGGACTCGAACATTGAGCAGAGAGCGCAGCGGGTCGTCGACACACACACACACACACACGCGCGCGCACGCCACGGAACGGAGAGTGCGGCGGCGCACATGAAGCGGAAAAGCTTTTTTTCGTCCTGCAGTCTATTTCATTGTTACAGTGACGACGGGTTAAACACTGGTAAAACCAGAGAATGTCTAATAGGAAAAAACATTAGAATCAGCTGCAGGGCGGGATTTGCGCTGAACGCGGAGACTTCCGCCACTTAATATGTTCGTGTGGAAACACGAAAATGTACCTATGTTCCGCACACAAAATATTGCATTCAGTCATTCGGTACACACGTGCACCGAACCGAAAGCCCTGTACCGAAACGGTTCGGTACGAATACACGTACCGTTACACCCCTAATATACATACACACACATTTTAAGGGACAAGACACAGAGAATTTTACTTGCCTGACCTGATTAGAACAATGAAAAAAATGTAATAAAATTACTAGGGAATCACTAAAACAAGAGAATTATTCAGATTTTATGATACACTAAAATATTCCACAACAAATCCTTTAAATTTAATGATATTCATTATTCAGAACAGAACAAGAATAAACAGGGTTCTTGCAGGTTTCAGTAAGTCAAATTTAAGACCTTTTTAAGACATTTTAAGACCATAAAGATTGAAATTTAAGACCTACACGACGCATTACCAAATAAATATTCAAATCAAAGAATTAATTTTATTTCAATGAATTCAGTAATTGAAAAAGCATTAATTTAATTTACAGATAAATCACATTAGTATCCTTCCACACCCAACAACGCGTGTCAGAGAAAATAACAGAATCAAATATAATTTTTTTTATAGAAAATTGTACTTTGCATATTATACTGTAAAAAAACATAATTAGTTGATTTTAGTTGGTCATAGTTGATCATAACTAGAGATGAAATGGCATGAACATTTAATTTCATGATTATAGTGACAAAAATGATCATGGTTATCACAGAATCCTGTTCAAAAAGTACTAATACTACACAATGAAATCAATTCACCATGTTTTATGTCGAAAACCAGCAAATAACAAATAAATTTAGCATCAATATGCACTTTTTGTTTACATAAACATTAAAATAATACCATTAAAAATGAATATTTGTGTCTCGCATGTTATATACTAACATGTACAAGTTAAAATAAAGGTTTGACAAAAAAGGTTTTATAAAAAGATAAACCTAACATATTTCAGACTTTAAATATTTTTTTATAAAAAGAATGAGTCCAAAAAGATAAATTACTGACATTTACAATGCACTTTAGCTTATCTTTTATTATTAATAGTAAAATTAGGTCCGATTTTCCCGTGGCGTCTGTCGTTGCTATGCAACCATGCCCTGCGTCTCCACAATGACAAAAAAGTTTTAGTGGCTAATGGATTTCCACCACCGAAAAACGCTTGCTATAGCTCTGCTACAAGATTTATTTACGGAGAAGAGAACAACACCCGTAGTGTTTGGGTGCACCCCCATCATTCCTGTTGACTGAGCTTTCAGACAGCGCCTGGAAAAAACGAGCGCGTCGCTTCTATTATGAGCACACTTACCGCGCGCCTACATTTGAACGAACTTGAGCGCGCAAAAGACGCGATATGTGAACGGCCTCTTGGCGAGCGACCTCCAATCAGGCCGCGAGTGACGTGTTGGAATATGGAGCGAAATATGTGCCATAATTTAACAAACAAATCCAGCATTTTGCAAAAAAACTCAATCTACTTTGCAAAGGAAAACTCGACTCGCAAACAAACTCAATCTACTTCGCAAAGGAAAACTCGACTCGCAAACAAACTCGATCCGCTTTGCAAAGGAAATCTCGACTCGCAAACAAACAGAAAGCAATGTGCAAGCACAAAGGTCACAAATGCGTGCAGGCAGATTTTCAGGCAGATTTTCTCACAAATGCGTCCAGGTAGATTTTCTCACAAATGCGTGCAGGCAGATTTTCTCACAAATGCGTCCAGGCAGATTTTCTCACAAATGTGTCCAGGCAGATTTTCTCACAAATGCGTCCAGGCAGATTTTCTCACAAATGCAGTTGAGCAACTTCCTCCTCTAAAACAGTAGATGGCGCTAAACTATAGGCTAATTTAGCGCTAGTCTCCCAGGAGAAGCACTGATTTGAAACTTGCCTTTGCCTACAGCTGAGGAAAATGACCGGTGAACGGGTGTGTTTCTGTCTTATTTGATCTATAATTAACCTTTTTGAGGTTTTCTCTTGCCAAACGTTTATTGCATATCTAGACAGAAATCCACATTAGCACCATAAATTAGTGATTATGTCTACACTTGAACGAATCTATTTCTTTCGTTCTCCATAAATGAATGAGAACATTTCATTTAATTGAGCGGCGGGTTTCATTTGTGTGTCCAAAATAATAATTTGGGCACTGCATAGGCTACGTCACAGGCAAGATAAGAAACAATTGTATATTGTTTTTTTTTTTTGTTTTTTTTTGCATTAATTATTTTATTACATTAATTGTTAAGCTGACTGAATTCCAACTAGGCTAAATAAATAAATAAGTGGGAGCCTCCTTTCAATTAAATTAAATGTTCTCATTAATTTATGGAGAACGAAAGAAATAGATTCATTCAAGTGTAGACATAATCACTAATTTAGTAATTTTGCATGAGTCCGATGCAGAAAAAAATGACAAAAAGCAACAAGATGGCAGAGCTTTCAGCTTATAGATTCCCCGATCCTAGAGAGTGAATTGCTACTAAGTGCTAATGTGGATTTCTGTCTAGATATGCAATAAACGTTTGGCAAGAGAAAACCTCAAAAAGGTTAATTATAGATCAAATAAGACAGAAACACACCCGTTCACCGGTCATTTTCCTCAGCTGTAGGCAAAGGCAAGTTTCAAATCAGTGCTTCTCCTGGGAGACTAGCACTAAATTAGCCTATAGTTTAGCGCCATCTACTGTTTTAGAAGAGGAAGTTGCTCAACTGCATTTGTGAGAAAATCTGCCTGGACGCATTTGTGAGAAAATCTGCCTGCACACATTTGTGAGAAAATCTGCCTGGACGCATTTGTGAGAAAATCTGCCTGGACACATTTGTGAGAAAATCTGCCTGCACGCATTTGTGAGAAAATCTGCCTGCACGCATTTGTGAGAAAATCTGCCTGGACGTATTTGTGAGAAAATCTGCCTGGACGCATTTGTGACCTTTGTGCTTGCACATTGGTTTCTTTTTGTTTGCGAGTCGAGATTTCCTTTGCAAAGCGGATCGAGTTTGTTTGCGAGTCGAGTTTTCCTTTGCGAAGTAGATTGAGTTTGTTTGCAAAATGCTGGATTTGTTTGTTAAATTATGGCACATAATTCGCTCCATAGTTGGAGACCCTGCAGAGCTCCGCTTTGTAGGCTACGACTCGATACTTTTTTGCTACTTTGTAATAACTTTCTGCGGCCAGCGTTTCTGGAAATAAACAAGGGTAAACCCTTTTTAAGACCTGACTAAATGAAATTTAAGACCGCCAATGAAAATCGGGCCGTTTTTAAGACTTTTTAAGGCCTTAAATTTAAAGTTCAGAATTTTAGACTTTTTAAGACTTTTTTGGCTCGTTTCCACTGAGCGGTACGGTACGGTACGGTACGGAACGGTACACATTTATTTGCGTTTCCACTATCAAAAGTTGTGAATGGTACCAAAATGCCGAACCGTACCGTTCCACTATTTTGGTTCCTTTCCATTTGGGGTACCTAGCACAGTGAAACGGTACTAAAAGGTGGAGCTAGTCTCACTGCAGGACGTTGATTGGTTGACAGAGAATCGTCACTTGCGCGTGCTACAAGAGGAATGACAACATAAGAAGCGCCATTTTTTAATATAAAGTTTAATATAATACTACTGTTACTGTATCACGAAATGTAATTTTAAGAGTTTTTCAGGCGAGAATGTAGTTGTTTAAAGCTCAAATCTGTGGTTATTTATAAAGATGATTATTTTTTTCCCCGGGTGTGAGATCCATGCGTTCAGCGGGCGCTCGGCGCTCATGTTTCCCGGCTGGATGAGCCTTTCCTCGGCTAGTCCTCGGCGTTCGTCGCTGACTCCGACGGTAGTGGTTAAACATAAGATATAATTCGTTTTGTGTGGACCTAACGGGCGATCTTTGGTCCCGTGAATATATAATGAGTTCCCTGTCAATTGTTTTGGCTGAGGGCTAAGTTTAGTTAACGTTATTTGTGTTTAACTTTACTTGTAATGTTAGACTATCTAGCGCGCTGCATTTGGATATTTGACTGAATTGTTTGCTTTATTTCTTATTGTATAGCTTCTTGTACTTTACTTAAACTTTTATATAGGCTATTATTGATAAAACTGAAATTTTACAAAAATAAATATGGTTTCTTGTCATTTTTATTACAAGATTATCACTGATGTTTATTGCAACATTTGTGCAAATGCATATATTGCCTGGAATATGTTTATTTTATTTATTTTTTTAAACGAAAAGAGGTTACGTTAGGGTTGTTTTAAATTTCGTTTTGTTATAAATAGAATAACGTATAACATGCAGTGAATAATCAATATGCGTTGCGCATGAACCACATTTGTGTCCCTATAATGTTTAATTTATTTAAATGAAAACGAAAAGAGGCAGAGTGGTGTTTTATAACATATTTCGTTTTATTGTTGCTTAAAATGTACATACAGAGTAAGTTAACAGAGATAACCGGAGTAGCAGAGCGAGCTGAGTGACGCTTTTAAGAATGCGCTGTACCATGTAGGAGTCGCACATGGCAAGTACAAACTTTGCGTACTTGATATTGAGAAAAGCCTAATGTCGGCGCTTGTCTTCTTGTGACCAACATGTCGAGAAGCAAGAACAACATCTGCTGTATGTCATCCATTGTAGTTTACTATGTTCTTCTTCGCACGAAAATGACGTTGATCGAAACTCCATGCCTATCAAGTAAAGGGGGTCGCACACCGAACGCGCAGCTCAGCGCCGCGCCGCTCAGCGCCGCGCCGCGCAGCGCCACGTTTTTTAAAATCGAACACATTATTCTCTATGAGAGTACACACACCGGCGGCGCCTTTCGGCGTCTGTCCGCAGCGCCCAGCAACGGCTCAGGACCGTGTTCAAAATCCTGCTGCGCCACATAGCGCCATTTAAATAGTTTTATATTAAATTTACATTTATGTGTCTCAAATCGTAGTTAATGTATATATGGACTTAACCCTGTGCTGCAATATACATTTAGTTTTATATTTATTTACAGAAATCAGAAAATTGTTGATGTTATCGGATTTTCAGGTGACAGTTGTCCTAGACGTGGCGCGGCGCGGCGCTGAGCTGCGCGTCCGGTGTGCGACCCGCTTAAGGGTACTGTTGGCAGTCGAAACGCTAGCCAGATCATGGTTAACAGACCCGAACCGTACCGTACTGTCCCGTACCGTACTGCTCAGTGGAAACGAGGCATTTAAGACCCCGTGGGAACCCTGAATAAAAAAATAACTATAAACAAGCCAAAACGAAATAAAATAAAAATAAAAACGAAAGTAAGCAGGGTTGGGCTCACATATCTCTCTCATTAGAATAAACAATTTTCAACATTTGCGATGTATTTGGATGCTAAACTATTCTTTATTATAGGCTTTGGTGGGAATAAAATAAACCACTTAAGAGGAGTGGGTAAAAATTCAGAGGCTGATTTTGCAAATAAATCCACATTCAAACCAAAATATCTGACTTTCTGTTGGTCGGAGCTAATGACTGTAAATTAGAAAGTTGTCCGACTCGAAAACAATATAGGTACAGATTTTTGTAACTGTAGGTAAAACTAACCTGTGGTAAAATTACCTGTTCTGATCACATGCTCTGGTAATAATAGCTTTGTATGACTATAGTAGAGATGTGACGGTGATAATATTCTCCCACCGGTTAATCGACTTGTGACAACACCGGTATTACCGGTTTCATCGTGGGGGTGGGGGGTGTTAGAGTGATGTGATGTTTGTTTTTGTTTTTTTTACATGGCGTCAATTCATCATTCGTATTGAGTTTGATTGACATGCGATCTGACCAATCAAATTCCACCATTTTTGTGCGATAAAGCAGTCAGAAGAGTTATTGATAAACTTCGGTGGATTTGAACTTGGCTTTAACTGAGGCAATCTGTCACGACACATTAAAGAGCCAAAAAACGGTAGGCCTATTTTATTTTTGTTTGACTGCCCAAATTTGAAAGTTGAGACTTTGTTTCATATTAAATATTACCTGCTCGGTCCTGTCTTTCAGCGCGTTGTCCGTGTCCTCTATTTTTCACTGCTTGAGATTATGTTGAGAACAATAACGCCCTATTTGAGTGTATAGGGCGCGATTTCGGATTCAACCAC
Organism: Squalius cephalus; assembly: GCF_949319135.1. Classification (NCBI taxonomy): domain Eukaryota; kingdom Metazoa; phylum Chordata; class Actinopteri; order Cypriniformes; family Leuciscidae; genus Squalius; species Squalius cephalus. Next base: position 4,719,890 of record NC_137139.1, read on the forward strand.
AGTGTTTGAATGGTGGGTTCGTTATTATTCATGAAAAACGCATGTTATTATTTCAGCACTTCGCGAATGGACAGCGACTCTTAAGTATCACGAATGCATTCTCGCGCATTCATGTTAAGTGCATTTTTGGGAAACGCGCGTGGAATTGCGGCGTGTGACGAGCGTAACCTTGCACATAGAGAACGCTCTTAAGATCCAAGATACATCGTTATCGGGAAACCTGGCCCTGGTCTCCGCACTAGCCTAACTGAAAACTATGAAAGCCGTGTGGCCAACCGGTAAAAAAAAACTAAAAGAAAAAAATACATTTAAGAAACTATTCCCTCTGATTTTGTTTCATTAATAAAGTTTGACTAATCGCAGCAGTCTCACATTCGTTTAGAGCTCGTGTGAATTGCACGTATAAAATGAAGTTAACGAACAACCTCGTTCCATCAGGAAACGCCACATGAATTTCACTGCGCTTTATGAAGAGTTTTTATTTTGCGTGAAGAAGCCGTTCGCCGGAGATGTGTTAAAAGATTCATTTATGCACACAAGAGAGTGTATTCATGATTATTAGGCTACCGGTATACTAATTCTCCTGGCGCCGGGTCTGAGTGAGTAATTTACTCTCTTACCTTTGTTCTTTGATTAACATTAATGACACTCCATCTGACACGCGTCCCATTTTCTCACAAATCTCTACATTCATTTATGATATTATTTAAATCATTTGCTCTTATGAGAACACTTGACAAAACGGACATTTTGGCATAATTTGTGTGTGTTATGTTTTGTTCAAGGCCGAAAAGAGAACTCGATACTGACGCGCGTCTTTTCCGTGTGTGCGTGTGTGTATAATAGGCAGGACTTACAGCGCGGTCTCTTGTTTTGTCGCGCTTGAATGGTTGAGCGTGATCATACAACGCTAGTCAACTGGTGACAGAAAATACGGATACTGCGTAATTGCTTTAAACATTTTTTTTTTTTGCGGTGCTGCGGTGGGCAAGTGATGCAACCGGTGTTGCGACTGAACACCGTGTAACACCGGTAACACCGACTATCGCGCCAAGCCTAGACTATAGCCTACTTTATTTTGATAATTAGTCAAAAAATAAATCTGTTAAATCTGAGTATGTTGCATAGAACTGAATGAAGAATAATATATTGATATATTGATGTTTAATATTTTAATATAGGGCTATTTTCTGTCCAATTTGTGTGGACATTTTTCATTTTTTCCCCTTTTTGTGTGTGTTGTTTAATTTAATTAGTGATTCTACGTTTAAATATTGATGATTACAAGTTTGGGGGAAATACGATTAATTGCGATAAATCACAGCAAATTGTGTGATTAATTAGTTTTTTTGTTTTTTTTTGATCGATTCCCAGCCCTAACATATATGCATATATATATATATATATATATATATATATATATATATAAATGTGTGTGTATGTGTGGCCTGGGCGCGATTGAACCATGGAGACATAAAAGCATACTCCGTCATTTTGTTCATACAGGACATCATTCAAACTGCAAAGTGTTAACTTATATTTGTGTACACTCGCAATAAAACACAACATTGTGTTTTTGTAAAATAAATTCAAGCAATCCGTAGGAACGGAAACTTCCATAGGAATTCACTGAAAACGCTCGCTCTACTCCGCACCATTATCAATGTCAGTGCAGACGTCTGTATTTTACTTTCGCTATTAATTTAGCGATTTAAAAGCCCCCAGCGCTGTCACACGTCGAATAACCGGTGGGAAATATTCCCACAGTCACATCCCTAATATATTTATATATAAATACTATAGGCCTACCAGAAGAGGGCAGTATAGCACTATGAATGACATGATTTATTTATTTTTTGGACTAAAAAAACATTCTGGCTGTTTTTCAATTAAAACATAATTCTTAAATAGAAAAAAAAGAATAAAATGGGTTTAGTTCTGATATTTGTATAATTTTATATAGAAATAAATGGTATATAATTACATTTTTAGAAGATATGAGGCTTTTAGTGTTTCCTTTTTTGACATTACTTTAATCCCTCACTATTAGCAAAACCGTTTGAGATATTTATTATCCGCTCACATTTTAGCATCTTTAATGTATTTTCATCATGTTGAAAAAGTTTGGTGGGAATAAAATAAACCACTTAAGAGGAGTGGATAAAAATTCAGAGGCTGATTTTGCAAATAAATCCACATTCAAACCAAAATATCTGACTTCCTGTTGGTCGGAGCTAATGACTGTAAATTAGAAATTTGTCCGGCTCGATGAGACCAAAATACATACTGATTTTTGTAACTGTAGGTAAAACTAACCACCCCACTTTTGTCAAAAGCATTTTGAAAGTGACACTTCCTGTTGCCAGTTGCCAATGTCTTGTCTTCATGCACACCGAGTTTGGTGGTGATTGGATGAATTCTCTAGGTGGAGTATTTCAAATTCCAGAGCATATGTTTTTCAAACAACCCATAATAGCTGACTTCCTGTTGGGCGGAGCTAATAACATAGAGTGTGGAAGTTGTTCTGCCCGATGAGATCTATATGTGTAGCCTGACTACGTCAGACTTCGTACTTCCGCTCAATTTCATTTCGCTTCTGTACTCAGTCTGAGACAGCTTCAGAGCTTTCTGTTTGCCACCGGTCTGGAAACAGCCGGGCCAATCAACGAACAGAGGGCGGGCTGAGAGCCGTGACGTAGACGCTGATTGTACCGTGGATGCGTAGATTTACTTCACTTAACCTGCAAAAGTCGTTCACAACCATGTTCACTCCGGTATTTCGCTCGATGGTTTTGTTTTTGCATCATACATGTGTTTACAGTGAAAGTTAAATGCGGCTGAGTATGCGCATAACACACGCCATAACCAAACGTTATGTGATTGGCTTACGGGTAACCAATGATTTTAAACTTCAGACAAGCGCCCCCTAGCAAGAGAGAAAACACTTCTCTGTTATGCCATTCCAGACTCTGTCTACGAAGCGAAGTGAAGTAGCAGAGTCTGGTATTACCAGGCTACTATATGTGTACCGAGATTCAAAAATACAAAAAATACCGCTTGTGAAAAGGGTGACCCAGAAAGTCAAGGGCCACTTTTTAGCCCTATAATATAATATAATATAATATAATATAATATAATATAATATAATATAATATAATATAATATAATATAATATAAAAATACCTGTATCTGGAGCCATACACTGAAGTCCACATCCATTGTTGCAGCATTTCTCATTGTTGGCACAGTCACTGTCATCGGCACACGACACGAAACTTATCCGGGCACACATTCCTGGTCTATATTTTCTGCTTGGACACACTCCTGGCAGGGGCAGACTGGGCATCTGGTTCACCTGGACTTTTCCCGGTGGGCCGTACAACTTGGTTTGGTCCATTGCTACGTAAATATATATAAAGAACGAATTATAGAAAATGTGCATAGCCTATCTTTCCGTCAGCCCAGACGAATGGCCAGCGCGGCCCACTTGTGTCAAAAATTTAGCGTGTTCAGTCTCAGTGCAGGGGCTCGTCGATGTCGAAATGTTTGATAGCCAATCAAATCAAAGAAGGCTGGATTTACTGTCCACAGAATCCGAGCAGCGCAACACTTTTTAATGCTTGAAGAATCTGAGCTGAGGTATTAAGATAAGCAGCTGAGCACGCCGAGACAATACATCAATATGCCGAATGGTTACGAAAAAAAAAAAAGTTAAACGACCGACATTAATTTCCAGGGTGCCGTGACTGAAAAAAGGTTGGGAAACACTGTTCTAGACCAGGGGTTCCCAAACTTTTCCATGACAATGCCCCCCAAATACCACTAGGTTCTGGCCAAGGCCCCCCTTTTGCAGGCTGTGTTATTGAACCCATCGACAATACTACGGCAAATGTAGAAATAAATAAATAAAACATCAAGGTGAACATCAGATTATGTGATGGTGTTTGATACCAGCCAAAAACAGAAAGATTATAGAGATGCCCCGATTACAATTTTCTACAAGAAAATTGTAATCGGGGCACCTTTCAGGGCTTGGGCCCTAATAATCCTAAGGAAAACAATAGGGCCTTCGCCATTTCAGGGCTTGGGCCCTAATAACATAAAACAGTTATTTTAAATTGTAATAATATTTAACAATATTACAGCTTTTACTGTTGTGAGCAGAAGAGACTTATTTTAAGAACTTTAAAACTGACCCCAAAAAACAAAAAAGCATTTGCTACCTCTCTATATCAGATCCCAAGACAATTAATTAGTAAAAAACATTAGAAATAGTTATTTAAAATAGGATATGTGACCTATTAACCCCCTGAGGTCGGCAATCACGACGGCGGTGATCTGCTCGTTTTTTTTTTATATCAGTGCAAATTACTCTGTTGATTTTGATTTTACATACTTGTATTGTACATCATTCAAAACTGTTAAATGTCTTCTTTTATTTGTGTACACTCATAATAAAAACAAAATGTTGTGTTTTTCGTAAAACAAAGAAAATAAACATGATGCGCGTTCTGCCGTCTGTCTCAATGTGAAACTCATTCTGAAACGCGACAGAAAATGACCTGTAACTCAGCGAATGTTTGTCACACAGACTTGAAACGCATGTCTATACAACGCTTGGAATCTCTATTTTTAAAGTATGTAAATTATATAAAAAACAAATATTCTATTTTTAAGTAATCCATACGAAAGCAGCGGCATGTACAGTTTCTCAAACGCGTCCTCATTAACCCTCTGGGGACCAAGGTGTTTTTGGGGCCCTTGAGATGTTCTGACATGCCTTGACATTTGTGCTTTTTTCAGTTATTTATAAACATGTTAATGACAAAGGTGTAAATTCACTATATATAGCACAAACAGGGCTACCATAATATGCGAGCAACTTGTATGTAGATGTTTGTATTTTTAAGAGAATAATGTTTATGCGTGGTTATTGGAAAAAATAAAAATGAAAGTTGCTGAATTAAGACCACAAAACAAGACATGTTAAACTGGTCGTGCCAGATTAAAATGTATGTTATGAAATGAGTTTGGAGTAAAAACATGAACTAAGCCTAATGTCATATATGTACATGTAGACAGAAACATGAAATGTGAAATGTGAACTAGAATGATAGGCAACCTTTCAGTGCTTGTATAGCCTACGTGTTCAACACGAGGATGTTTTTATATTCTAATAAAACACAGCATGGTAAAAGTAGGCTAATATATATATATGTGTGTGTGTATTCTGTACATTTTAAAAAGCTATTTTAACCTGAAAAATCTAAAATATATTCCCCAAATTGTGCAGCATTTCTCTTGATATCAGCATGTTCACAGCTGTTTTGTTGTTGTTGTTGTTTTTAGAGGAACAAGATGCCACTGATAAGTCCTGCTGACTTCAACATTCACATAAGTCTCCATACATGAACATGCTAAAGTGAAAAATCAAACACCATGGAAATGAAAGGTATGTAGCCTACTATGTTTCAGGAATGGCACAAAGGTGTGTGACAGTTCAAGTCTCTGTCTTTAGTTCAGTGTGTTAAATAATGTGGGTTTTTTTTGTCATTATGTTGTGGTGTAAATAAATTAAAAACAATCAAAAAGCCATTCTTTTTTAAATCTCCTCATTCTTTGTGCAAGGTTGCTCAGAATGGCAGGGCCTGATAGCTCCTAATAGGGCCATTAGGGAGTGTCTTTTGTCTTTCTCAGGTGAGAAAAGCTTACATAATAATGAGATGTCCACGCCTCTTGCATAGAGCTTTCTCACACAAAACACGTCGTAAAATTTTTAAATCAATATATTGTCTTCTCTGAATGAGCAGTCAGGATGATTTTCACATAGTTTTGAAGCAAATATTCTGGGCTACGTGATACAATTTTCAAAAGTCTTATGAAGAAATAATCAGTATGGGTTTCATGAGCTTATTTCAGTGACAATTTTTTTTAGTTTTTTCACAAACCACGCATAAATGTTATTATCTCAAAACTACAAACTTTTATATACATGCTGCTGATATATTATTGTAGCAGAGTTTGTGCTGAATACAGTGTAATCAGACTTTAACCATGAAAATGTCACAAGTAACAGAAATAAGCACAAATGTCAGAGCATGTCAGAACACCTCCAGGGCCAGAAAACAGCTCAGACCCCAGAGGGTTAAGAGAGGACTATGACAATTTTCTACAAAAAACTTCAAGTTCAGGTAGACATGCTTACCAGGCTCGTCACAGTTTATTCTCTGGGTTCCAGGTGGAGTTCGGGTTCCCGCTCTCTCCTGCCCCCTACTGTCCACACACCAGCAGTAACCAGTGGACCCATGGCACTGCTGAGGCCTGTACTGACCCTCCTCATCACACTGAGGGATGAAGGCTCCCACCAGAGTAACACCACCATTTCCACTCTGAAGACTGTCTCTGAGCTGCTCACATTGGGTCTTGGGACGACCTTCAAGGTAAACGTACCAGAGATTATAGAATTTGCTTGGAGGGTTAGTTCTCCAAAAAATTAAAATTCTGTCATCAATAAGTCACCCTCATGTTGTTCCAAAACTCATAAGACTTTCGTTCAACTTCGGAACAACCAATGAGGTTCATTCAACTCACAATAGTTACATCCATGAGATCGGCCTCTTACAACGAACACACTGCTGAAGTTTCATCAAGATCAGTTAATGTATGCTTAAGTTATAACACACTTCCTGTGTCCCTTATTCGCCATAAATTTCTTTCCTTGCCACGGCCAAACCGTTCGAGATTTCAAATCCGTCCGCAATTTATCATCCTCAATGTCTTGTCTTCATACACACCGAGTTTGGTGGCGATCAGATGAATTCTCTAGGAGGAGTATTTCAAATTCCAGAGGATGCGTTTTTCAAACAACCCATAATAGCTGACTTCCTATTGGGTGGAGTTAATAACATAGAGAGTGGAAGTTGCTCGGCCCGATGAGATCTATATGTGTACCGAGATTCATATTAATTCATGCAAGCGTGTTTGATTTATGGACCAAGGTTTCGGACCCCATTCAAGGGGGCGCTGTTGAGCCCCCCGCCATGCCCGGGTACCAGCTTCAACCCGGCCCTGATGGCCGCGGGTTCTGCCCTGTGTACAAAGTTTCAAGAGTTTTTGAGCATGTTAAGGGCCCCAAAAGTGCCCGAAAGGTTAACAGAAAAATAATAATAAAGAATCCACCCTTGTGGTGGGCCGCTCTGTGCCAGAAAGTCAAGGGCCACGTTTTAGCCTTATAATATAATATAATATAATATAATATAATATAATATAATATAATATAATATAAAAATACCTGTATCTAGAGCCATACACTGAAGTCCACATCCATTGTTGCAGCATTTCTCATTGTTGGCACAGTCACTGTCATCGGCACACGACACGAAACTTATCCGGGCACACATTCCTGGTCTATATTTTCTGCTTGGACACACTCCTGGCAGGGGCAGACTGGGCATCTGGTTCACCTGGACTTTTCCCGGTGGGCCGTACAACTTGGTTTGGTCCATTGCTACGTAAATATATATAAAGAACGAATTATAGAAAATGTGCATAGCCTATCTTTCCGTCAGCCCAGACGAATGGCCAGCGCGGCCCACTTGTGTCAAAAATTTAGCGTGCTCAGTCTCAGTGCATCGGCTCGTCAATGTTGAAATGTTTGATAGCCAATCAAATCAAAGAAGGCTGGATTTACTGTCCACAGAATCCGAGCAGTGCAACACTTTTTAATGCTTGAAGAATCTGAGCTGAGGTATTAAGATAAGCAGCTGAACACGCAGAGACAATACATCAATATTTGCCGAATGGTTACGAAAAAAAAAAAAGTTAAACGACCGACATTAATTTCCAGGGTGCCGTGACTGAAAAAAGGTTGGGAAACACTGTTCTAGACCAGGAGTTCCCAAACTTTTCCATGACAATGCCCCCCAAATACCACTAGGTTCTGGCCAAGGCCCCCCTTTTGCAGGCTGTGTTATTGAACCCATCGACAATACTACGGCAAATGTAGAAATAAATAAATAAAACATCAAGGTGAACATCAGATTATGTGATGATGTTTGATACCAGCCAAACAGAAAGATTATAGAGATGCCCCGATTACAATTTTCTACAAGAAAATTGTAATCGGGGCACTTTTCAGGGCTTGGGCCCTAATAATCCTAAGGAAAACAATAGGACCTTCGCCCTTTCAGGGCTTGGGCCCTAATAACATAAAACAGTTATTTTAAATTGTAATAATATTTAACAATATTACAGCTTTTACTGTTGTGAGCAGAAGAGACTTATTTTAAGAACTTTAAAACTGACCCCAAAAAACAAAAAAGCATTTGCTACCTCTCTATATCAGATCCCAAGACAATTAATTGGTAAAAAACATTAGAAATAGTTATTTAACCCTCTGGGGGCGCGTTTTGCTGGATTTTCTTCACATTTTAGCACAATAAACTTAAATTTCTCCGTCATTTATGGTCATACAGAAAAAAGAAATATGAAAAAAGAATCTGTGATATTTCTACTTTTGTATGTGTCCACTTACAATCGAATCAAAACATTGTGCTTTTGTAAAATAAAGAAAATAAACAGGGTGTGCGTTCTGCCTCTCCGTCGCGGTGAACTTTTTTTTCTTGAGCACGTCTATAAACTGAAACAAAACTCAGCGAATACTTGTCACACATTTATGAGCCATATACCTTTATAAACATTTAAGTGTGTACTTTTAAATGATCGGATTCAAACTGAAAACAAATATTCTCTGTTTAAGTAATTTGTATAAAACCAACAAGATGTCCAGCTTCTCACGCGCTTGCTAATTATTTTTAATTTGACCACGCCCACGCGCGCAAAAGAGATTCACATGCAAATCTCCACATGGAACGCGAACGCGCTCGTTACCTCAAAAACAAAGCAGCACCAAACTTCATCAGTCTCTGCTTTTCGTCGAGTTTGAAAGACGTGCCGTGAGCTTACATTGGATTTACCTCAGAAGAAGAAGAACGCGATTTGAAGACAAGAAAGATGTAAGGTAAGAAATTCTTAATTATTAGTTCATGTTATTGTTGCATGAACTTCACATTGCAGTTGAACTGTTGCTAGATATATGGTGAATATTATAATATTTGGACCCGTGTTTACTGTTACTGTGTTTGTGGATATCTGCTCAAACGTAGATATGTATAATATGGTAATCATAATGTTTCATATTTTAGAGCGAGCTCTGGTTTTGAATCATATTTGGAGCACGATCGCGTTTGAAAAGCAAAACGCACCAAACAAAGGCTTCATGTTTTTACTGTTATCTCATTTCATATCATCATAACGAATGGAAACATTTGAAGTAACATATGATAATCAATATATTTTTCTCTAGCGTAGGCCTAGTTGTTACTGAAATCTTTTGGAAGATTTATAGGCTGCTATAGGTTATTGTTATTATTTTATGCAGCACTGTGCATAGCCTATGCTTACAAGGCACAACAAACCTGGTGTTCATTATATTATATATTGTTGGAAACATTATGTGTGTGTGTGTATTCTGTGAATTTTAAAAAGCAATTTTAACCAGAAAAATCTAAAATTTATTCCCAATAAATTTTAGAACTAATATTCCCTATAGTTTCTCTTGATATCAGTATGTTCACTTTTTTTTTTTTTTCAGGGACCAGCTGCCACTGAGTCCTGCTGACTTCAACATTCACATGAGTCTCTGTATATGAACATGGTAAAGTGAAAATCAAACACCTTGAAAATGAAAGGTATGTACAATGTTTTTAGGAATGGCACAAAGGTCTCTGTCTTTGGATCATTGTTTTCAATAGGCCTAAGTGCTTTTTTGTCATTTGTTGTGTATATTTGGATTATGTTGTGTTGTAAATAAATCCAAACAATCAAAAAGCCATTCTTTTTTTAAATCTCCTCATTCTTTGTGCAAGGTTTCTCAGAATGACAGGGCCTGATCACTCCTAATAGGGCCATTAGGGAGGGTCTTTGTCAGTGTCTTTGTTTATCCCGAGGTTTTCCCGCAGCCTGCCAGATCCAGGCCGTATCCAGATCTGATGAAGGACCTTCGCCTGGACCCAATGACAACGCAGTGCTGAAGTGCCAACTAGTCTCTCCCTATGGAGGATCCCTTTACCACTCTACAGATAAAGCGTTGTTGGGAAACTCAATTCGCGTATCTACCCCGAAATGATAAAATAAAATAAAATTCTGTATCAAAAAATTATAAGGAAACACCAGTACTTTGTTTAGGCTTGGTTTGTAGGGAATTACAAACCTGCGTACATATATTCAAACGCACATAACTATAGAACCAATTCTTAATGCGCATGTGAACGCCATCAGCGTTTCTCACAGGTTCGCGTTTAAAGTCTATGTAGAGAGAATTGTGTGGTCTTAGCGGCCCCTAATTTAATAACAAATGATTGTTGCGACGGAAGCGATATAATCATAACTAACCTTAGCTGGAAAATAACTTTACTAAAGAACCGCTATAAAGCCAAAACAATCTCTGTTACCATAAATCAGTGGTCTTCACTATATTTTTCATGCGAGCCGCACTAAGTCAGTAGGAGAGCCATTTTACCGCAAAGTATAAAAAGTTACATCCAGTCATAAATACAAAGTCTGCCTATCAATCTGTCACCCCTGAACAATACAATATGCAATGCAATAAATACAAAAGGGTGAAAAAAAAAAACATTTATGATTTATCAGTCAAATTTGTAACTGAGACAAGATGATTTCCTTTAATGAAAAAAAAAAATGAAAAAAAAAAGGGATTTCCAGAAAATATTCATCCCAGAATGACCTTAAGTTATTTTTTTCTACATTAGCCCATCTTGTAGGCCTATCTAACCAACCAAGAGCACATGCAGCGTTAAGAGCTGGAAAGACCGCCATATAACTGGCATCTCTGCAGAGACTGGATATTTACATGCACAACTTTTGTTTCAGTCGGACTGAATTCATTCCGATTGATGAATCTGAATGTATTGTAGTTTACATGAACGCTAAACATCGTGATGTGATACATGATCGGGTTGATGTGCGTGTTTATAAGTCAAAAGATTCAAATCGGAATATGAACATATGAACCGTTGTGCCATGCTGTTTGTATTTATCACGCAGTAAAAATGCCCAAAGTCGTCTGTATGATAATCTGAAACAAGGACTGGTGAGCCGTTGTCCTGCTTCACTTCACAGATGCTGAGTGAAAGGAGAATTATAGAATGACAGGACACTCCTTTATGTGACACTTTATTCATCAGGAGAACAGCTCGTTCAGGGCGTCATACGTCATCCTTTCAGTTTCGGTTTTCAGTCGATCAAGTTTTTTCACGTTCTCTCGATAAACCACCCCTTTCAATCCGATCGAAATTATTTGTAATAGAGCTGACACTTTTAGTTTTTAAAGGGTTATGTTAAAGCCCTACTTGTTATTAATGGTTTTATGAAATATCTCTAGTGAATGCATTATTATATCAACGCATTATATTTACCGCCATGCGAGCCACAAATTAAAGCTTGGCGAGCCGCATGAGGCTCGCGAGCCGCGCAATGAGTAACACTGCCATAAATTATACGTGTATCTCTGTAAAGCTGCTTTGAAACAATCTACATTGTTAAAAGCGCTATATAAATATAATATAATATAATATAATATAATATAATATAATATAATATAATATAATATAATATAATATAAAAATACCTGTATCTGGAGCCATACACTGAAGTCCACATCCATTGTTGCAGCATTTCTCATTGTTGGCACAGTCACTGTCATCGGCACACGACACGAAACGTATCCGGGCACACTTTCCTGGTTTATATTTTCTGCTTGGACACACTCCTGGCAGGGGCAGACTGGGCATCTGGTTCACCTGGACTTTTCCCGGTGGGCCGTACAACTTGGTTTGGTCCATTGCTACGTAAATATATATAAAGAAGTTGAACAAATTATAGAAAATGTGCATAGCCTATCTTTCCGTCAGCCCAGACGAATGGCCAGCGCGGGCCACTTGTGTAAAAAATTTAGCGTGCTCAGTCTCAGTTCAGAGGCTCGTCAATGTCCAAATGTTTGATAGCCAATCAAATCGAAGAAGGCTGGATTTAAAAAAAAAAAAAAATTTTTTTTTTTAATTTCAAAAAAAAAAAATTTTTTTTAAAAAGGCTGGATTTAAAAAAAAATTGCGTGCTCAGTCTCAGTTCAGCGGCTCGTCAATGTCCAAATGTTTGATAGCCAATCAAATCAAAGAAGGCTGGATTTACTGTCCACAGAATCCGAGCAGCGCAACACTTTTTAATACTTGAAGAATCTGAGCTGAGGTATTAAGATAAACAGCTGAACACGCCGAGACAATACATCAATATTTGCCGAATGGTTACGAAAAAAAAAGTTAAACGACAGACATTAATTTCCAGGGTGCCGTGACTGAAAAAAGGTTGGGAAACACTGTTCTAGACCAGGGGTTCCCAAACTTTTCCATGACAATGCCCCCCAAATACTACTAGGTTCTGGCCAAGGCCCCCCTTTTGCAGGTTGTGTTATTGAACCCATCGACAATACTTCGGCAAATGTAGAAATAAATAAATAAAACATCTAGGTGAACATCAGATTATGTGATGGTGTTTGATACCAGCCAATCAGAAAGATTATAGAGATGCCCCGATTACAATTTTCTACAAGAAAATTGTAATCGGGGCACCTTTCAGGGCTTGGGCCCTAATAATCCTAAGGAAAACAATAGGGCCTTCGCCATTTCAGGGCTTGGGCCCTAATAACATAAAACAGTTATTTTAAATTGTAATAATATTTAACAATATTACAGCTTTTACTGTATTTTTGATCAAATAAATGCAGCCTTCGTGAGCAGAAGAGACTTATTTTAAGAACTTTAAAACTGACCCCAAAAAACAAAAAAGCATTTGCTACCTCTCTATATCAGATCCCAAGACAATTAATTAGTAAAAAACATTAGAAACAGTTATTTAAAATAGGACATGTGACCTATTGAGAGAGGACTATGACAATTTTCTACAAAAAACTTCAAGTTCAGGTAGACATGCTTACCAGGCTCTTCACAGTTTATTCTCGGGGTTCCAGGTGGAGTTCGGGTTCCCGCTCTCTCCTGCCCCCTACTGTCCACACACCAGCAGTAACCAGTGGACCCATGGCACTGCTGAGGCCTGTACTGACCCTCCTCATCACACTGAGGGATGAAGGCTCCCACCAGAGTAACACCACCGTTTCCACTCTGAAGACTGTCTCTGTGCTGCTCACACTGGGTCTTGGGACGACCTTCAAGGAAAACGTACCAGAGATTATAGAATTTACTTGGAGGGTTAGTTCTCCAAAATATTTAAATTCTGTCATCAATAAGTCACCCTCATGTTGTTCTAGTGTTGTCACGATACTAGAATTTCTAACTTCGATACGATACCTTGAAAAATATCAATATTCGATACCATTTTCGATACCACGGAGAAAAAAACTGCCACAATATTAAGGGGGTATTTTTTTTATTTAAGGCGAGACATTACAGGTGAATAGAGTAAAATTTTTAACTAGCAGATATCACCATGAAACTTTCCCAGTTGATTACCTACATTAAGATGAGAAAAAAATGTATTACAAGTTTTCTGTAATTTAATGTTTAAATATGCAAATTAGGCAATATCTAATTAAATATGCACTAATTTGTATATATTTTAAAAAATGAAATCTAAGTATTGGATAAAGCCAGGTTAAAAATTATTTTTTCATTGTGTTCACATATTAGATGGGGAAAAAATTACAGAGGGATTTATGGATATCTACTTTTGTTATCCTGTAAATCAGAATATACTGTCAATAGCCTTAAAAAAATGATTTTCGGCATGTTTTTTGGAATGAAATGTTATATAAATCAGGCTAGGAATAAAATATTTACAAATCCCTCAGTAAATGTCTTCATAATATAACTAGGTACAAGACTGGAAAGTTTGGTGTATATAGGTGCTACTGAAGTGGAGATTTCGGACTTGGAGTATGAGAGAAAGGTCATTTTGAGAAAACGGGCTTTAAAGATTTATCATCAGCCAATGAGATTGCGCATTCAGCCCTTTTACTTTCGCGATTGGTTGCTGATAAAAAGGAAATGACCATATTTGGATCCGACAGCATTGTACAGTGAAGAGAGAGCTTTCCAACGGTGTATGTGATGACAGAGAGCAGACAGAGATCGCGGATCGGCGGGATGATTTACAACGACAACTTTTGTTGAATTTACGCGGAATCTACAGACGCAAACAGACAAAGTGTAGTAAAATAAAGACCTAAATGTGTATTTTGGACTTTTTTTCACCACAGTCTGAAAGAAGACATGTTATTGAAGACAAATATCCAAAAATCTCAAAATTGACCAGTAAAAAAAAAACAATGTTTTTGCCTGCCGTGTCTCTCCTTAAAGCTAAATATAACAAGTCTAGAACATGACAATGAGGTATATTTTACATGAACAAAAATGTCCTGAGGTAGTGCACTTGTTCAAAAGCATAAATGCTGGTTAATACATTAACGTTATTTGATGAACAGATTTAAACGCAAACTTACGTGCATCACACACGAAAACAATGCTCACTGGATTGACATGAAGTCAAGTCAAGTCACCTTTATTTATATAGTGCTGCTCAGGTTCGAAAACGCGAGGTGCACGGGACATTCTAAAACGCTTAACGTGAAAAACGCTTAACGTGGCTTACTGTACTAAGACAGTGATATTACATGACCAAAATCAGCACACGTCATATTTATAAACCATAGTATGTATAAAAAATTAGATGAGCCCAGAATATGAACGCAACGCGTTTAATTACACGTTAAGCGTTTTCCTCCCATAGAACACAGTTATAAGAAAGGGCTTAACGTGGCTTACTGTACTAAGACAGTGATATTACATGACCAAAATCAGCACACGTCATATTTATAAACCATACTATGTATAAAAAATCAGATGAGCCCAGAATATGAACGCGTTCAATAGTCTAGCCACGTTAAGCGTTTTAGAATGTCCCAGGTGCACAGCAGAACGAGCAGTGCGCTGCGTTTTTTATGTTGCTAGGCAACCACTGAAACAGCTGTCCTGTCAGTCAAGTAAATGTCAAATCAGCCTTTTATTAACTTTATTTACTTTCTGTTAAAATTGTGGTACTTACAGTTCGTGAAGTCGTTAAGCTCCTGGTAACCCACGAGAGCACCACAAGTTAAAACTCCATCATCGCACTCTCCGGGCGTTCAAGCAACTGTAGCTTTCATCACTAAAACGGAAGGCCCGCCTCTCCATTCAATCGATTGGACAGTGGAAAAAAACGCGATGATGTCGGGCGCTTTTTCCGCTCGGAATTGCTTTTTTTTTTCAACTTCAAAAACGCGAGGCGCAGCAGGCAGTAAAACGCGAGGCGCAGCAGGCAGTAAAACGCGAGGCGCAGCTGGCACGTAAACAGCGCGCAGAACGCTCACTGCCATAGGAAACCAATTGAAAATAGGCGCCTCTCACTGCAAAAAATGCGTCAGGTGTGAACGGGGCCTATTTACTTAGAGGTGTTAGCGCCTTTTGTTAGCACTGCTCTGTAGCATCTCTTGCATATTGGCTTGTTTGTGTCCTTCGGCTTTCCATGTTCATTTCCTTCATATCCAAAATATTTCCAGATAGCACTCCTGCTGTGTTCTTTATCAACCAAAGCCAGTCGCGAGGGCGCCGCACTCGCCATTTTTCCATTCACTTCACTTTTACTATTTAACCAGAGCGAATGAGACGAGTGCGTGTGTGGTGTTTGTCAACGTGCCTTTGGAGAGAAGTGAAAGTGACAGCTTGGCTAGTATCGGTGTATCGATACTTCGGGAAATTAGTATTGGTACCGTTCAGATATTTCAGTATCGATATTTATCGAAATATCAATATTTTTGACAACACTATGTTGTTTATATGTTTATATGTATATAAGAGTTTATATGTTATCATATAAAGTGACCTCTTCAGAAGAAATTCCTTGATTTTCAAAGGATGGACAATTTTTTTTTATGACAGTAGGCGGTTCTTCCCTGTGGTATTGAAAATTGATACATTTCAAGGTATCGTATCAAAGTAGTATCGTGACAACAGTAGTGAAGGGTGCCAAAAGGGTGCCGTGACTGAAAAAAGGTTGGGAAACACTGTTCTAGACCATACCAGAGCATTTACTAGTTGCCATATACACCAACAATTTATTAATTATTATTCATTAATGTTAAGGATAAGCATTTCAATAAAAAAAAAATGTAAAAAAAAAAAAAAATATATATATATATATATATATATATATATATATATATATATACCGTATTTTCCGCACTATAAGGCGCACCGGATTATAAGGCGCACCTTCAATGAATGGCCTATTTTAGAACTTTTTTCATATATAGGGCGCACCGGATTATAAGGCGCATAGAATAGAAGATACTGCAGTCAAACGTTTGACTGGGTTTGCGTTATGCAGTGGTCACCAACCTTTTCAAGCCTAAAAAACAAGTTGCTGAGCTGTAAAACCTTGTTTATACTCGACGCGTCCGCATGAGCGCGAAGGTAATAAAAAAACTAATATCCGTCTGCTCGGGCAGATTCGGCTCAAAGTCATGCATCTCCGGATGCATCCGAAGATGCATGACTTTGAGCATTATCTGCCCGAGCAGACGGATATTAGTAGTATATCTCATCACACCGGCACCCAGTTTGCGCGTCTAAATCAGTTGTATGGTCTGGTGTTCAGTCTAAAACAAAACAGTTGCGTCAAGTATAAATGCCTCGTCTGCATGGGGAGTTGCGCGCGCAGTCAGCGGAGGCTCGCGCTCCGTTGCCAGGCGAAAGTATAAACAAGGTTTAAGTCAGCGGTTGTTTTATCCATATATAAGGCGCTCCGGATTATAAGGCGCACTGTCGTTTTTTGAAAAAATTAAAGGCTTTTAAGTGCGCCTTATAGTGCGGAAAATACGGTATATATATATATATATATATATTAGGGCTGGGAATCGATTAAAAAAAATTAACTAATTAATTGCACAATTTGCTGTAATTAATTGCAATTAATTGCATTTCCTCCAAGCTTGTAATCATCAATAATTAAACTTAGAATCACCGGAAAAAAGGAACAGAAAATAGCCCTATATTAAAATAATATTAAACATCAATATATCAATGTATTATTCTTTTTCAATAATCAATCAACAATCAATTTAAGATTTTTTTTTCCAATTTTTTTAACTAATTATAAAAATAAACTATAGTCCTAAAAAAGCTATTATTACCAGAGCATGTATGATTATCATTTACTCTCCCTCAAGTTGTTCCAAACCTTTATATCTTTCTTTCTTCTGCTGAACACAAAAGAAGATATTTTGAAGAAAGTCGGTAACCAAACGACTGATGGACCCCATTGACTTCCATAGTAGGAAAAAAAATACTATGGAAGTCAATGGGGACCAGCAACTGTTTAATTACCAACCTTCTTTAAAATATCTTGTTTTGTGTTTAGCAGAAGAAAGGAAATCATACAGGTTTGGAACAACTTGAGGGAGAGTAAATGACAGAATTTTCATTTTTGGGTGAACTTTAACATTGTTGCCCAGCAATATCCTACTATACCAGCTCAGCAAACAGAAGTCTAAAGAGAAATTTCACCTTATTTGAGCGGACTTTGCTTTTCCAGTGCTCGGTACATGATTGAAGCGTTTGGGCCGTGAACGACAGAGCAGAACGCGCAGCGCAAACACGGAGTCGAACATTGAGCAGAGAGCGCAGCCGCCTACACCTATGGCCGACACACACACACAGACACACACACACACACACACACAGACACACGGAACGGAGAGTGCGGCGGCGCACACGGAGCGGAAAAGACCCGCTCATGAAAGCTGCGCGAGAATGAAACCCGATGCACATATTTTCGGCTTTTCAATAGCAGCCGCAACAGGAAATCATTAAAACGAGACAAAAAAAAAAAGTGCTGCGTTATTTTTTTTTAACGCGTTAAAGGTCCCATGACATGCTACTTTTTGTAGGCTTTAATATAGGCCTTAGTGGTCCCTAGTACTGTATCTGAAATCTCTTTTCAAAAATTCAGCCTTGGTGCAGAATTATAGCCACTACAAGCCAGTCCCAGAATGAGCTTCCTTCAGACAGGCCGTTTCGGTGTCTGTAGCTTTAAATGCTAATGAGGAGGAGAAAGGCGGCGCAAGGTGGAGGGTGGGTGTGGCCTTGACCATCTTGCGCAACGGTACCGGTCCGTGCATGTTTACGTTAGATATAGCAATGGCACGAAGACACGCAGTCGTTCAAGCATTTCAGTTTGACCCAGAATCTGATCCGGATGGAGAAGCAACAACTCAGCGGTTCCAGCAGGACGTTTCCGAATGGTTAGTTTAAAATATTATGTCTGGATACGGTACTTTATTCGGATGGTTTACAGTTATTATCATGTAGCTAACGCTAACCTACTGTTGCCTTTTCATGAGAGATCTGTAACATATGTAATTTATCTTATTACAATTACATCATCAAGCTCTGCGATCTTGAAATGCGGATATCGCGCGCGCCGTATAACCAACAGGAAAACGGTTATCCAAATAACAAAGAAGTGTACAACACTCGCGTTACAGTGTGTGTATTCACACACATAAACTGCATAGCTGCATAGCTAATGTGACAGCCACATTCTACGTGTAACAGTCTCTAGGCAACCATAAACAGTAAAGCAACACACTTATATATCATTAGTTGACTTACTTGTCCGAGGTGTGTAGCTGAGCCAAAGAGAGTGATCCAGACTTTAGTTTCAGACGTTCAGCAAGCCCAGCTCTGTATTAACCCTTCGGTGTTCATTTGTACATCCAATTATTGAGCAATTGTTATGCTTCGCTCGCTCAAAAGCCATGATATCTCTCGTGGACTAACTAAAATCGCGCGCGCGCGTTCCTACTTCCTAGCTCATTTTCTCATGGGCGGAAAATATTCTCTGGGCGGGCAAAGCAGAGACAGGGGAGGTAACATTCCTCCTTGTAACGTCACAAGGAGGAGATTCAAGATCAGCGCGATTGAGCTTCCATTTTCTCAAAGGCAGAGAAAGATAGCAAAAGCTCGATTTACACCGATTGAAATTTCTAGAAACTTGGGGACCATATACAGGCTAGGGGAACTCATATTAATGTTAAAAAACCTCAGAAAGTGAAAATTTCATGTCATGGGACCTTTAAACATTTCAAATTAATCGCACAGATTAACGCGTTAATTCCCCCAGCCCTAATATATATATATATATATATATATATATATATAGCATTTATATTTCTGTATTGTGTTATATTTATATGTTAGTAAGTGCTGTTAAAAATTGCTCTGTGCGTAATGAGCTGGTGGGCTTTATGGTGTGATTTGTTGTGGACCGGTTGTGGTGGGCCGCTCTGTGCCAGAATGTCCAGGGCCACTTTTTAGCCCTATAATATAATATAATATAATATAATATAATATAATACAATTCAGTGTTTTCTTTTACAGCTTTTGGGGGGGGGGGGGGGGGGGGTTTGGTTGGGGAAAATTGACACTATCTATCTATCTATCTATCTGTCACATAAATTGGTTGTCTGGGAGGGTAATGCTTTGTAAAAGTTAAAAAATGTTAACATAAGATATCTCTTTAAAAAAATAAAATAAACATATTTAAATCTTTTTAAAATTGACTTTTGCAAATAACCTTTGTTAAATTTATATAAGTATTTTTAATATTAATGGACCAGAGCTTAAATAGTTTTATTTTTGAACTAACAACTAAATAAAGATTTATAAATACTATTGCTCATTCATTTTTCATTAATGTTAGTTAATACATTTATATGATAAACAAATTAAAAAAAAAAAAATTGTGAGAAGTTTTTATTTCTATGATGCATTTATTGGAGAGAATAATCCTGTCAGACGCAGCCCTGCTGTGGACGCGCGTTCACGTTTAAACACAATTTAAACAATGTATTATTCAATGCATTACTTCTATATAATTATATATTAAGTTGCTCAAGCAAGTGGTAAAATATTTAAACATGTACTTATATTAAAATCACATAGCCTACATTTTAAATTAAAACTTAAAATTGACAAAAACAGCAGATTCATACCCTTTCTTTTGCATAATTTAAATCTTTATACAATAAATCTTGCATGTCACAAAGAACTTGTTTTTCCACCTCCACGAATGAGACGAGTGTTGTTCATTATGTCGCCTTGTTGAGGTAAATTGTAGTTTTCCTTGCTTTACCCCGGTCTTGAAGTGAAAAAGTAGTATTTAATTAAATACATTTATGGTGAGATTACTACATTTTATTTAATTAATCGCTCTTATGGTGAAATTACTACATTTTCAGGTCAATCTGTGTTCATTTTGACCACGAAACATGCGCTGTCACTTTAATTCAGTGCGTGCAGCACAGCAGAAATAGACTCGGTGCGGAAACGATCTCTGCACTGATCTCATAAGCACCGCAACTGAAACGGATCGACGGACTGCAACCGCGTGCAGTGTGAAAGCTCTAACCTGTTAACATGGGTACGGAAAAAAATACTCACCGCATACGCACTGCAAACGGAGTATGTGTGAAACGGGCGCAGGAGAGCTACTCCGGCTGCTACTCGCAGTAGAGCGAGTGTTGCCATCTTCAGTTCCCTGTGAGCGTTTAAAAAATGCAAATATTTTTGTCTGGTTTTCATCTGGTTGACGCAACATATTTCCCGCCGTGCGCTCTCTGTCCGCTAGTGCTCGTGCTCTATGTGAGTGACGCAAGTGTTTGTTTGTGTGAGTGTGCGCGCGTGCTCACTCATTGGGATAATTGTAAACGCGCAAACACAGACAGAAAAGACATGCCATCGTGGAAATAAGATAAATAACATATTACTTAAGGGCTATTTAGTTTGTTTAATAAAATAACAAATTGTAATCTGGCGCTATAAAGAAAATCAAATCAAATTTACTTGACCTTCAAGGGGGGCGGGGCGAGCCGTTAGCAGGGCGGGGCGCCCCCCTTATATAATGGTAGGGGAAACTCTGCAATTAGGGCTGGTCCGAAAACCATTTTTTGAGCTTCGAAGCTTAGGTAGTAATGAACATCGAATATTCGAAGCTTCAGAGAGAGGGGGCTGAACATATTCTTCTCTCTAATAAAAGCAGGAATCTGAATGCGTCGGTATGTCCGTTTGCATTTTTATTATTTCGAGAACCGTTCATCCAATCGACTTCACAAGGGAGTGCATGCAGTGTTGCATTTGGTGCAATATAGATAGACACGCGAGACGCGACACATTCAGAATTAATAAACTTTTAGTAAACTACAGAACAGCGCGAGCGGGAAGCGGCACACCTCACGCGGGCAGGGAACGGACACTGCACTAGTGCTATAAAACGCACACACACAGGTATGTTAAATTAAGCAATACTTTTAAGGTAGTCTAATATTTTTCTGACTAACAAATTACTGACACAGTAAAGGGTAGATTTAACCCTCTGGAGTCTGAGCGGTTTTCTGGGCCCTGGAGGTGTTCTGACATGCTCTGACATTTGTGCTTTTTTCAGTTATTTATAAACATGTTAATGGCAAAGGTGTAAATTCACTCTATATAGCACAAACAGGGCTACCAAAATATGTGATCACCATGCATGTATATTTTTTAATTTTTAAGAGAATAATGTTTATGTGTGGTTATTGAAAAAAATAAAAATGAAAGTTGCTGAAATAAGACCACAAAACTCATAATAAATATGTGTCAATAAGACTTTTGACTAATGGATGTTGTTCCTTCGAGTTCTGGCTTCAAAATTATGTGAAAATAGTCTTGCTTTATCGTTCACATAAAACAATACATTGATTTAAATTGATGTAAAACAGGTTTTGCTTGGAAAGCCAATATGCGAGGGGGCCTGAACAAGGAGTGGTTTACACCTTAGAATACAATGTCCCACCCACTCTGCATAATGACTCTGCATAATGAGCCATTCATTCAGGTGTGACACTGACTGAGCCACAATGCAAGGACAAAAGATATATTTAGAAGAAGACTTATATTGACCATTTAAGATTTTGCTTACATCTATCTTGTAAATATGTTTTGCTATTTTATTAAAAAGGTTACAATTACAATAATATTTCAAGTGTACTCTTTCTTTGTAAAAAAAAAAAAAAAAGATTATAGGCCTACATTTTTGTCTATGTATTCATTAGTTTGAATATAGCCAACATTGGAACAGCTAACATCTTAGTTGATGACTTTATTTTTGACAAAAATAGTATTTTATATACCTATATAGAAATTGCTAAACAAAAGCTTATTTGATGTGGCAGTATATTCTACAGTAAAAACTGTACTCAAATCTAGTCAACAAAATGTTGTCTTTCATATTTCGCCTGACTGTAACTTTGTTTTTATGAAATATTAGGGCATATAAATGTTAATTTGCAGTTTAAAACGTTGCTTATACAAATAGCCTACATTTTATTTCGACATATTTCAGTCGATTTTTACTCATCTCAGTATAGTAATACAGTTTGCTAAAACATTCATTCACATACGCAATTTAAATTTAAACTG
This sequence comes from Squalius cephalus, assembly GCF_949319135.1. Lineage (NCBI taxonomy): Eukaryota > Metazoa > Chordata > Actinopteri > Cypriniformes > Leuciscidae > Squalius > Squalius cephalus. Next base: position 4,742,530 of record NC_137139.1, read on the forward strand.
TCTTTTTGCGAGCTGTGGTAAACAGCGCGCATCTCTGCCGTTCATTCATTCATAAACAGAAACCCGATTCACGTGAGAAGGAAAAAAACTTACTAGCCTACTGTATTCCTCAGCTCGCTCCTCGATATACCCGCACTTCTGAGGTACATTTTCCATTATTATTATTCCTCACAGCGCTGTGAGACGGTGTAAACAAGTAATGATCTGAATAAACTTGTGTTTTCTCGAGCTGATATGGGGGCGTTCACAGGTTTGCACGGATTGCCTCAGACATTTGCGTTTGAATAGCGCGCCCTCTTCGTGGGCGGAGTCACATTACATTTGAATGAGCTGTAATGAGCTCGACTGGAATCGCTCTCTTTTAATACAGATTTCACAAGATGAGAATATTTTTTTTTTATATAAATTACTTCATTTAAAAGAAGAGAATTCAAGCTTCATGCCTGTGTGTCTGTATGCCTGTTTGACTGAGTATTCGCTGAGTTATTGTTCATTTTCGGACGCGTTTCAGAATGGACTACACTGACAAAGAGAAGGCAGAACTCGCATCACGTTTATTTTTCTTTATTTGGCAAAAAGCACAACACTTTGTTTTTATTGTGAGTATACACAAAAATAATACACATTTAACAGAATCGATTGATGTATGAAACTCCTATGGAAAATCAAAGTCAACAGAGTATTTATGAGTTTCTATTACACTGATAAAAAAAAAGCGAGCTGGTATCGCCGGCGATACCGTCGACCTCAGGGGGTTAAATAAAGAAAAACTAAATTTAAATAAAGAAAAACTAAATTTAAATAAAGGAAAACGAAATTTAAATAAAGAAAAACGAAATTTAAATAAAGAAAAATGAAATTTAAATAAAGAAAAAACTAAATTTAAATAAAGAAAAACGAAATTTAAATAAAGAAAAACGAAATTAAGTTAACTTAAAAACGACAATTTAGATTGATAATAACGGGTAAAAAGGCTAATACATTTTGTTTCTATTATTCTATTCTATTTTCCACAATGTCAAAGCAACGCAGCTTAACCCAAAACACAAGCTCAGGCATGCACTTCGGTCCATACACACTCCGCTGTTCTGCGCTCTAGCCAGAGAACACTCCCATTGCTGGAACACTTTTAGGCGTCGGTTCTATTTCTAGCATGCACGCGTTTTCCGCGTGGCTCGAGCCGCGCCTGAGACACGTCTCACGCAGGCAGTGTGCAAACTCCAACCTGTTAACATGGGAGCCAAAATAAAAACGGACACGCCACACAGCTGAGACGCTCACGCCACGCAGCCAGTGTGTCGCCGGCCTTATTCAAGCGCGAATGAGAACCGTTTCGCGGGGGACCCCAGGTGTGCAAAAAAAAAAAAAAAAAAAAAAGAATATTCGAATGTCAGATTTTCAAATCGAATACCAACCCACCGAACGAATATTCGGATATTCGAATATTCGGGTCCAGCCCTAAATATAATATAATATAATATAAAAATACCTGTATCTGGAGTCATACACTGAAGTCCACATCCATTGTTGCAGCATTTCTCATTGTTGGCACAGTCACTGTCATCGGCACACGACACAAAACGTATCCGGGCACACATTCCTGGTTTATATTTTCTGCTTGGACACACTCCTGGCAGGGGCAGACTGGGCATCTGGTTCACCTGGACTTTTCCCGGTGGGCCGTACAACTTGGTTTGGTCCATTGCTACGTAAATATATATAAAAAACGAATTACAGAAAATGTGCATAGCCGAATGGCCAGCGCGGCCCACTTGTGTCAAAAATTTAGCGTGCTCAGTCTCAGTGCAGCGGCTCGTCAATGTCGAAATGTTTGATAGCCAATCAAATCGAAGAAGGCTGGATTTACTGTCCACAGAATCCGAGCAGCGCAACACTTTTTAATACTTGAAGAATCTGAGCTGAGGTATTAAGATAAGCAGCTGAACACGCCGAGACAATACATCAATATTTGCCGAATGGTTATGAAAAAAAAAAAAAAGTTAAATGTCCGACATTAATTTCCAGGGTGCCATGACTGAAAAAAGGTTGGGAAACACTCTTCTAGACCAGGGGTTCCTAAACTTTTCCATGACAATGCCCCCCAAATACTACTAGGTTCTGGCCAAGGCCCCCCTTTTGCAGGCTGTGTTATTGAACCCATCGACAATACTACGGCAAATGTAGAAATAAATAAATAAAACATCTAGGTGAACATCAGATTATCTGATGGTGTTTGATACCAGCCAATCAGAAAGATTATAGAGATGCCCCGATTACAATTTTCTAGGCTGATTCCGATTTTTCATTGAGTTTGACCTGCCGATACAGATTTTAGCCGATTCCGATTTAATTTTTTCTAACCACTTTAGAGCACACACAAATATTTATTTTCTATATATATTTTTTTTTATAAAACACCACTTTTACCCAAACTGATTAATAAAAAAGTTTAAATGGGTACATTTTCTATAAATATTTTTGAGTCTTTCTTTGCTGACATAGCCTACTCCAGTTCTTGTTAAAACACACTATACATGCAAATTATGTGTATTTTAGCTACTTTTTGTGTGAAATCATATTTATTTTGTCCATCAAAAGTGTGCTTTCACTTTAATTGAGCGTAAGCAGCGCAGCAAAAATAGACTCGGAGCCAAAACCCTCCGCTTCACTGCTGTTCACGCGAAACTCCTGCTTGATGCTCACGCGCTGCTCCTGCTCGCGGTGTGAATGCTGAACTGAACATGCACGGCGAAAAAAATTTGCGCTGCTCACGCACCGCTTGCGGTTTGAAACGGCCATAATTCACAAGGTTTCCTACATGTGCGTTCCGTGTGCACGTGTGATGCTGATGTTGCGGGATGTTAATCATGCGGCGCCCGAGTGCATTTGACTGGCATAAAATCAGCATATTTAATGTTAATAAGCATTTCAATAGGTATTGCGGTCAAGACCTGTCTGGAACTACTTTAGCTGTGCGTTTCCCTGAAAATAATTGCACACCTTAGAATCTTTGTCAACCAATCAGATTAAAGCATTCAACAGACCTGTAGTATAATGTAAAAAGTTTTTTTTGGAAGTTGTATATTATTGGAAAACGTTTTACAAGAAAGTACTATTTTAGTCTTTCTACTTTATAATGTCATGTTTTATTCAATGTGTTACTTGCTGTTCTTTCTGATTTTAATGAGGTCAAGACCTGTCTGGAACTACTTTAGCCGTGCGTTTCCCTGAAAATAATTGCACACCAATCAGATTAATATAATATAATATTTTTTTTGGTGAGAATATAGTTATTTAGACCTCAAATATTTGGCTTATATATATATAAACATAGCGCATATTTGACCATTTGTTTAAATGTTTTTTTAGAGATTGAGCTCCAGACCGTCAGCAGCCATTCAGCGCTCATGTACCCGCAGAGAACAGCTTTACCTTGGCCAGTCCTTCTGGAACTTGCCGCTGGCTCTTATGTAGATAGTGGTTAAACATGAGGTATAATTCATTTTGAATTATTCATCTATAACTTGTTCCAGAGCAAATCAATTTGCATAAAGGTAGTTTCATAACTATATTTTTTATTTAACTGAAATCCTGTAGGCTACTATTATTAGCTCTACTTTTGTACTTTTGACTGAACTGTTTGCTTGTGTTTATTTCCTATTGTACAAATACTTTTATAGTGAAAGATTGAAAAAAGGTTGTTAACAATAAGACGCAACTCACAAATGCATTGACAAGCACTGTCATGATAAATGCTCTTAACTGTTAAAAGGACAAAGACAAAGATTCACTTTCTTCAGCGGACATTCAAACTGATTTGTGATTATTACTATTAGCTTTACCTGAAGAATATCAGCTAGATGGAGGTAATGCACTCGTTTTGACGATCTATCTCTCATAATACTCTACATAAAACAATAAGCTTCAATGAAGAGACTCAGCGTTCCTTCGTTGCTAGTTCTAAAGTGACGTTTTACAATTAGTATCCGAGGCTTAAGGGGGTCGCACACCGGACGAGAAGCGCAGCGCCACGTCACGTCTTTAAAATTCGAACACATTACTCTCTATGAGTGTACACACACCAGCGGCATCATTCGGCGTCTGTCCGCGGCGCCCAGCTACGGCTCAGGACCTTGTTCAAAATCCTGCCGTGCCACAGAGCGCCATTTACATAGTTTTATATTAAATTTACATTTATTTGTCTCAAATCGTCGTTAATGTATATACTGACTTCACCCTGTGCTGCAATATACATTTAGTTTTACATTCATTTACAGAAATCAGCTGCGTGGATGAAAACTGCTGGTGTTATCGGATTATCAGGAGATATTCTCAATGCATTCAGTTAACTGACGCTCTGAGGTAAAGTGTTCAGACTGCAGACTTAGCAACGACTGTATTTAATTGTACAATACAATCATAACATAGTACAGACATTATCTTAATTCCATGATGTCCTTAAACATAACAATATTGCTGGCCATAAACTGACAAAGTGCTCATCCGGTGTGCGATACCTCGAGTTGTCCTTGACGCGACTGCGCTGTGCTTCTCGTCCGGTGTGCGACCCCCTTTAGGCTCAACTGTCAAACTATCAACTTGAGATTTGAATCCGTGGCGAAAGGAAGTAGTTCTCCACAAAAGATTTTCAAAAGGGTTTTAAAAACACTCCATTGTTGTTTCTTATTTATTTACATACTTGTGCCGTCAAACTGTTGTACAAACACAATATCACACTGGTAGCCGTGCGATATAGCTGTAAATCAGAACGCTGTGATTACCTACGGCACTCCGCCACAGCCATGCTGATATACAGCCATATCGCACTGCTAGAGTGAGATATTGCTTTAATATAATATAATATATTACCTGTAATTGGAGCCACACACTGAAGTCCACATCCAGTGTTGCAGCATTTCTCATAGTTGGCACAGTCACTGTCATCGGCACACGACACGAAACTTATCAAGGCACACATTCCTGGTTCATATGTTGTGAATGGACACACTCCTGGGTTTGCTGTTATACAGACACATGACAGAGAAGCCATATCACTGAATGCTGAATGAATTTTTCACTGGGGGTTTTGGTTCTTTTGCTGTTGTTGTTGTAAGGACCTTTGAAATAACTGAAATAATTTGGCGAAGAAATATGGACATTAGGGGTGTAACGGTACACAAAAATCACGGTTCAGTACGTACCTCGGTTTAAGTCACGGTTCGGTTTATTTTCGGTACAGTAAGGGAAAGAAATGCAAACATTAAACTGCAGGTTGTTTATTACTATAAACTTTTTTTAACAATTTGTTTACACTTTTTTAAACACTTTTTAATAAAATATAATAAAATATATATAAAAAAATAAGAATAAGAAATAAAATACTGCTGCAAAGTTCTCCACTAAATAAAATATCTCAGTCTCAAACCAATATCACATAATAAAATATAATGAAAAATATAAATAAATAACTATGATTACAGTGCAGCATTACCAATCCCAGCTTGTAGGCCTGCTCATATTTAAAAATTAAGGCTGGGAATCGATTAAAAAAAAGAACTAATTAATTGCACAATTTGCTGTAATTAATTGCAATTCCTCCAAGCTTGTAATCATCAATAATTAAACTTAGAATCACCTAATTAAATGAAACACGGGGGAAAAAGGAACAGAAAATAGCCCTATATTAAAATAATATTAAGCATAAATATATCAATGTATTATTATTTTTCAATAACCAATCAACAATCAATTTAAGATTTTTTTTTCCACTTTTTTAATAATTATCAAAATAAAATATAGTCCAAAGCTATAGTCCAAAGCTATTATTACCAGAGCATGTGATCAGAGCAGGTCATTTTACCATTGTTGCCAGCATGACTATACCAGCTCAGCAAACAGAAGTGTACTACTGAGAAATTTCACCTTATTTGAGCGGACTTTGCTTTTCCAGTGCGTGATCGGTACATGATTGGAGTGTTTGGGCCGTTAACGACAGAGCAGAACGCGCAGCGCAAACACGGACTTGAACATTGAGCAGAGAGCGCAGCGGGCCGACACACACACACACACACACACACACGCGCGCGCGCGCGGAACGGAGAGTGCGGCGGCGCACACGGAGCGGAAAAGCTTTTTTTTCGCCCTGCAATTGATTTCATTGGTTTAGGTTACAGTGACGACGGATAAAACTTTAGAATCAGCTGCAGGGCGGGATTTGCGCTGAACGCGGAGACTTCCGCCACTTAATATGTTCGTGTGGAAACACGAAAATGTACCTATGTTCCGCACACAAAATATTGCATTCAGTCATTCGGTACACACGTGCACCGAACCGAAAGCCCTGTACCGAAACGGTCCGGTATGAATACACGTACCGTTACACCCCTAATGGACATACAGGTATTGCGGTCAAGACCTGCCTGAAACTACTTTAGCCGTGCGTTTCCATGAGAATAATTGCACACCTTAGGATCTTTGTCAACCAATCAGATTAAAGCATTCAACAGACATGCTGTATAATATAATATAATATAATATAATATAATATAATATAATATAATATAATATAATATAAAAATACCTGTAACTGGAGCCATACACTGAAGTCCACATCCATTGCTGCAGCATTTCTCATTGTTGGCACAGTCACTGTCATCGGCACACGACACGAAACGTATCCAGGCACACTTTCCTGGTTCATATGCTCTGATTGGACACACTCCTGGGTTTGCTGTTATACAGACACATGACAGAGAAGCCATATCACTGAATGCTGAATGTCTTTTTCACTGGGGTTTTTGGTTATTTTGCTATTGTTGCTGTATGGAACTTTGAAATAACTGAAATAATTTGGCGAAGTGATATGGACATGTTATGACATGGAGAATAATTGCACACCTTAGAATCTTCGTCAACCAATCAGATTCAAGCATTCAATAGCCCTGTAGTATAATGTAATGTAATGTAATGTAATGTAATGTAATACCTGTAACTGGAGCTGTACACTGACGTCCACCGCATGCACTGCTGCAGCATTTCTCATTGTTGGGACACTCACTGTCGTCGGCACACAACTCTAACCCCTTCATGATACACCATACTTGTTCAAAGCTTGTGCTTGGACACACTCCTGGCTTTGCTGTTATAAAGACACATGACAGAGAAGCCATATCACTGAATGCTGAATGTCTTTTTCACTGGGGTTTTTGGTTATTTTGCTATTGTTGCTGTATGGAACTTTGAAATAACTGAAATAATTTGGCGAAGTGATATGGACATGTTATGACATGGAGAATAATTGCACACCTTAGAATCTTCGTCAACCAATCAGATTCAAGCATTCAATAGCCCTGTAGTATAATGTAATGTAATGTAATGTAATGTAATGTAATACCTGTAACTGGAGCTGTACACTGACGTCCACCGCATGCACTGCTGCAGCATTTCTCATTGTTGGGACACTCACTGTCGTCGGCACACAACTCTAACCCCTTCATGATACACCATACTTGTTCAAAGCTTGTGCTTGGACACACTCCTGGCTTTGCTGTTATAAAGACACATGACAGAGAAGCCATATCACTGAATGCTGAAAACAATTTTTCACTGTAAAAAAATATTTTTGGAAGTTGTAAATATTATTGGAATTCATTTTACAAGAAAGAACTATTTCAGTCTTTCTACTTAATTTTTTTTTAATTTAATGTGTTACTTGCTGTTCTTCTGTTTCTAATTATTTTTTAACTTTACTAGCAATTTCTGATCTACAAATGTTTCTGATCTAAAATGCAAACACCTCAGGTCCATTATTCCACTTATTATTTCTAAAAAAAACATGGAAATAATTTGGTTCTTTTGCTCAGTGGCAAGAGCATGGCGGGGGGCCGAGGAGGCTTGAGCCCCTGCCCCTGTAATCGTGAAAGTGAAAGTGCAAGTGCCCTATAAAGTGCCCCTAAGATTTTAAGTGCTATTAATAAGATTAATTAAGAGAAAAAGTAGATCATGAGGTGCCTAAAGATTCCCATCCCTACTATACAATTATTTATTGCTTGTCTTTGTCGAATAATACAGAAGATAAAGAACTTAAAAAGTAATTGCATATTAAATCGCAATTACAATATTGGTTAAAATAAAAAATAAAATAAAAATCGCAATTCGATTATTTTCCAAAATCGTTCAGCCCTAATTGCTTGTCACGTAACACACTGCAGCAACAACAGCGCTAAATGAATGTTGATCTGCTTTTATGTAAATTTTCCTTTTTTATTCAAAATATTCACAAATTTGTTAACTATGGCATGAAATATCTGATATTCCGATTGTCAAATATATGCAAGTGGATGTGTTTTGTTGTTTATAACCTTTAACACCTTTATAACGATCGCATTAGTTGAGCTGTATGCGCATGTTAGTTTGTGCCACAGTTCAGAGTATCGGATCTGTTGGATTTACAACACGTGAATTCATCCACTTCTCCCGAAATACATGAAAGTAAGTGGCCGGTGAACTGGGAGAAGAATAGAGTAAACTTTAAAGTTACCTACACAATGTGTATCTGATATGAACTAAACATGTCTAATTATAATGGAAAGGATTATTATTGCTAAATCCCTTACCAGCTCCTTCTCTTGTTCCATCTCGGGAAACCTTTTAAAAATTTTCGATAATAAAGTTTTGGTGATCAAGGCTTCCATTAAGCCAGCAACATATGATCCCTCTTTGATTTGTTCACCAACTGATTCGCTAAACTTGTTTTCAGCCAGTTACCTCTGCTCAGCTAGCTGATATTGTTTCCAAGGCTAAATGTTCCAGCTGTGAGTCTTATGTCATCCTAACTCGTCTTTACAAGGAAGTGTTTGAAACCTTGAGCCCAGCTGTAACAGCTATTATTAAAGCTGCACTCGGAAAGAATTTTATTATCATATTCACTGACACCGACACTATGATCCAACAGAACAACATAAATCAGCCGGTTTTAGAAAAAAAAACGCGCTTCTACCTCCACCTGGAGCCTGTTATTTGTTTTGCAAAAATCCACCACTCCCGGTTCTGGTCCAATCAGCGTAGGGCTGTGTGAGATCTGACTGTCAATCACAGTTAGTGTACACGCCACAGATCCCCCCTCCCCCCTCGCGCATGTTACAATATCGCATGCACACACCTGAAGTTCGCAGTAAAAAAGTAAAAATAAGAAAAAAAAACAGATGTATCAATCTCGGATGTCTCTAATAACAACAAATTACGCACACAAATTTATAATAAAAGTGCAAATCGTACGTTTTCCATGTCCGGTTATGTTTTTCAGTTCAACGCGTTATTAACGCAATTCACGCAGCATCCTTTTTTTCTGTCATCCTTTGGCTAGCGTTACATAATATGATCACGTTCTTCTTCATGCAAATGCTTTTAAACCATGCAAGCGCGAAAAGACAAAAGAGAACACGCTGCCTGTGAATGTCCTTTCACACACAGGGCGCACAGATAGACGCGCGCCAGAATCGAGTTCTCTTTCGCGCTTGAATGAATAATAACACACAATTATGCCAAAATGTCCGTTTTGTTGAGTATCCTCATAAGAGCAGTTTTAAATGAGTTAAATAAAGTCCTAAAGGAACGTAAAGAGTTGTGAGAAAATGGGACGCGTGCTCCATGTGCAGCCGTGACAGCAGAATCAAAGAACACATGCAGGTAACAGAGAAAATCACTCACTGCTCTTGACTAAAGAACGCTTGTAGCTTTAATAAGGATTAACCTATATTTAATTTATAATTTATGCAGTGAAGACTAAAGTATTTGATAACTGTATTCAATTTCTGTGTATTTCCTACTTGTTAGGTAGGAAGGGCACAGTTAAATATGAAATTTATTTTGGACTTATGTGAGGATTGTTTTAAGTTCACTTAAATTAACATTTGTAATATTTTTTGGAGCCAAATAAATATTAAAATTGATAGCTTTCAATTATACTGTAGTGTTGAATGGCGATAATTAATGTTTAAAATTGAAAATAAATAAATAATTGAAGACATCAGTAGCAGTATTGTTATCAGTGATACTGGCCTTCATTCATAAAAAGATGCCATTAAACAATTATTTAAAATATATTGTCTTTATGTTGTTTCTACATTAATTTGAAGATTAACTGTGAAATGATTACATTGAAAAATATATTAAAACAAGCTATCTTGTGCAATTATAACAAAATGATCCCCAAATAAAAACAAATACACAATAAACAAACATTTAGGTGAGATTTGCAATGGTAATTGAACAATGTTTATATATTAATAAAAGCTATAATCAAATATGTTATCATATAAAATTATCTCTTCAGAAGAAATTCCTTGATTTTCAATGGATGAACAAAAACATTTTTTAGATAATATCAAAAATATCTATATGACAGTAGGCGGTCTTCCCTGTGGTATTGAAAATTGATACATTTCAAGGTATCGTATCAAAGTAGTATCGTGACAACAGTAGTGAAGGGTGCCACAAATTTTTGAAAAATTTCAAAGGGTGCCGTGACTGAAAAAAGGTTGGGAAACACTGTTCTAGACCATACCAGAGCATTTACTAGTTGCCATATCCACCAGGAAAGACATATTTATTAATCATTATTCATTAATGTTAATGATAAGCATTTAAATAAAAAAAAATAGCCTTTATATTTCTGTATTGTGTTATATTTTTATGTTAGTAAGTGCCGTTAAAAATTGCTCTGTGCATAATGAGCTGGTGGGTTTATGGTGTGATTTGTTGTGGTGGGCCTCTCTGTGCCAGAAAGTCCAGGGCTACTTTTTAGCCCTATGATAATATAATATAATATAATATAATATAATATAATATAATATAATATAATATAATATAAAAATACCTGTAACTGGAGCCATACACTGAAGTCCACATCCATTGCTGCAGCATTTCTCATTATTGGCACAGTCACTGTCATCGGCACACGACACGAAACGTATCCGGGCACACATTCCTGGTTCATATGTTGTGATTGGACACATTCCTGGGTTTGCTGTTATACAGACACATGACAGAGAAGCCATATCACTGAATGCTGAATGAAGTTTTCACTGTAAAAAAAGGTTTATAATATTGGAATACGTTTTACAAAAGAACTATTTCAGTCTTTCTACTTTAAAATGTTTTATCAGTGAATAACTTGCAGTTTCTTTAATTATTTTTGAACTTCACATGCCATTTCTAATCTAAAGCAAGAAACACCTTGAGTGTGCATTATTTTCTAATAATTCAACAGACCGGAGTCAATTATTCTGCTTTAAAATTACAGTATTTCCAAAAAAAATGGAAATAATTTGTTGTTTTTATCCTATGGTTTACTATATTTTTTTGCTTGGTCAGTGTCGTCATGGGTTTTGGTTCTTTTGCTGTTGTTGCTGTAAGGACCTTTGAAATAACTGAAATCATTTGGCGAAGTGATATGGACCAATCAGATTCAAGCATTCTACAGCCCCATAGTGTTATGTAATGTAATGTTGTAATGTAATGTAGTAGGCTATAGTATAGATAATATAATATAAAAATACCTGTAACTGGAGCCATACACTGAAGTCCACATCCATTGTTGCAGCATTTCTCATTGTTGGCACAGTCACTGTCATCGGCACACGACACGAAACTTATCCGGGCACACATTCCTGGTTCATATGCTGTGATTGGACACACTTCTGGGTTTGCTGTTATACAGACACATGACAGAGAAGCCATATCACTGAATGCTGAATGTCTTTTTCACTGGGGTTTTTGGTTATTTTGCTGTTGTTGCTGTATGGAACTTTGAAATAACTGAAATAATTTGGCGAAGTGATATGGACATGTTATGACATGGAGAATAATTGCACACCTTAGAATCTTCGTCAACCAATCAGATTCAAGCATTCAATAGCCCTGTAGTATAATGTAATGTAATGTAATGTAATGTAATGTAATGTAATGTAATACCTGTAACTGGAGCTGTACACTGACGTCCACCGCATGCACTGCTGCAGCATTTCTCATTGTTGGGACACTCACTGTCGTCGGCACACAACTCTAACCCCTTCATGATACACCATACTTGTTCAAAGCTTGTGCTTGGACACACTCCTGGCTTTGCTGTTATACAGACACATGACAGAGAAGCCATATCACTGAATGCTGAATGTCTTTTTCACTGGGGTTTTTGGTTATTTTGCTGTTGTTGCTGTATGGAACTTTGAAATAACTGAAATAATTTGGCGAAGTGATATGGACATGTTATGACATGGAGAATAATTGCACACCTTAGAATCTTCGTCAACCAATCAGATTCAAGCATTCAATAGCCCTGTAGTATAATGTAATGTAATGTAATGTAATGTAATACCTGTAACTGGAGCTGTACACTGACGTCCACCGCATGCACTGCTGCAGCATTTCTCATTGTTGGGACACTCACTGTCGTCGGCACACAACTCTAACCCCTTCATGATACACCATACTTGTTCAAAGCTTGTGCTTGGACACACTCCTGGCTTTGCTGTTATAAAGACACATGACAGAGAAGCCATATCACTGAATGCTGAAAACAATTTTTCACTGTAAAAAAATATTTTTGGAAGTTGTAGATATTATTGGAATTCATTTTACAAGAAAGAACTATTTCAGTCTTTCTACTTAACCTGTTAACCGTTGCCAGTGCGCCCACGCACTGAAGCGTTTTTTATTTAATTCAAAATTACTATCAGATTTAATGTTATACCTTGACAAACTATACATAATTAAAAAGATATAATACTCAAGTTTCAGTATTTGACCACTATTGTATTCTGAGAAACTCATAGTGACAGTTATGTCTTAATTTGTGTCAGGAGTTATGAAATGAAAAAATGAGTCGATACCTTTAATATGAATTATGCGCGTCAGCCGCTTTCATTCATAAAAAACTCCCGTGCTGTCGTCATGACAGCGATACACAAAACAACGTCCTTCAGGGCTTTAGCTCAAAAATGTGCAGATTTGGAGAAATATTGATAGATTCTCATAGATTTACATCATATTTCTATAGACAGGAATAATATTTATTGAATTTATACCCAAATGCGTCGATGTAATCTTTATGAGCTTTGGTACTCTGATTTACTGTGTTTTCAATTCATACCAATAGCCTGAGGGCGCTATTATGCACAATAATAGTCCATATATGGAACATGAAGAAGAGCCATGATCATGTGACATTCCAGGACGTCACTGATACACACAAAGCTAACAAGAGATTGCGCTATAAAATGCAGATACAGACGTTTTGAAGACAATAAACATGTTTGCAATGATATTTGAGTTACCTGTGTTTTTCAAGCCATGCCAGGTATTTCCATAATAATAGATTATATTTATAATGTAATGCTAATCTATATAGACTTTCAATGTGCAGAATACTATACCATAGTATATTTTCTGTCTGATTTTTTTTATCTGAAGCCAAATTAAATCACAGAAGATTATTTAAAATACTCTACTTGCGTTATGAAGTAAGTTTGGAGCACAAACATGGTTTTAATTTCATAAATTGTCGTGTATTGATGGTGTGCTAAGCTAACATGCTAGCTAGCCCTAGGTGCACCTGCCACTAGAAGTTATACTTTCATGATATTTTGAATGCTTACTGAAATGTTTCTTTATTCAATATATGCATTTGATACAGTTTAAAATGTGAGGTGAACTTTGAGAAAAGAAATTAGGGACTGAAACCCTATGAATAGCCTGTGAATAGCCAGTCGTTAGTAACTATAATGCAGACAAAAGAAATGCATATTTAGAGCCATAACCAGGCTGGAGAGGTGTGAATGTGTTCAGGGGGAGACTGAGACTGAATGGGGATCGTTTGCACCACAAAACAATAGAGACAATATACTGGATAGATGGTTAGAAGATGACAATAAACATCAGTAGCATGTTAGCGTCAAATCAAAATAAAGTCATTGACATGGTCTTGAAAAACATTTCACTAAATACAGAGTTTTGGACTTATTATCTTCAGATTTTAAACATAAAATGTTAACACATGTGGCTTTAGCTGTAGTGCATTTCTAGATTGCTACAGTGCCAACTTCAATTTTATTTTCATGAGGATGTTTCATAAAAATTAATTTCTAATAACTTTAGAAAACTTTGAAGCTATTTATAACTTTTTTGTCATTATGACAATAATTAATTATACATTTACAATAAACTGCCAGGTGTCAGCTTTTAAATGAGATCATACTTGTGCTTTTAGTACAAAGGGTTCATGAACTGTATCTGTTTCAGTTTGGGTATGTCATTTCTGGGGATTTTTCAAAAGTGGGGTTGCAGCTTAACAGGTTAACCCTCTGGGGTCTAAGGTGTTTTTGGGGTCCTTGAGATGTTCTGACATGCCCTGACATTTGTGCTTTTTTCAGTTGCTTATAAACATATTAATGGCAAAAAAAAAATTACACACTATTTAGCACAAACAGGGCTACCATGAAATGTGAGCAACAAGAATGTACATGTCTGCATTTTTGAGAGAATAATGTTTATGCATGGTTATTGAAAAAACTAAAAACTAAAGTTTCTGAAATAAGGCCATAAAACACATTCTAAATATGTGCCAATAAGACTTTTGTCTAATTGATGTCATCACCTAGTGTTTTTTCTTCAAAATGATGTGAAAATCACCCTGCCTTATCATTCACATAACACAATACATTGATTTGAATTTTGCAAAGCACTTTCTGTTTGGAAAGGCAATATGCGGAGTGGGCGTCAACGATGATGCATATTTAGTGGTTCACACCTGGAGACATTGGGGCCTGCATACTTAATTAGCCATTCATTCAGGTGAGTCACTGAGCCACAAGAATGCAAGAGCAACAGTTGGAAGCATCTCAATTTTTTTTTTTTTTTTCACATATTGTGCTTGCAATTTGGCCTATAATATCCAAGGAAAACATGTCTAGTAATTGTGCAGTTAATTCTCATACTGTATTTTCAGTTTTGGAATATTTATCCTCTCCCCAAATTTGTCACTAATAAAACACAATAAAAATTATTTAAAGAAAAGGCTTATATTTACCTTTTAATAGTTTGTTTACATCTACCTTGTAAATATATTTTTTATTAAAAAGATTACAATTACAACAACAATTCAAGTGTAATCTTTCTTTGTAAAAACTAAAGTATACATTTTATCATACATATTTCAAAGTTAAGGATTTGATTGATTATTTGATCATTTTTGACAAAACATACTATATTTAACATGAGCAAATATTGGCAAACAAAAGCTTATTTGAGGTGGCAGATATTTTACAGTAAAAATGTATAATCTATCCAAAACTAATCAACGAAATGTTGTCTTTCATATGTCTGTAACATAGGTCTTTCATTTTTATTATAAGAAATATAAATGTTAATTTGCAGTTTAATACGTTGCTTATACAAATACATTTTATTTCAATATATTTCAGTCGATTTTTACTCAGTATAGCAATACAGTTTGCTAAAACTGAAACATTCATTCACAAACAGAAACGCCTGACTGTAACGTTGTTTTTATGAAATATTAGGGCATATAAATGTTAATTTTCAGTTTAATACGTTGCTTATACAAATAGCCTACATTTTATTTCAACATATTTCTGTCGATTTTTTTATTTCTGTTCAACTCAGTATAGCAATACAGTTTGCTAAAACATCATCATTCATTCACACAGAGACACAATTTAAATTTAAACTGTCTTTTTGCGAGCTGTGATAAACAGCGCGCATCTCTGCGGCTGCCGTTCATTCATTCACAGAAACGCGATTAACTTGAGAAGAAAAAAAAAAACTTACTACATATTCGGATCCTCTCTCCTGCAATACCCGCACTCTGAGGTAGATTATTATTATTCCTCACAGCGCTGCAAGATGGTGTAAACACGTGTAAATGATATGATTAAACTTGTGTTTTCTCGAGCTGTTCACAGGTTTGCTTGGATTGCCTCAGTAATTTGCGTTTGAATAGCACGCGCTCTCCGTGGGCGGGTTCACATTACCTTTGAATTAGCTCTAATGAGCTCGACTGGGATTGCTCTCTTTTAATACAGGTTTCACAAGATGAGAATATTTGTTTTTTAAATAAATTACCTCATTTAAAAGAAGATAATTCAAGCTTCATGCCTGTGTGTCTGTGTGACTGTTTGACTGAGTATTCGCTGAGTTACAGTTCATTTTCGGACGCGTTTCAGAATGGTCTTCACTGACAGAGAGAAGGCAGAACTCGCATCACGTTTATTTTTCTTCATTTGGCAAAAAGCACAACCCTTTGTTTTTATTGTGAGTATACACAAAAATAATACACATTTAACAGAATCGATTGATGTATGAAACTGGCTTGTAATATCAAAGTCCACAGAGCAAAATTAATTTCTTTTGAACTGAACTGAAAAAAAGCAAGCTGGGGGGTTAATTTTTTTTTTTTAATTTAATGTGTTACTTGCTGTTCTTCTGTTTCTAATTATTTTTTAACTTTACTAGCAATTTCTGATCTACAAAGGTTTCTGATCTAAAATGCAAACACCTCAGGTCCATTATTCCACTTATTATTTCTAAAAAAAAACATGGAAATAATTTGGTTATTTTGCTCAGTGGCAAGAGCATGGCGGGGGGCCGAGGAGGCTTGAGCCCCTGCCCCTGTAATCGTGAAAGTGAAAGTGCAAGTGCCCTATAAAGTGCCCCTAAGATTTTAAGTGCTATTAATAAGATTAATTAAGAGAAAAAGTAGATCATGAGGTGCCTAAAGATTCCCATCCCTACTATACAATGATTTATTGCTTGTCTTTAGTGGTCGACCGATATATCGCCGAGGCCGATTTATCGGCCGATATTCGGAATTTTTTAGATATCGGCATCGGCCGATAAATCTTTCCGTTAGGCCGATATATTTCAAAACAGTTTGTGACTGTGCATTAGCGCTTTTTTCCACTGACGCGAACAGAGCGAGCGTGAATGAACTGAATACACTCGCTCTGCTCCGCCCAGCACCGTAAGACAAGCCACTCAGAAGTGAAGCAGACATCTGACAGACACAGTAAATGACCATTCGCATTCGCTTTCTAACCTGACGCTACATTGTGTTACACACAAAAACACTCCGGCGTGCAGCAGAGTCTATTCAAACAGTACCGTGATATGTCAGATCCGCAGCCCAGCGGTAGCTCCAGTGGGGGTCACAGATGTGATATAAATGAATTCAAACAAAACTGAAAACATTTTACCTCACAAACAGTCAAAAATCCTGTGACTGGCTGTTCCTCAGATACGCGCGTTGTTCTCGGGTTACATTTAAACTAGACGCTGTTTTCCCACGGACTCGCGTGCACGGAAAAGCTGGGTCGCGTGCATTACAGATCAGTTGGTCGCGTGAGGTGGATGAGAGGAGAACACTATGTAATAATATTACGTTTGAAAATAAATCCTTGAAAATGTTATTCACTATCTACTGTATTTATTTATCCATGATTGGCGTAATATCGTGTGTAGTATACATGTTCATTTCATGTATGTCATACAAATACATGTGACGGCTTGCAACGTTTTAAAGAAACAAACAAGCAAAACTAAACACATAAATCATTATTATTTAAATATACTTGAAGTAAAACAACCTGTTTAAAGTAAATAGTGTAAATAAACTATGTGAGATTTATATTTAACTATGTATTGTACATAAAACGTATACTGTAATTGCACATACTATTTTGTCATTAATTTATGAATATTGTTTAGATTGGTTCATTAATGATAAATGTTATTTGTAACCTGCAGTAAGCAGCAGTAATTATTTATGTGACTGAAAAAATTACTGTAAATATTAAAGCAGACAAGAAGCTGCACTAAAACTTTATTTATTGAAGTGTTACCTTACCTTTTTGTTTACATTTTAATTTCTTAGAAAATATTTTTTATTGAAAAAAGAATTTTGCATAAATAGTATGTACAATAAATGTTCATTTAGTTTCACCAATATTCTTTATGTCTCTCATTTACTGTATTCACATGTATTGTATCGGCCTCATATCGGCCAATCGGCCAGATTGCTTTCTCAATATCGGCATCGGCCATTAAAAATCCCATATCGGTCGACCACTACTTGTCTTTGTCGAATAATACAGAAGATAAAGAACTTAAAATGTAATTGCATATTAAATCGCAATTGCAATATTGGTTAAAAAAAAAAAAATCGCAATTCGATTATTTTCCAAAATCGTTCAGCCCTAATTGCTTGTCACGTAACACACCGCAGCAACAACAGCGCTGAATGAATGTTGATCTGCTTTTATGTCATTTTTCCTTTTTTATTCAAAATATTCACAAATTTGTTAACTATGGCATGAAATATCTGATATTCCGATTGTCAAATATATGCAAGTGGATGTGTTTTATTGTTTATAACCTTTAACACCTTTATAACGATCGCATTAGTTGAGCTGTATGCGCATGTTAGTTTGTGCCACAGTTCAGAGTATCGGATCTGTTGGATTTACAACACGTGAATTCATCCACTTCTCCCGAAATACATGAAAGTAAGTGGCCGGTGAACTGGGAGAAGAATAGAGTAAACTTTAAAGTTACCTACACAATGTGTATCTGATATGAACTAAACATGTCTAATTATAATGGAAAGGATTATTATTGCTAAATCCCTTACCAGCTCCTTCTCTTGTTCCATCTCGAGAAACCTTTTAAAAATTTTCGATAATAAAGTTTTGGTGATCAAGGCTTCCATTAAGCCAGCAACATATGATCCCTCTTTGATTTGTTCACCAACTGATTCGCTAAACTTGTTTTCAGCCAGTTACCTCTGCTCAGCTAGCTGATATTGTTTCCAAGGCTAAATGTTCCAGCTGTGAGTCTTATGTCATCCTAACTCGTCTTTACAAGGAAGTGTTTGAAACCTTGAGCCCAGCTGTAACAGCTATTATTAAAGCTGCACTCGGAAAGAATTTTATTATCATATTCACTGACACCGACACTATGATCCAACAGAACAACATAAATCAGCCGGTTTTAGAAAAAAAAACGCGCTTCTACCTCCACCTGGAGCCTGTTATTTGTTTTGCAAAAATCCACCACTCCCGGTTCTGGTCCAATCAGCGTAGGGCTGTGTGAGATCTGACTGTCAATCACAGTTAGTGTACACGCCACAGATCCCCCCTCCCCCCTCGCGCATGTTACAATATCGCATGCACACACCTGAAGTTCGCAGTAAAAAAGTAAAAATAATAAGAAAAAAAAGATGTATCAATCTCGGATGTCTCTAATAACAACAAATTACGCACACAAATTTATAATGAAAGTGCAAATCGTACGTTTTCCATGTCCGGTTATGTTTTTCAGTTCAACGCGTTATTAACGCAATTCACGCAGCATCCTTTTTTCTGTCATCCTTTGGCTAGCGTTACATAATATGATCACGTTCTTCTTCATGCAAATGCTTTTAAACCATGCAAGCGCGAAAAGACAAAAGAGAACACGCTGCCTGTGAATGTCCTTTCACACACAGGGCGCACAGATAGACGCGCGCCAGAATCGAGTTCTCTTTCGCGCTTGAATGAATAATAACACACAATTATGCCAAAATGTCCGTTTTGTTGAGTATCCTCATAAGAGCAGTTTTAAATGAGTTAAATAAAGTCCTAAAGGAACGTAAAGAGTTGTGAGAAAATGGGACGCGTGCTCCATGTGCAGCCGTGACAGCAGAATCAAAGAACACATGCAGGTAACAGAGAAAATCACTCACTGCTCTTGACTAAAGAACGCTTGTAGCTTTAATAAGGATTAACCTATATTTAATTTATAATTTATGCAGTGAAGACTAAAGTATTTGATAACTGTGTTCAATTTCTGTGTATTTCCTACTTGTTAGGTAGGAAGGGCACAGTTAAATATGAAATTTATTTTGGACTTATGTGAGGATTGTTTTAAGTTCACTTAAATTAACATTTGTAATATTTTTTGGAGCCAAATAAATATTAAAATTGATAGCTTTCAATTATACTGTAGTGTTGAATGGCGATAATTAATGTTTAAAATTGAAAATAAATAAATAATTGAAGACATCAGTAGCAGTATTGTTATCAGTGATACTGGCCTTCATTCATAAAAAGATGCCATTAAACAATTATTTAAAATATATTGTCTTTATGTTGTTTCTACATTAATTTGAAGATTAACTGTGAAATGATTACATTGAAAAATATATTAAAACAAGCTATCTTGTGCAATTATAACAAAATGATCCCCATATAAAAACAAATACACAATAAACAAACATTTAGGTGAGATTTGCAATGGTAATTGAACAATGTTTATATATTAATAAAAGCTATAATCAAATATGTTATCATATAAAATGATCTCTTCTAGAGATGCACCGATTGATCGGCTGGTGACCGGAATTGGCCGATTTTCACGTGATCGGCCATGACCGGCGACCGGCCGGTCAGTCTGACATATGCCGATTTTATGCCGGTCAAATGCACTCGGGCGCCGCATGATTAACCTTTTGAGCGGTTCGGTCTCATATATGGGATTTTTATTTCTGTGCCCCTGAGAGTAACGTTACGGTGCCACATTTATAATGTTCAGTGACGTCGCAATACTGCCAGATTCAAACTGTGCTTTCGCGCGTTGGCTGGCGCTGAGCCAGAGTCGGACGCATTCAGCGCTGTCATATATCACAACTAAGCAGTGTTTTCAACCTCATAATGTTTATTTTAGGTTTCAGATATTTAAATACACATAAGCACGAGTAAAACAATACATTTGGAGTTTGTAAAATACACACTGATGTCTGTGGAAGCAGCAATAACAATCTATTCAAATATAATTTGCCGACATGTATTATTCATATCAGACAAACATAGTGGAAGTAACTATAAAGTTTACTCTATTCTTCTCAGTTCACCGGCCACTTTCTTGCATTCATTTCGGGAGAAACTGAATTCACGTGCTGTAAATCCGACTGACAGGACAACATTGCGGCGCCCATCTCATGTTATAGATCAAGATTATTGGTTTTTAAACGACCAAACACACTCACTTACACGTAACTTATTTGAGAATCGGAATATCAGATAGGCTAGTTGATGACATGGTAAGCAAGTTTGTGAATATTTTGAATAAAAAAGGAAAAGCGAAATAAAAGCGACACATCTGTCATACAGTAGACTGCGGTGTATCGCGTGACGCGTCGCCATGGAAACATTAAAGGGAACGTTCGCCTTGAAAAAACTCACTCTGGGGGTGTCAGTTAGAATATTTTAAACTTACGCGTGAAAGGGTTAAAGAAAAGATCGAAAATAAATATTTGTGTGTGCTGTAAAGTGGTTAGAAAAAAATTAAATCGGAATCGGCTAAAATCGGTATCGGCAGGTCAAACTCAATGAAAAATCGGAAATCGGAATCGGCCTAGAAAATTGTAATCGGTGCATCTCTAATCTCTTCAGAAGAAATTCCTTGATTTTCAATGGATGAACAAAAACATTTTTTAGATAATATCAAAAATATCTATATGACAGCAGGCGGTCTTCCCTGTGGTATTGAAAATTGATACATTTCAAGGTATCGTATCAAAGTAGTATCGTGACAACAGTAGTGAAGGGTGCCACAAATTTTTGAAAAATTTCAAAGGGTGCCGTGACTGAAAAAAGGTTGGGAAACACTGTTCTAGACCATACCAGAGCATTTACTAGTTGCCATATCCACCAGGAAAGACATTTATTAATCATTATTCATTAATGTTAATGATAAGCATTTAAATAAAAAAAATAGCATTTATATTTCTGTATTGTGTTATATTTTTATGTTAGTAAGTGCCGTTAAAAATTGCTCTGTGCATAATGAGCTGGTGGGTTTATGTTGTGATTTGTTGTGGTGGGCCTCTCTGTGCCAGAAAGTCCAGGGCTACTTTTTAGCCCTATGATAATATAATATAATATAATATAATATAATATAATATAATATAATATAATATAATATAAAAATACCTGTAACTGGAGACATACACTGAAGTCCACATCCATTGCTGCAGCATTTCTCATTATTGGCACAGTCACTGTCATCGGCACACGACACGAAACGTATCCGGGCACACATTCCTGGTTCATATGTTGTGATTGGACACACTCCTGGGTTTGCTGTTATACAGACACATGACAGAGAAGCCATATCACTGAATGCTGAATGAAGTTTTCACTGTAAAAAAAGGTTTATAATATTGGAATACGTTTTACAAAAGAACTATTTCAGTCTTTCTACTTTAAAATGTTTTATCAGTGAATAACTTGCAGTTTCTTTAATTAATTTTGAACTTCACATGCCATTTCTGATCTAAAGCAAGAAACACCTTGAGTGTGCATTATTTTCTAATAATTCAACAGACCGGAGTCAATTATTCTGCTTTAAAATTACAGTATTTCCCAAAAAAATGGAAATAATTTGTTGTTTTTATCCTATGGTTTACTATATTTTTTTGCTTGGTCAGTGTCGTCATGGGTTTTGGTTCTTTTGCTGTTGTTGCTGTAAGGACCTTTGAAATAACTGAAATCATTTGGCGAAGTGATATGGACCAATCAGATTCAAGCATTCTACAGCCCCATAGTGTTATGTAATGTAATGTTGTAATGTAATGTAGTAGGCTATAGTATAGATAATATAATATAAAAATACCTGTAACTGGAGCCATACACTGAAGTCCACATCCATTGTTGCAGCATTTCTCATTGTTGGCACAGTCACTGTCATCGGCACACGACACGAAACGTATCCGGGCACACATTCCTGGTTTATATTTTCTGCTTGGACACACTCCTGGCAGGGGCAGACTGGGCATCTGGTTCACCTGGACTTTTCCCGGTGGGCCGTACAACTTGGTTTGGTCCATTGCTACGTAAATATATATAAAGAACGAATTATAGAAAATGTGCATAGCCTATCTTTCCGTCAGCCCAGACGAATGGCCAGCGCGGCCCACTTGTGTCAAAAATTTAGCGTGCTCAGTCTCAGTGCATCGGCTCGTCAATGTTGAAATGTTTGATAGCCAATCAAATCGAAGAAGGCTGGATTTACTGTCAACAGAATCCGAGCAGCGCAACACTTTTTATTTCTTGAAGAATCTGAGCTGAGGTATTAAGATAAGCAGATGAACACGCCGAGACAATACATCAATATTTGCCGAATGGTTACGATTAAAAAAAAGAAAGAAAAAAGTTAAAGGGATACTTCAGGATTTAGCATTAAGCTTTGTATCAGTAGAAAACCTGTAGTATTTTCAAATTACCGTGCTTCCCTCCCTCATATCCCCCTGAGACAAGAGATTTATGCATTTTTTGTCTGGAAAAAATCCTCAGATGATGCAAAAATCATCATTTTACGTCATCGGAGGATTTTTTGGCCAGAGGCTAAAGACTACAGCCAATAGAAGGCACTAGATCCGCATGTTTTCAACCCGCCCATAGAGGGATCTCACTCACAGAATGTACAAATAGTGTCAGCCATCTTTTTTTGGAAGCTAAGCTAACAGGTCCTTATTCTGTGGAGAAAGCAGAGTAGTAGGACTTATCATCCTCTTTTTCCCGGACATGTCCGGCCGTCAAATGTCCGGGATTCGGCTTTTGCTTTCTGCAGTCATCATTCATTGTTTACATGCACACCTTTTGTTTCAATCTAACTGAATTCATTCCGATTGGTGAATCTGAATGTAGTGTTTACATGAACGCTAAACAAGTGATGGGTTAATGTGCGTTTTAACTAGTGGTGGGCCGTTATCGGCGTTAACGTGCTGCGTTAACGTGAGACTCTTATCGGGCGATAAAAAAAATATCGCCGTTAATCTATTCTCAAAGTTGGGTTGGGAGCTGGGTCTATACTAAGCAAGCTATGATGACTTTCACCTTGATATTTTAGTGCGGATTCGGTTCGGTGTTCGGTACGCATTTTCAAACCGAACGGTTCGTTGGACCATTTTTCCTGCCGACCAAAATTTCGTTATTTCAAATCATTTGAATCAAATGTAGGCGGGTCAACATTGTCCGACATCAAATGGCAAACGTAATGCAAGCGGAACGAAACTGAGCTACTCGTTATTGTGTGGTTGACGGACCGTGGTTTATCAGTTTGGACCAAAGCAGCGCTAGCCGGTCTTTGATCAAGAGATCCAGTAAATAAATCATTTGAATTCGCTACTTAAGTAATAACATCGCTGCGAGATCTAGTGAGAAACATTCACATTTCTCCGTTATTAACGGATCAAACAGTGCGTAAACCAGGAAGAAACATTGTGCCATGAATGAACTATCCAGTGTCCACAGATCTGCAACATTTACCATGGATTTACTGTAGTAAAACTAACTGCAACCATGGAAGTTTGGCAGGAATAGTAGGCTATAATGCTTTCAAGTAACATTACGTTGGTTTTATTTTGACATTATGAATAAAATTGCTGCCCTCAAATGTTAATCTGAACTAAAAATAAACCTTTGTTTATAACTAGGCTACTACAATATTAGGCTACATTTCATTTTTTCCAAGGAGCTGTTTTGTTTTGTATGCTCATCAAAGTAAAAAATAAATTAAAAAATTTAAAAAATCATACTTTATTATGTTAGTTTTAATAATAAAAAATAAAAAAATCTCTGGCATTTCTTCACAAGTTCTTTTAAATTTCACTTTGTATTTAAGAAACACGTGCCCTTTAGTCATTATTTGGGTAGCACGCACATATTCTGAATGCCTTCGGCAGAATTCAAATGAGCCATTTTAATCTAGATTAATCTAGATTAATTCCAAGATTACAGTGAGATTAATCTAGATTAAAAAAATGAATCTATGCCCACCACTAGTTTTAACATTGCTAAGAAAATTCCCGCTCCTCCGTGAGAGATACGAGACCAGTGCGTCTCACAGGTGTCGCTCATCAGTAATCACGCTACCGGCCTCGCGTCATTCTCCCGCGCCCCTCAGTCTCGTCCTGCTCGCCACAGTAAACATAATGAATGGCGACTGTAGAACACAAAAGTGAATCCCGGACATTCTGGGCGGTCTCGAAATCCCAGGCAGACTCGTCACGGAGATTCACTAGTAGCCTAGTCTTGTTGTTTAACTGCGCTCTGTTACCGGTAGGCGTGGCCTCGTAGGGCAGTGAACAAGTGCATTCTGGGAGTTGTTGCCAGAATAATACTTTTCCGCCGCGGGAAATTGCGGGTGTGTATTTGCAGCCTCTTACCGCTAAGAGGCGCTACAATCGCAGACTTTGCAAAGTGTCAGTTTATTCTCTCTATTGCGTAATTCAACATAAAACATTGCAATAGAAAAATATTAGGCCACATCAATGAGGCTTTGTAAGAGCATAAGACATTAGTTTAACAGTATTCAGACGATAGCTCTGTGGTCAATGCAACAACATGAGCCTCTCGTCGCTTCAAGCGATCTGAGATCAAATCTCAGTGTAGCAGACAGAGTTTATGTTTTTCCGTTCTTGCTGCTTAAATATGTATCTGTTTATTAAAGTCAAGCATCTTGTTTAATTATCAATTGTACATTACAACATAAATTTGCTACATTCCAGTTGAGCCGCTGCAAAGACGACACATCTGATGAAGGAAGACTGTCAGCCGCCAGAAAATGAAGATGATCGTCTTTAATCTGCTAAATTATTATTATTTTATAATTCACGAAATTGATATGACTGACAGTGATACCCGGCCATAGCAACTAGGGATGGGCATTTTTCAAAAATATTGCATTCGAATATTCGGGCTCATAAAATTCGAATATTCGTTTATTTAAATGACGTTTAACGAAAAAGACGTTATTTTTTAAGTTTTTTTTTTTTTTTTCACCATTTCTGAAGAAGCTTACGATTAGGCAATATACACAACAAGCTTACAATATGTTAAAGTTTTCTTTTAATTGAAAACATTAAACAGTAGGAAAATGTGTAAACAAAAAAATATAAAGAACAAAAGGATATAAGCTCAAGCAGCGCGAACGGAAAAAAACGCCTAATAAGCAGAGAAAAGCAGATTGCGCCAGTTATCGTACAGAATGTACACATACACTCGAGTCAGCATATGATTATCGTGTTTATATTGTTTCACGTTTATGTTGAGAAAAACAATAATATCCACATGCAGGCGCGCCGCCAGCAATTTCTGCTCGAGTGAGAAAACGCGCTGCGCTGACAGATGTTTCAGAGAAACAAAGATAACGGTCTTCTAGTTCTAACAGCACATTGCGTTTTCTGTTCTTAAACCTCTCTCTCAACGAAACTTAAAGGAAGAATATATCTCAAAATCATTTTGCTATTAGATAAGTTATCATCTCGGATCACTCGCACTACAGCTGCGCTTACCTGCAGTAGTGATGCAGTGATGGACAGCTGTCTTTCCTCAGTCGACTGCTGTTTGGGTTTCATGTGATTTCTCATTGTTATTGATATTATAACTCCAGATTAATTAATTAATTTGATCAAAAGTAATTCCATTTTGTAAAATCATTTAGTAACCTCATTTTCGACTAGTAATTCCAAACTTCGCGAGGCAGACGACGACATTATGATCAAATAGGCTACAAACAACTTGTTAAACACGCGCCACAGTGCCATCCAGTGCATTTAATTATAACTGCGAGTTAGTGCTTGGGGATTTATCAGGGATTCACTGCATTTACGACCCGCAAAGTATTACGGCTTCATAAATTCGATAAAATTCGAATAGTATTTTATTTTTCGAATAATAATTACAGATCGAAAAATCGAATATTCGTGCACATCCCTAATAGCAACAGAAGACATTTTTAAAAACAGATCGAACAAATCAGAAAAATACTTTCAATACAGTATTGCTTTCAATTAATAAACAATGAAAATAACAATAAGCAAAAAATAAACAATAAAAATGTAAAAGAAAAATAAAATTAATTAAGTTTGAAAACCCATCGCACATTTCAAGGTATAAAGTGTCAGGACAGTTTATTTATTTAAAACAGGGTTGCATCGATAGAGTTTATTCCCTTTGCGATGCATAATAAGAAACACAGAATCTTAACCCTTAATCACTGTTAAAAAAGGATAACACTTAAAGTGTTTGGGGTCAAAATGACCCCAAACTTTTAAAGAGCGATTACATAAGGAAATATACATTTTTATATGGAAAACTATATATCATTTTTTTTATTTACTTCTCAACTATACATTTATGCTGTGTTTTTGTGGAAATTTTGAAGTTTTTTAACTATTTACTGCACAATTACATAACTAGGCCATAAACTGGCTCATGAAAAAAGATATTTTAAAGAAAAAATCACTTAAATGATGATCTTAATTAAATCTAAATAGTTTTTGGACATTGCTCTATGTGTTAGGGATAGAATACTGACATCTGCTGGTTTGTGGAAAAACTTTAGAAATTATAATTAAAGAAAGAAATTGCAATGACCACATATATCCAATAGAGGGCCATAGAGACTCATTCATTTTCACTTCATTTTTCTTGATGCTTAAACTTCTCCTCACAACTTTATGATATATATTTTGTGAATATTTATTTAAACATTTTGAAATACATAAAAAATATGTAGTTTTGTCAGAGTTATAATTTGTTGTTGTTTTCTGATATATTTTGAATTATCTTGCTTTTGCAAATTATTATACATACATTTACAAGTCACCACTATGACATGACTGTAGTATGTGTGTGTGTGTGTGTGTGTGTGTGTGTGTGTGTGTGTGTGTGTGTGTGTGTGTGTGTGTGTGTGAGGGGGACGGCAAGCTTGTTCCATGTTGCATATGTGACATTTTTCAGATTTATGCCAGTTTAGTTGATTTTATTTGCCAATTTCTATAAAAATGCTCTCTGTTGCAGTGACATACGTGTGTGTTTGTGTGTGTTTGTGTGTGTGCGTATGAGATAGAAAGTTCATTCCACTTTGGGTTTATGCTCTAGGACCAGACCTTGATTTAAATGTAAATTTTTTTAGATTTATGCCAGTTTTGTTTATTTTATTTGCCAATTTCTGTAAAAATGCTCTCTGTTGCAGTCACTTACATGTGTGTGTTTGTGTGCGTGTGTGTGTGTGTGTGTGTATGAGATAGAAAGTTCGTTCTACTTTTTATTTATGCTCTAGGACCAGACCTTGGTTTATTTGTAAAAATTTTCAGATTTATAATGGATTTACTTTTATTTTTTTGACAAACAAAATTTTAAAAAGTCATTTTTTTCATTTTCCCATTCATTTTCAATGTGGGGTCATTTTGACCCCAAACACCTTAAGTGGTACTTTTTTTTTTACACACCTTTAGAACAACCAAATCAAGCCCAGTTTTTTTGTGCATGTTTAGATAGATTATTTAGGAAAAGTCACAGAGTTTCATGCCCCTGCGATGAAGGTAACACTTTTAAAAAATGAAGGAAAAGTCCATTGGGGTCATTTTGACCCCAAACACTGAAACAAAATAAGTCATCCACACAAATCACGAAAGAAAAAACTGTAACAAATAGTCTTTGTCGCTTCAAAGACACAGCATGCCTTGCTGAATTCACCTTACAATAAAACGAGGTTGATCGCGAATTAAAGAGCTCTGTATCTGCTAAATTGAAATGGAAAAAATGGAAAACCTTTATACAATCAATAAAACTACAATATTTATAATTTAATAAGATATATATGGGCTCAAATTCCCGCCAAATATATAGCGGTCATGTATAAAAAATAATAAGCGTGAATCAAAAATTTAAAAACACATGTAAAAATATATTGCACAAACTGAAAAAAATAATGCCAAATGATCAGAATAGCAAACAACGTGGTCACGGATCAAAATATAATAAGCGTGAATCAAGAAATAACAAGCATGAATAAAAACTTTAAACGCATTAAAAGTTTTTGCACAAAACTTAAAGGAGAAGTTCACTTTTAAAATGAAAATTCTGTCATCATATACTCACCCTCATGTTGTTTCAAACCTGTATGAATTTCTTTCTTCTGCTGAACAGAAAGGAAGATATTTAGAAGATTATCAGTAACTAGACAGTTTTTGGGTCCCAATGACTTCCATAGTAGGAAAAAAAATACTATGGAAGTCATTGGGACCCAAAAACTGTCTGGTTACTGATAATCTTCTAAATATCTTCCTTTCTGTTCAGCAGAAGAAAGAAATTCATACAGGTTTGAAACAACATGAGGGTGAGTATATGATGACAGAATTTTCATTTTAAAAGTGAACTTCTCCTTTAAACTCATGGTCATGCTTTCTTAAAAAGTATTTTTCCTTGGTTATATTACTCTGTACTTTGTGCTCTCTTGCATTTTCTGCTCATATTTTACTCTTTTGTACGCTTGTGCTGTTTTTCTCTTCGCTCGTCTTTCTATGTTCTGTGCTTGCTTTCCCAAATGTTGCAGTTCGAGTTTCATGTAAATTAGGGCGGGCTTAAGTGTCACCATTGGTCCACTAGTTTATGCCAGAACATGCCAGAATAAAACCTGGCTTTAGAACAATGCATAGCGCCACTCGTCGTGGTGTGCCAAAACACTTAATTATAAACTTCAATATTTCATTAAAAACAATCTCAAAATGCTTTGTGACATTTTTAAAAGTAGTGCATGCATTACTGTCACTGGAACCATGAACGTAACAGAATACTGGTTCTGATTTTATTGTTTGTCATTTAAACGTGCCTGTTGCATAGGCTATCTTTATTTTATATATTTTATGTGGTCTATTGAATTAGCATTGTATATATATATTTTTTAACAGAACTGCTTTTGAAATTGCGATTGGAATTATTGTAGGCTACAGAAGTAAAGTCATTGTATAATATTTGTTCCTTAGTGTAAAATGGAAATGCATGGTAATTTTATAAATATAAGCAAAAAAACTATGGTGTAACAGAGTTTTATAACTAGACTAATCTCTCTGCATCAATAATAGGCTATAAATGCATTAATAGGCTAATATAAAAATTTCAATAGTCATCTAATGTCATCTAAATGGTCGAAACGTAAGTTCTACCACTCGGTCATGACTTTTCTAGCTGAGGAATGCCCAAATGTTCTAATGTGTGTTCGCACGAGCGAGAAGCGCTCTTCATTCGTCTCATTCCTCAATAGAATAGTACAAATAATCAGCTTCATTGCACATAATTTAATTTTGTTTGTTATTTTTGGTATTAAATATGTTTTTGTGTTTTTGTGTGTGAGTGTGTGTGTGTGTGTGAGTGTGTGAGTGTGTGTGTGTGTGTGTGTGTGTGTGTGTGTGTGTGTGTGTGTGTGTGTGTGTGTGTGTGTGTGTGTGTGTGTGTGTGTGTGTGTTTTTTATTGCACTGCTCCCCGTGGAATAGGCGTGTCGCCCACTGACGTCTAGGCCTACAATATGAAATAGCCTACAGGTTATATTGTTATCGTCTCTATTTTTAACTTATTCTATTTTTCTAGCCTTATAAAATGTTTTATTCTGTTTACCATAGTTGTAGTATTTCATCCTTACTGTTAATTAACATTAACCCCACTTATGGCAATTGAAAAAAATGCAGCAATTGCTGCTGTTTTGCACAATATCCCTTTGCGCCAACCTGGCGGTCATTTCGCGATATGACTTTGAAATGCGACTGGTTTATTTTTGCCGCGGTAGTTTTGCCGCGGTGGCTGGCACGGCGGTAATAGGCATTCTGGTTGGTTACCATCTGTAAATGACCCATTTTAAATACACATTCATCTTTACAGAGGTGAAGTATCCCTTTAATCGACCGACATTAATTTCCAGGGTGCCGTGACTGAAAAAAGGTTGGGAAACACTGTTCTAGACCATACCAGAGCATTTACTATTTGCCACATACACCAGGAAAGACACATTTATTAATTATTATTCATTAATGTTAATAAGCATTAAAATCAATAAAAAAAATTAAATAGCATTTATATTTCTGTATTGTGTTATATTTTTATGTTAGTAAGTGCTGTTAAAAATTGCTCTGTGCATAATGAGCTGGTGGGTTTATGGTGTGATTTGTTGTGGACAAGTTGTGGTGGGCCGCTCTGTGCCAGAAAGTCCAGGGCCACTTTTTAGCCCTATAATATATAATATAATATAATATAATATAAAAATACCTGTATCTGGAGCCATACACTGAAGTCCACATCCATTGTTGCAGCATTTCTCATTGTTGGCACAGTCACTGTCATCGGCACACGACACGAAACGTATCCGGGCACACATTCCTGGTTTATATTTTCTGCTTGGACACACTCCTGGCAGGGGCAGACTGGGCATCTGGTTCACCTGGACTTTTCCCGGTGGGCCGTACAACTTGGTTTGGTCCATTGCTACATAAATATATATAAAGAACGAATTATAGAAAATGTGCATAGCCTATCTTTCCGTCAGCCCAGACGAATGGCCAGCGCGGGCCACTTGTGTCAAAAATTTAGCGTGCTCAGTCTCAGTGCAGCGGCTCGTCAATGTCGAAATGTTTGATAGCCAATCAAATCAAAGAAGGCTGGATTTACTGTCCACAGAATCAGAGCAGCGCAACACTTTTTAATGCTTGAAGAATCTGAGCTGAGGTATTAAGATAAGCAGCTGAACACACCGAGACAATAAATCAATATTTGCCGAATGGTTACGATTAAAAAAAAAGAAAAAAGTTAAACGACCGACATTAATTTCCAGGGATGCAAACTAGGCCTACTACTGACCTGAATTTCTCTGATCTCATGCTTACGTTATTTATCACTAATGCACAAAAAAACATTACAGTTTTCAGCATATCAGACAGAAGGTAAGAGTGAATGTATGTATCTGTTTCCAGGCTTTCTTCAATAATTTCACTTGTCTAAGAAAATAATAAAACTCAAAATATCATTCTTGGTCCGTGTACCTTTGGATAATTTGTTATCTCGTTTTTTGACTTCTAAACGGAACAAACAAATCTCGCGTAGCTTTTTCATATTTTATTTTTTGTTTTTATCACACTTCTAATCCGTCAAATGGAAAAACAATAAAAACCAAAATGTATAAACACCTTGAATATTCGATCTCTACATGGGCAGGAATAAAACGCCCCTTTCCGCTGATTGGTCAACCAAAGATCAATTAAGCCTAGCTGTCATCAGTTCTTACTCAGTTTTGCGCACCAGAATAATAGTGATATGATACAGTTGAATGGATTATTACAGAGTTTATTGCAACTATTTTTGTGGGTGTAGCCTGGTACCCCTAGGACGGTCCGGGGGCATGCCCCCCCGGAAGAAATTTTTGTAAATTTTAAAGATAAATTCATTAATCTGGTGCACTTTGAGTCACCCGAATCCACTGTTAAAAATAAATAATCGACCCGCAAACCGCCCATATTCTTTGATTATCTGCATCTGATCATCACAATACAATTATTCAAATTCTCAGTGTTAAGCATGATAGTATGTTAACATATCACACTGAAGTTGGCTAATTAAAAATTAACATTTATTTAAAATAAAAGTTCTTCTTTTGGCAAAATTACAATTCCTTAATAGCCTTAACAGAGGCTTTACTCCCTTCAGACTTAAATTGTCAATGTTTCATTACATCACTGTTGGAAAACACTCAGAATAATTTTTTGTACCTTTTATAAAGGGCATTTTTTCCCTAATTTTATTAAATGTTTGCTCCATCTTTCATTTCAAATTCTTAAATTTGATTATTTGATTATTATTAATATAAATAAAAATAATAAGACACTAGGCTGTTACCAATCAAATTAAATAATTTACATTGAAAATTATAACTGTATATTAAATTAGATTATTTTATATATTTTTGAATATACAAATAAGGAATGTTCAAAAGAATGATACTTTATGAAACTAAACCGCCAGTAGGAGGCGGCAGGCGACTGTCTTAAAGGAGAACTCCGGTCAATTTTAACATTGAGCTCATTTTTTTGTAAATTTGGAGTGCTGTTAATACAGAGAACAACGCCAAAAATCGGTGTTGCCTACATCATGTTATCCTCTTTTTAAAATTTGCACCCTGTTGACTTCAATGGGGCAAGTTTTAAACCTGCTTTTAGCCTCTTAACATCCTTGATGTGTCATTACAAGTGCCCAGCCATGTGAGTGATTCCTTCAGAGTGAACATGGGTGAATCTGACTGCAGTAGATGTGAAAGATATGAATAAAAATGATGTTTATTCAGCCAGCGCTCATACCTGTATTTACATCCTGTTTTCGGTCGAAGGCCATAGCAATCGATTGTCGAGTTCACACGCGTGATCATTGGTAACTAAACCTATGCGCGTGAACTCGACAATCGATTACTATGGCCTTCGACCGAAAACAGGATGTAAATACAGGTATGAGCGCTGCTCTATATTATGTTCTATACATAATTCTTCTGTTCTGTGCGTCTGTGCGCACCAATCTTGCACTTCTATCTACTCCTCAACCAGACCACCTAGAGACTTCGGGTTTTCAGCATTATGTTAAGGAAGGTCTAATCTCGGGAACGCACAAAAAAAATCCAGGAAAAGATTTACTATCTCTTAGTGTTGTGATCCCATGAGGTGAGAAAATTGCGCTAAAACACTCACCGAGTTTTTATTACTTGTTTTTGTCTGAAGGATTATATTGCTCATTGGAAATAACAAGAGGATGTTGGTTAGAAGTCTATTATTAAATGCTATAGAGATTCAGAAAATGCTGAAGTTTGTATTAATTTCCTACAAGTACGCTGCTAGTACAGGCACACATTTATTTTCCTGTTGGTTCTTTGCAATGTTCAAATCACTTCCATTTGTTTTATTAATAAAATTAATATAGGAAGATGGAAGTAAGTTCGTTATGGGTCATCATAAATACTTTGCTTTAAAAGTA
Organism: Squalius cephalus; assembly: GCF_949319135.1. Lineage (NCBI taxonomy): Eukaryota > Metazoa > Chordata > Actinopteri > Cypriniformes > Leuciscidae > Squalius > Squalius cephalus. The sequence goes on from NC_137139.1 coordinate 4,776,430, forward strand.
CCAAGTAAGTAAGTAAGTAAAAAAAAAAAAAAAAAAAACGTTAATAATCGATAATCGTTACCCTCTGAATCGTAATCGAATCGTGAGGTGCCTAGAGATTCCCACCCCTAATCTGAAATGAGAAAGTAAGTGTGCTTACCTCATTTAGCAAGAGTGTTTAGTAAAATTTAGCCTTAATAATCCACAATATGTATAGGCCTATGACAATGTGTAGTAAATTACCTAAAAAAATCACAAACTGTTTCTTTGTATTTATTTTAAATTTAACATTTACTGTCAATATTGGGCTTGCGGATCATGTGGGTACTAGGGTACTCTTTGCTGTGTGTGGATGACCATGTCGGTCAGCCACCACCGAAGACCAATTTTGACCCAGGAAAAACCCTGCCTATGTCACGAAAAAATTGAAGACCGGAAGTACGTCTTGTAGTAGGGATACGGCTCTTCCGGTTAGCTTTTTACAATGGCGGAGTCCGATAGATACCGTTGGACCAAATCTCTCCGCAACCTGCCTGAAGTCACATATGACGATGTGGTTCGGATGGTAAATGAAAACTCTCAAGTGGAAAAGCATGAAAGCTGAGGTATGGCTGTCTACGTCCTGACGCAGAGCAACCCGGTACACTACAACAACAGCTGCGCGTGTTCGCCTGTAAGGTAAACGTTTCTATGGTAACAGCGAGTTGGACCAATCAGCAGACGTTGCTGTTACGCTTAGGATTGTGGGTAGTGTAGTTTTTTTTCATAAGATCGCGGCTAAAACATGTTTTTCTTAAAACAAGGTTGATTTCATACGAACTTATAGCTTCTACAGGAGCAAAAACCTTCGTTTCACAACCTCATAGCTCGTGGTCAGTCTACCTCGGATGGTTTAGACATTATGGATGATAATATAAATCCTTATAGAGAAATACTGTTGACCGGAAGTTCTGAATCCCTACTCCGCGTTCCGGAAGCAGGAAGTGTGACATAGGCCTATTAAAGCTCATCACAAGCAGCGCTTACACAATAAAATTAATATTAATATATAGAAGCCGCATAGTGTCATTCACACAAACACTAAACACCATCATGGTAACACACATGAAATTTTAAAAATGCAATAAACATTAATTTAACAACATTAAAAGTAACATAAAACCCTAATGTCATCACTGAAACTGAACTGAAAAAAGGAACTACTGTTAGATACGCGGGTTCTTTAGGGACACCTAATCTGTAGCCCCGCCTTAGCTCTGAAGCAGGCTGCGATGTAAAGATTGCAATGCTGGAGTATGTTGTGTGTGTTTGAGAGAGAGAGAGAGAGGCGCCGACGCGATCGAAAAGTCGCAAAGTGTTTCCTTATATTTGTGTGTGTGTGTGTGTGTGAGGCACGGGCGCGATCGAACAGTGGAAACATAAAAACATACTCCGTCATTTTGTTTATACAGGACATCATTCAAACTACAATGTGTTTAAGTTACTGTTAATTAAAATTTTAAGGAAAACAAATATATTAATCTCAAATGTAGCAAATTAATTTTCATTTCATTCAGGTACAATTACCAGACATATCTCAAGGTCTTTTTGTCTTTAATAAACTTTAAATAAACTGGTTCTATGCCATTACTTTATTAATAAAACTTATTTAAAAAATACAAGGCTTAAGTAATTTATTTTCCTTTGGTGGTACAGCCTGAGACATGCACAAACCTTCTGCATTTCAGTTCTGCTTTTCCCTCCATTGTACCGAACTCGTACCGAACCGTGATGTCTGAACCGAGGTATGAACCGAACCATGACTTCTGTGTACCGTTCCACCCCTACCTTTTATTACTGAATGAATCAGCATTTCGAGTGAATCGATTGAATAAAATGACTCATTCAATAACACAGTGACTTGATGCCACCTACTGGCGATATTTCATAATCATTTCATCTTGTCATTTATTTCATATTTCTGTTTTCAAAATGTTGTTTAAAAAAAAAACCTAGGTATTTGGCTAAATTAATTTCTGACAGTGATAGATGGCAATAAATATTAAAAACTCTTCATCTCTGGGTTTATTGTTCAAAGTGTTATGTCATCATAGTCTGGAATCGATTCTGCTCTGCGCTTCACTACAATGTAGCTTATGCGTTCTCTCCACACTGTCCAGTTCGTCGCGCAGCTTCGGCACACAGATTTTGAGAGTTGGTCAGCTAAATAAAACAGGCGGTCTGCCAAATACGTATGCTAGGGATAGTTCAAGCTGTTTATCCATTTTGGTTTTATTGTTTTTCCATTTGGCGGATTGGAACAAAGTGTGATGAAAACAAAAAAATGTGAGAAAAAAAACGACGCAAGATGTGTTTATTTATGTTCATGAGAAGGGTTGAATATGTGATAAATGAAGTCAAAAACTAGAAAACATTATCCGAAGGTACACGGACCATTCTCAAACTTACACTAAAACAATGATAAATCTGACGACTTTGAGATGATGGTCCTCAACCAGCCTAGTCACATCACTCACTTTATGTGAGATCGGCTTTTGAAATAGCCAATATTAATTTCTCAAAATTATAAAACCATATTCGACAACATATAAAAACAAAATAATCTTTAGAGTAATTTTATAAAGGTGGAAAATTAAAAACATGTTGAAAAACAAAACGTTATATAAAGTCGTGTCATCTTAAATTCCAATGAAACAGCTGTCGGCAGGGGGTGCATCACCCCTAGTTCCCGCGGCTATGTACACTGGTGGTCAAAAGTTTGAAATAATTAATACTTATGTTTTTGAAAGAAGGCTGAATTTATTTAATCAGAAAAATAGCTAGAGTCTTCATCTTATTTTTGATCAAGTAAATTCAGCTTTAAGTAAAATATTGTGAAATATTATTACAATGTAAAAATCTATATGAATATATTGTAAACTGTAATTTATTCTAGGGATGTCCCGATACCACTTTTCACTTCCGATACGATACCGATGCCGCAGCTTTGGCTATTTGCCGATACCGATATCAATCCAATATTTTTATTTTATTCTTGAACTAATACTACTAATAATAAAATATATGGAAGCACTTTGCTCAATTAGCCACATAAAAACATCTCACTCAAATGGAGAACAAATACTTCTCCAGTATATAGTCCACAACAACAGTTGATAATGAAAGACTGCCACCCTTTATTCAAAAGACCTTGAGATATGTTTGGTAACCTGAATGAATTTAAAATGAATTTGCTATATTTCAAATCAATATATTTGTTTCCTTCAAATTTTAATTAACTTTAACTTTATTCTCATCTGAATTATAAATAATTTATTTCTGTATAAAATAATACTACCATTAAAAACACATCGGATTTTCTTTTTTAATCAATGTAGAATGTGTAACTTAAAAATAAACAGATTAGTGCTCTGTTTTAGGACAATATGAGATCATTTTTGCTCTTAAACAGCGTGTGTGTGTGTGTGTGTGTGTGTGTGTGTGTGTGTGTGTGTGTGTGTGTGTGTGTGTGTGTGTGTGTGTGTGTGTGTGTGTGTGTGTGATTTTGGTTGGGTGACAGTTGTAGGTTACAGTTTGACAAGAGTTTACAGTTTGACAAAAGCACAATGTTGTGTTTTACACAAATATAAGTAGGCTAAACACTTTTTGCAGTTTTAATGATGTCCTTTATGAACAAAATGACGGAGTATGTTTTTATGTTTCCACTGTTCGATCGCGCCCGTGCCTCTCTCTCTCTCTCCGACACACACACACACACACACACACACACACACACACACACACTCCAGCATTGCAATCTTGACATCGCAGCCTGTTCATTTTGCTACGTTCACACCAAACGTGAATAGAGCGTCAAATTCGCGTCTATTTCGATGCTTGAACAGTTTGAATCCATTCGCGCATATAAAGCGAGTGTTTGAAGCCAAATAGAAGCGCGTTCAGAGCTAAGGCGGGGCTACAGCAGTGTTAATTTTGGCAGCCATTTTTGATTTAGTCTTAGTTTTCATCTTGAGACGAAAATACTTATTGGTCTTAGTCACATTTTAGTCATTTTGTCTTTCATAGTTTTAGTCTAGTTTTAGTTGACGAAAAGTCATTGCATTTTTTGTCAACTTTTAGTCAAACTGCAGTTACCGACATAAATTTTGGTAGCTATTTATATGTAGTCTTTAGACAAAAAATGTCCTAAATTTTTTATCTCTAGGCCAATTCAGTAAAGCTTATGAGAAATGTAAATTAAGGTAACAGGCTGTATTGACATTGCACTCTTTAGCAGTAGCACTTGTGCAACTCTACATACCCCTATTCCTTAGTTCAGTGGTTTTTAGAGTGCCCTACCCCCTGGCACCCCCTCTCTTCCACTTAGACTGCAGTCACACTTTTTCCATTAAGGGACAATATTTTTTAAATATTTTTTTAAATTAAACAATGTTCAATAAATATGCAATGATGGTAAAAACGAAGTGATAGGCCTACCGGTACTTTTAAAATATTAAATTAAAGCCAGTAGTAAGTCACTGTCTTTATGAGTGAGTCATGGAGTCATTCATTCATTCATTCAGTAAGGAAGCAAAGCTGCTATTTTTATGAACGGGTCATTGAATCTCACGATTCGTTCAAAGCCACAGATTCGTTCACGAATCACCGCTGTGTGCTGCAGTTCTGCTGTGGCTTTCGTTGCAAAATAGAGCAATAAGCCTACTGACAATACTGTTTTAAATGTAGTGCATAATTTAATGTTACCCTTCTGTTTGTTGAACTGTTGTATAAAATCAATGTCACATTTGAAATCGTGTGGATATTCAGGAAACATTGCATTCTTGCTCGTATAATATGATCAACATTAAAAACACTGCTGGATATATTTTGATCGCAGATTTAGAAGAACACAGACCGACTGAACGACACTTTAATTTAAGTAGAAAATCTCAAATGAAGATCGCTAAACTCCAGCTTACTCGTCTGTGTTTTCAGATCATCCGCGCTTCTTCAGCAGTGTAGAGAGCGCGCGCGCATGGTTGCCAGATACTATTGAAAAGACCGGGTAGAAAACGTGTTCTTTTAACAGAAAAGCTCTGACTGGGGGTTTAAATATTAAAATATGGCAACCGTAACAGGGTTTCTGCAGGGATCTTCAATTTAAATTTAATGCCTTTTTAATGCCTTTTTTTTTTTTTTAATGCCATACACGACCCATGACTAACCACAGATATTATGTATGTATGTATGTATGTATGTATGTATATATATATATATATATATAAATATGAATTAACTTGATTAATCACATGTTTTTTCCGCAATTAAAACACTTACATTTGTTTAGGTTTATATATTTTATAATGTAATCATTTCACAGTTAATCTACAAATGAATGTAGAGACAACATAAAGGCCAGTCTCACTGAGCTATTGATATCTGGATAAAAATGATTTCTCCCTCCTGATTTTAAACATTAATTATAGCCATCCAACATTACAGTGTAATTGAAAGCTATCAAGTTTTTAACATTAGGCTTCAAAAAAAATATGACAACTTTTAATTTAAGTGAACTTAACAAACAATCCTCACATAAACCTATAATAAATGTCATATTTACCTTTGGCCTTCCTGTCTAACATACGTTATCAAACAGTCTGCACAGCATAAATTATAGATTAAATATAGACTAATGCTTATTAAAGCTACAAGAGTTCTTTAGTCAATAGCAGTGAGTAATTTTCTCTGGTGCCTTTGTTCTGTGATTAACTTTACTGACAGAAAGCTTTATTGGCTGCTGTCCCTTTAAGAGCAACTGCTGACAGAAACACGGATCTAAAGCCTGGAACACACCAAGCCGACGGTCGGCCGTCGGGCAGTTTCCGTGCGTCGGCCGACTAAATCTTCTAAGTGTGTTCCGCACCGTCGGCTGAAGTTGGTCCTCGTCGGCTTTGTAACGGCCGATTCGACATGTTGAATCGGCGTCGGGCCGTCGGCGAAAGAGGGAACTCTGATTGGCTGTTCAGCTTAGTGAATGAGGCAGTGCACGAGAATAATAGCAAAACAGCGAGCAAAGAAGTCAAAACGGAACAGATAGACGCTGTTCTAATGATATGTCATCTTACCTGAGTGTTCCTTGGCGCATATTTTAATATTAACACGAGAGGAGTGGAATAAAGAAAGTGTTTAGCAGGATTGATATTCAAAACGGTAAGCACGCACTGCTTTGTTTACAGTGTGTGTATCTGCAGCCGGCAGCGTCGGTTTCCCTTTATGAATGACGAATATAGACGAATATATCTGCAGAAATAGACAGTTGTCTCATTTACACGCAGGCGCAGAACGCACATTCTAGCTGACAGTCGGCAGTAGTTCTCTCGGTGTGTTCAGGTGCCGCTTTTAACCCCGACGCGAGGCGACAACACAGTCGGCTTTCATCAGCGCTAGTTCGTCGGCGTCGGCTTGGTGTGTTCCAGGCTTAACACGCGCCTCATTCTCTCACAACTCTTTGCGTTCATTAAAGACTTTATTTCACTAATTTAAGACTGCTCTTATTTTATGAGGATACTCACAAAACAGACATTTTGGCAAAATTGTGTGTTATTGTTCGTTGCGCGAAAGAGGACCGTTTTCTGGTGCGCAGTCTGTGCGCACGATCTGGCGCGCGTCTTTCTCTCTGTACATGAATAAGAGCGGGATCATATAATGTAACGCTACCCAAGGGATGACAAAAATTAACGAATGCTGCGTTTGCGTTAAATACTTTTAACGCGTTAAACTGGACAAAAATAATCTCATGCGTTAACGCGTTAAAAAACGCAAAGTGAGCTTCAAGCTGATGAGGGAACATTACTACACATAGTTAATTGCTGTCTGCCTTTTACCGTCGACCTGTGGCTGTCAGACTGCATATGAGATTTTACGCCATTGATTCCCATTGTAGCTACCCAATTTAAATACCTTTTTACAAACGCTGCAAAATCCTTCTTTATTTTGACCACCAACCATGTTCTAAATTGTTTGTCTTCCATGCACTTTCCCAGTTTTCTGGTCTAGTTTTATTCCTGTTGTTCCTGCTGTCCAAAATTACTCGCGCCACCTCCGCAACTTTGCTCCGGCCGGAGGCAATCACCAAACTGTTTCCGCGTGTTTTTAATCACACTAACGTACATATTTTGCGACGACAGCAAATAAAAATTATTAATCATGAAGACTATTCAAATAAATTGATAATATAAAATTTTCTTCAAAACCATAAAAAAAATGTAATGCCTGTAGGATTACAATTTAATGCTTTTTAATGCCATTTAAGGCCTTAATTATCGCAAAATCCATTTAATGACTTTTAATGCTTTTTAATGCCCCGCGGAAACCCTGCGTAAGCATGAACCAGGGATGGAAATTAGCACCCGCCACCAGCCAAATGCGGGTGATTTTGTGTTGTGGCGGGTAAACTCGCTTCACCTACCGGCCACCGTGGCGGGTAAATAAAAATAGCATGCTGTTTCACACAGACGGCGGACACTTTTAGAGGAGGCACACTTTAAAAAAAAAAATGTGGCTTTACATCGCAGGCGTTAAGAGCTGGTTAAGAGGTCTGCAGAGAAAACATCTTTGCATTAACTTAACATTGAAATCACTCGCGCCTGACGCGCTATTCGCATCCGGTGTGAACGCACCGACGGGAACGCGACGGTGGAGTGTTTTTAAGATTTCCACTCTGAAGGGTGGTTTCACTTTTTTGCGTTTTTAAGCCCCAAAAACGCCGTCGCCGTTTAAACCAAAGGCACATCTGATAAAATATTTTTACGTTTTCACCCGCGAGCGTTCTCGTGTAAACAGGGCCTAATAGTTTCATTGTTGGGACTAAAAACGTAAAACTGGAAGTCATAAAATGCCATGAATCATCCAAATGCCACATCCAGGTAAAAAAGAGAAATATATATATGAGAGAAAGAGTGTATAAGAGAGAAATAGAAAATGTCAGTATTTCATTGAGACTTGAGATTAAATAAACTGCTTAAAGGGATACTCCACTTTAAAATGAAAATTCTGTCATCATATACTCACCCTCATGTTGTTTCAAACCTGTATTAATTTCTTTCTTCTGCTGAACAGAAAGAAGGAAGATATTTAGAAGAATGTCAGTAACCAGACAGTTTCTGAGTCCCATTGACTTCCATGGTATATTTTTTTCCTACTATTGAAGTCAATGAGACCAGAAACTGTGTGGTTACTGACATTCTTCTAAATATCTTCCTTTCTGTTCAGCAGAAGAAAGAAATTCATACAGGTTTGAAACAACATGAGGGTGAGTATATGATGACAGAATTTTCATTTTTAAGTGGTATTAATTTTCACATGCAGTTACACATTGTTGGTTAAAAATAAGAAAGTTGCTGGTAAAAACATTGAGTGGCTGGTAGATTTTGAAATCCACCAGCCACAGTGGCCGGTGGACAAAAAAGTTCATTTCCATCCCTGGCATGAACGCTCGGAAAAAACAGTCAATGTGTTGTCGTCTCCTTTATTTGACACAAACAAGTGGTTTTGGTTAATTTTAAAAATATTTAAACACATTTCAGTCTCGTCTTTTTTCGTCAACGATATTGCGTGTTGATATAGTCACAGTTATCGTTTAATGACGTGGGTGTCGTCTCTCATCGTCTTGTCTTAGTCAGGGGAAAAAAGGTCGTCAACGAACATTTTTCGTCATAGTTTTCGTTAACAAAATTAACACTGGGCTACAGAGATTAAGTGTCCCTAAAGACAGAGTCTTGCGGGTATGTCTATGCACGTATCTAACAGTAGTTACGCATTACATTAATTAATGTGCACGCGAGTTTTATTTATTTTTATACCGTGTATTCTCTGTGTAAATCCATGCACCGAACCGTGAGGCACGTACCGAACGTACGCTCAATACGAATGCACGTACCATTCCACCCCTAATAGGTATCGGATCATAGGCAGGACTGGACTGGGACAAAAAATCGGCCCTGGCATTTTGGCCCAGACTGGCCCACTATATGATCATAAACACCACCCATCTTTGCACGCCCTTAAATATATGCATACTCCTATTCCTTAAAACCACTAATGCCATGTAATGAGTGAGTATAGGAACGAGTGAGAGTTAACAGATGAAATAAGTAAAAATTTGACATTTATTAATACAGTTGAACTATACTCCACAGTGATGAATCCAAAAAACAAGCTATAAGCTGCATTGGCATAGCAATACCAGTGTTTCTCACAGGATTTTTGGTAAAACTGTGGTGGGTGACCTCGGTCCTTCTAGGGGGGTTCGGGGGCATGCCCTACCCCCCCCCCCCCCCGTAAGAAAATTTTGTGCATTTTAATGTTAAATTCATCAATCTGGTGCACTTTGAGAGTTCAAAATTAAAAGCTCCAACCCATATTCAGTGTGCAAATTAAACTAAGAAAAATTCAAACCTCTTTATGTTAGTGTCTATTTACATTACACCTACTACATAAGTAAGGGTTAATGCCCGACGAGGTGTCCATTATCAGGTTTTAATGGACGACGGCGAGGCGTGAACCGTCCGACGCGCAGCGGAGTCCGAAGTCCATTAAAACCTGATAATGGACACCTCGAAGGGCATTAACCCGCTTATACCATGGTTACTTACGAAAGAAAGAAATATTTAATCAATTAATAATACTTTAATGTGTTTTAGAGTAAAAATCGTGTAAAAGTCGAGCGCACTATTTAATATCTCCCGTATACAGGCGTTGCCAAGCAACGTGGCCACAGCGACCCGACCGCAGCAGTTGATCAGTGAGTTTGAGCCAGCGCAATCATTTAGAACTGTCATCAGGCAAATTGACGGGACGCCTTTCCTAGGTGTCCATTATCACTTTTTAACGGACACCCTGCAGCCAATCAGAATCGAGTATTCACCCAGACCATGGTATAATAATAGTTATAATATTAATCCAATGACAGTAATATCCATATTTTGTAAAACAAATGCACTAAAAAATAAAGGAAACTTTCATAATTAGTTGACTTTTTTTGACCAAATTATGCATTACACCGGCACAAACCCAGCGCCGCCAATTAAGCAAAACAAAACAAAACGAATGGGCCGCCGATGTACACATTTTACAGTATGTGCCGTTAAAAAAAGAAGAACAAATAATAATAATAAAAATTATGTATGAGTATGAGATGTATCGGCCCACAAAGCACGTCGGCCCACCGGGAAAATGCCCGGTATGCCCGATGGCCAGTCCAGCCCTGATCATAGGTATCGGATTTTTTTTTTCTCCCCTCCGATATCCGATCTAGTGTTCTGGGCCAGTATCGGCACGATACCGATGCCGTGGATCGGATCGGGACATCCCTAATTTATTCCAGTGATCAAAGCTGATACCAGACATGATTCAGATCATCAGCTCATTAGATAAGAGTTCTATGAACTGTACTGTACTAAGATAGACATAAAAACTGCAGAGCGGTGGGTCCCTGGGACGAGATTGAAAACCACTATTTTAAGACCATACCAGTAGGCCTGTCACGATTATGAAATTTGGCTGACGATTAATTGTCTAAAAAATAATTGCGGTTATGCCGATTAATTGTCAGTTTTAGGGCTTTGACGATTAATTGTCTGTGTTAGGGCTTTGGCGATTATGCTGATTAATTGTCTGTTTTAGGGCTTTGTGCTTCATTCATTAAATAATTGTGATGAATTTAATCCTTTGTAAGTTATCATTTTGCAGTGTAAGATTACAGTTAACACCTTTAAATATTAAATAAATATATTCAATAGCTATGACAATTTGTTTATTAAACTTAGTGAGTGTATAAATCAGCAGCAAAAAGTAATTTTTGAAAACATCAGCACAGTAATTTAAGTGTTAATAAAAACAAATGTGCACAAACCATGATAATATGATACGCTTCAAAACAGAGCGGAACAAAGCGCGTATGCGCATCGCGGGTGCAGAATGATGTGCTTAATGCAACATGGAGTCACAGTGCGCAGCGCTGCACAAGTGCGCATTTAAAAGTTCACGGCACAAAGCGAAGAAATGTCGAGGGCACAAATCCTAGTGTATATCAGTCCAACAGTTTATTGATCATTTGTTTCTTCACAGTTTTAAACTCCAGTTATTGTGCGTCTGATGCCAATTCATAGTCCTTGTGCTGTGTAGGCACACGGTAGCGAGCGAGTCATTTAGAAACAGCAAAAAACTCCAGCAAAATAAAGTCATTTTATGCAAATCCACAGCCCTTTATCTACAGATCAAGCATTATAACGTCAATGTCACATTGGAGAAAGTTTTACCGTGTATCCTGTCGTAACCGGACGACGCGCGTTGTTTGAATGCTGAACGGAATGATTGACAGCTGCAGACGAGTTTGTGAACTTTAATTTAACAATGTAAATATACTACTGTCCCTCACATTAAGCTATGGAATGGCTTCAGATGACTTTGAATATATTGCTAGAAAACGTAATTAGTGCTTGTCTATTTATTTTGGTTCATGACTCCCCCTTGTGCCGTAGGTCTATAAAAGAGTGCAATAATCGCGGTTGTCTGAAACAATCGCGGTTAGATCAAATAATCGCGATCAGACGGTTATTTAATTATCGCGACAGGCCTACATACCAGAACATTGTGTTATATGGACTGATTTATTAAATTTTAGAGATATTAAACTGTGCCTCTACGTAAAGGAGCTGTGTAAAAATTCTTGTTGTGATTTGTTGTGAATCAGTTGTGGTGGGTCACTCTGTGCCAGAAAGTCCAGGGCCACTTTATAGCCCCAGTCCGCCCTGTAATATAATATGTAAGGGTTAATGCCCGACGAGGTGTTACAAGTTACAAACAATAACTTGGTTTCCTTGGTTACGCCTGACGGTTTAGGTGTACATTATCACTTTTTAACGGACACCCTGCAGCCAATCAGAATCGAGTATTCACCCAGACCATGGTATAAAATTAGGGGTGCACGATATATCGAATCAATATCGTTATCGCGATATCACGTTGCTCGATATCATATCGAAAGTCTCGCGATATTTAAGCGATATTTTGTTTATGATGCGTCCCGTCCGACATGCACCGTTGCATTTCCCCCGACTGATTTCCTGGTTCTTCTTCTCCATAAACATGAAATCAAGGAGAGGGTTAACTTTTCATGCTACAGATTTCCAACAGTGGTCAGAAAGAACAGGGGAGACACTTTGTTTCACTTCTCCCTTGCTCTACCACACAGTCCCCACAACACACACACTTGCCGGCTTGACGCACACACCAGCGCGCAAGTATAAACATCAGGCCACCTGGCCACTTCATGCGTTATCACAGATTGGATAGCTATCTAATTTATCAAAACGATTCCTTTTACACCTGTTCACATAAATGTTTTTTGCAAAACGGATATAAATCCGATCTTCAATTCCCGCGCTATATGCAGATTTAATGGAGTTCACGTCACCGAACACAGTTATGAGCTGCATTTTAGATCATCAGCTAAAGTGTCAAAATCAAATACCGCAATAATAGAGAACGGTAACAGCCCTGGTAAGATAATTTCACTTCTTTACTTTTAATGAAGATACTTGTGTGTAAAGCGTCTAAAACTTACTTTCACTTTGATTTGCGATAGTTTGCGCGTTGGCTTGACCGGCAGATGCTCAGCTGCTCATGCGGTGATGCGTGTTGCAGACGTAGCGTCGTCATATCTGGCCATAACATGACATGTAGCCTAGGCTATATTTTTTTGTGTTTTTGGGAGGAGTACATTTTACATATGTGGTTTCAACAACCAGATGCATTTACACAATGCGGCCCAGATCTCCTCATGTGGTTTCAGCGATCAGATTCAAATCCGTCTCGAATGCGCTCAATAAACCTTATGTTGTAAGAAAACTTGTTTTATTTGTTATGAATCTATTTTGATGCGTCTTCCCATAACTTTTGTAGTTTTACATATGTTTAAAAATATCGAAATTAACATCGATATCGCAATATTCATTATCGATATCGCAATATCACTTTTTGTCAATATCGTGCACCCCTATATAAAATATAAAAATACCTGTATCTGGAGCCATACACTGAAGTCCACATCCATTGCTGCAGCATTTCTCATTATTGGCACAGTCACTGTCATCGGCACACGACACAAAACGTATCCGGGCACACTTTCCTGGCTCATATGCTGTGATTGGACACACTCCTGGGTTTGCTGTTATACAGACACATGACAGAGAAGCCATATCACTGAATGTCTTTTTCACAGGGTCTTTTGGTTCTTTTGCTGTTGTTGCTGTAAGGACCTTTGAAATAATTTGGCGAAGTGATATGGACATGTAATGCGGTCAAGACCTGCCTCTAATTACTTGAGCCATTCGTTAGGTGCCCTTTAATGTTAATGACAAGAATTTCAATAAAAAAAATTAAATAGCATTTATATTTCTGTATTGTGTTATATTTTCATGTTAGTAAGTACTGTTTAAAAATTGCTCTGTGCATAATGAGCTGGTGGGTTTATGGTGTGATTTGATGTGGACCATTTGTGGTGGGCCTCTCTGTGCCAGAAAGTCAAGGGCCACTTTTTAGCCCTATAATATAATATAATATAATATAATATAATATAATATAATATAAAAATACCTGTAACTGGAGCCACACACTGAAGTCCACATCCATTGTTGCAGCATTTCTCATTATTGGCACAGTCACTGTCATCGGCACACGACACAAAACTTCTCCAGTCACAAATTCCTGGTCCATATGCTGTGATTGGACACACTCCTGGGTTTGCTGTTATACAGACACATGACAGAGAAGCCATATCACTGAATATCTTTTTCACATGCACCCTAAAAAGTTTAACTATTATTTACTCAATTCTTTTGGTTAAACATTTTTACACTCAAAAAATTAAGTAAATTTTAAAGCTGTGAAATCAATGAAATATACTGTATGAATTGATTAAATGCAAGTAAAAAAAATTAAGTAAATCTGAGTAACTGCATTTACATTACATTTACAGTACATTAATAAATAAAATTGAGTAGAAATAATCTAACATTTAAAAACCAATATTTATGAGTAATTTTAACTGTTTTTATTTTTGAGTAATATTAACTATTTTTTTTATTTCCTCTAAACCTTTGTAAAATAGTATTCCATAAAACCACCAGTATACATGACATTGGCCTTCATTGTCGATGAGTACAGCAATACAGCATAGTTTACACTGTTTTGACAATATTTCCTAGAACTCAGTTAACAAACATTTTTAGTAAAAATTAAACATTTAAACATTCAGGAAGCCTTATTTAAGTGTAATCAACCAGTCTGTTATCCAATGTCCACCGGAACAGCACTGGTTCTCGTGCCGGTGCAACACCGGAGACGGACTCGCGCTCTGCGGGTGAACTTCGAACTTCATGCCGCCGTCCAGCGTTTCACTCAGCCGAAAGATACTACGAGCGACTGACTCCATAACCTGCCAATAAACAAACAGTGCACAGTTCTGAGGACATTTTATCATCCAAATTAATTATATTCATTATCATTAGGAATAAAGTCGTGTGTTTTATGCAAGGCGTTTCAATCACGCGAAAAGACAGGCGCGACTTTCGTTTAGGTGTCACATTACGCCTCTGTATGTTGTTTTGCATTAAATAAAATGATTTAAAGCAAAGTAATGATTTTATAGATAAAATACAACATTCACAAACCTGAATTTCACAGAGGAAATGCACCAATCCTGCGACGCTGAGAAGAGGAGAACTGTTGTTCTGGAGACTGGAGAGAATTCAAACAGCCCGCGCTCACTCAACCGTTGAGTTGTCGTCACGTCAGAGGGTGGGGGAGTGTGCATTGTTTTAATTGAGTAAACTTAATTTCTTAAGAGTGTTAAATATAATAATACTATTGATTTGAATTAAGTAATATTTAGTAATTTCACAAATATATTAAGTGTATTATAAAGAAATAATTGGTTAGTCAAATACTAAATTCTTTTAGTGGAAAAAAACTTAAATATAACTGTAAATTTTAGAAAAAACTGTTGGATTTTTAGTCAATTATTTTGGTATGTTTAACTCAAACAATCAAGTAAACAATATTCAGACATTTTATTAAGTTAATAAAGTTAAATATTACTGTAATATTTACTAAGAATTATTTTTTAGAGTGTGGGCTTTTGGTTCTTTTGCTGTTGTTGCTGTAAGGACCTTTGAAATAAACTGAAATCCTTTGGCGTAGTGATATGGACAATTGCACACCTTAGAATATTCGGCAACCAATCAGATTTAAGTTTCCAACAGCCCCGTGGGGAACTTGAAATAATACTTGAAATAATATAAATGTTTACTTATTAATTATTAAAATTTCTTATTAAACGTAATTAAAACACACACACACACACAAACGCATTCAAATGGAAGGGGGCCAAAAATTCTTTCTTGCATACCCCCCTTAAAACTCTTAAAGGGTTAGTTCACCCAAAAATGAAAATTCTGTTAGTAATTACTCACCCTCATGTTGTTCCAACCCCGTAAGACTTTCGTTCATCTTCGGAACACAAATTAAGATATTTTTGATGAAATCTGAGAGCTGGCTCACTCCTTCATAGGCTGCTATAGGTAATCGATATCTGCCATCGTGTAACCGCTACAATTTTCATTTTGGGGTGAACTAACCCTTTAATGGGGCCCTTGCCCGTAGTATATATAATATAATATAATATAATATAATATAATATAATATAATATAATATAATATAATATAATATAATATAATATAATATAATATCTGTAACTGGAGCCATACAGTCAAGTCCATTACACATAGTGCTGCAGCATTTCTGATTGTTGGGACACTCACTGTCACTGGCACACGACTCTTCACCCTTCATTAAACACATTATTGTTCCATCGTTTGTGATTGGACACACTGCTTTGCTGTTATACAGACACATGACCGAGATGGTAACACTTTATAATAATGTTCAGTTGTAAGGCATTTATAAGTGGTTGGTTAATGATGAACTAATCATTTACAGAACATTCATAAATGATTAGCAAGTGATATACTATTATTTTATGTATGTTTTGTAAATTCCGTTACAAGTCATTTACTAGTGATTAGTTAATGATTAACTAATCATTTACAAAACATGACTATGCGTTCATAAATGATTAATTAGTGATATGTTCATTATTTTATGTATGTTTTGTAGATTCAGTTAGAAGTCATTTACAATTGATTAGTTAATAATTAACTAATCATTTACAAAACATAACCATGCTTTTCATAAATGTTTAATAAATTATGTTACATTATTTTTTTTTATGTTTTGCTCACATCAGGTGCACAGTGGTTAAAGACTCCATGTGTTTCAGAGAAGACAGCTGTCCATACCCTCACCAGTCAGCACTTACACTGCAGTGCACACTACACTACACACTACACACTACATACTACACTAGAGAAGACAGCTGTCTATACCCTCACCAGTCAGCACTTACACTGCAGTGCACACTACACTACACTACACACTACAGTGTTCAACACCTGTTATAGATGTGTAAACGCATGAATAAATCATTTACAACCCTTTCTGCATCCCCTAATCTAAAGTGTAAACTATTCATCACTTGTAAATGTGTTACACATCATTCGAAGATTACCACTTCAAGAATCAAAAAGGCATAAGATCAACGAATCGAATCTACGAATGTATATGTAACACATTTACAAGAGATGAATAGTTTACACTTTAGATTGTTTAGATAGTTACACTTTAGATAGTTATAAATGATTTACAACACTTTCTGCATCCCCTAATCTAAAGTGTAAACTATTCATCACTCGTAAATATGTTACAAATGATCTGTACATGTATTCAAGGCATTTACAGCACTTTCTGCACCATCTAATTGCTACATACATACAAAAAATACATTATTTATTAAACATTTGTATATGATTAGTTAATCATTTACTAATCAATTGTAAATTACTTCTAACTGAATCTACAAAATATACATACAATAATTAATATATCACTTATTAATCATTTATGAATGCATAGTCATGTTTCGCAAATAATTAATTAATCATTTACTAATCACTAGTAAATGACTTGTAACGGAATTTACAAAACATACATAAAATGTTAGTATATCACTTGCTAATCATTTATGAATGTTCTGTAAATGATTAGTTCATCATTAACTAACCACTTATAAATGCCTTACAACTGAACGTTATTATAAAGTGTTACCGTAAATGAGAATTTTACTTGCCCGACCAGACAAGTAGCCTGAATAAAAAATAAAAATAAAATAAAATAATAATAATAATAATAATTAATTAATTAATGAATAAATGAATAAATGAATAAATGAATAAATGAATAAATAAATAAATAAATAACTATGGACAATAACTGTTGACGCTCGCGCAGCCCCTCGAGGAGAAATATGAAAACAAATGAGCACAGCTCACAAAGAAACTCAGTTAACAACATGCTGCTGAAAAGTTTAAAGAGTTTTTTTATATATTTTTAACACGATACAGTTAAGCAACCTCACACGACGAGTGCTGTTTATGGAGTTAACATTGTGCCATAATTAAACAAACAAATCCAGCATTTTGCAAACAAACTCGATCTGCTTTGCAAAGGAAAACTCAACTCTCAAACAAACAGAAGGCAATGTGCAAGTACAAAGGTCAATTTGAGCGAAAATGCAGTGGAGTAACACATATGCATTGTGTTTTGCAAATATAAATAAATGAGCCTAGATGATATTTCACTCATAAATACAAACCATCCTACAAATTACATGTAACTTTTGAACAAATACCAAATCTAGTGCATACAAATGCATATCTGTCTGTTATGATTGTTGTGAGACACTTGGCTTTTTATGAGATGTCTCGGCTCGATTTTCTCACAAATGTGTCCAGGCAGATTTTCTCACAAATTCAGTTGAGGAACTTCCTCTTCTAAAACAGTAGATGGCGCTAAGATTGGGGATTAATTTAGTGCTCTCCTGGGAGAAGCACTGATTTGAAACTTGCCTTTGCCAGAGCTGCGGAAAATGACCGGTGAACAGGTGTGTTTCTGTCTTACTTTATCTATAATTAACCTTCTTAAGGTTTTCTTTTGCAAAATGTTTATTACATATCTAGACAGATTAGCACTTAGTAGCAATTCACTCTCTCTAGATAGGGGAATCTATAAGCTGAAAGCTCTGCCATTATGTTGTTTTTTTACATTTTTGAAAAAAACATTACATTTACTGAACAAGTCTATTTCTTTCGTTCTCCATAAATTAATGAGAACATTTAATTTAATTGAAAGGAGGGTCCCACTTTTAAACAAATTTATTTATTTAGTTGGAATACAGTCAGCTTAACTAACTGATGAACAAAACAAACAATATACAATTGTTTTTTAACTTGCCTGTGACGTATACAGTGCCCAAATTATTATTTTGGACAGACAAATGAAACCCTCCTTTCAATTAAATTAAATGTTCTCATTAATTTATGGGGGACGAAAGAAATAGATTCGTTCAGTGTAAACATAATCACTAATTTAGTCATTTTGCACGCGTTCGATGTAAAAAATGTAAAAAAGCAACATAAAATGACAGAGCTTTCAGCTTATAGATTCCCCTATCCTAGAGAGAGTGAATTGCTAAGTGCTAATGTGGATTTCTGTCTAGATATGCAATAAACATTTTACAAAAGAAAACCCAATAAGAAGGTTAATTATAGTTAAAGTAAGACAGAAACACACCTGTTCACTGGTCATTTTCCTCAGCTCTGGCAAAGGCAAGCTTCAAAGGTAATGGAGGTAATGCACTCGTTTTGTCAATCTCTCATAATACTTAGGTTAGGTTAACAATAAGCTTCAATGAAGAGACTCAGCGTTCCTTCGTTGCTACTGTAGTTCTAAAGTGACGTTTTACAATTAGTAACTTTGGCTTAGGCTCAACTGTCAAACTATCAACTTGAGATTTGAATCTGTGGCGAAAGGAAGTAGTTCTGCACAAAAGATGGGTTTTAAAGACACTCTATTGTTGTTTCTTATTTATTTACACACTTGTGCCGTCAAACTGTTGTACAAACACAATATCACACTGGTAGCCGTGCGATATGGCTGTAAATCAGAACGCTGTGATTACCTACGGCACTCCACCACAGCCATGCTGATATACAGCCATATCGCACGGACGGCTTTGAGTGTGATATTGCTAAAATAATATAATGTAATAGCCTATAATACAATAGACTATAATATACTATAATATAATATACGGCACAAAACGTATCAGGGCACACTTTCCTGGTTCATATTTTCTGCTTGGACACACATCACTGAATGCTGAATGTCTTTTTCACTGAGCTTTTTCTTTTGCTGTTGTTGCTGTAAGGACCTTTGAAATAACTGAAATAATTTGGCGAAGTGATAAGACCTGCCTGGAACTACTTTAGCCGTGCGTTTCCCAGAAAATAACTGCACACCTTAGAATCTTCGTCAGACAATCAGATTCAAGCATTTAACAGCGCCGTAGAATATAATAATATAATATAATATAATATAATATAACAATTATAATATAATATAATATAATATAACAATTATAATATAATATAATATAATATAATATAATATAATATAATATAATATAATATAATATAATATAATATAATATAGTACCTGTAAGTGGAGCCATACACTGAAGTCCACATCCATTGTTGCAGCATTTCTCATTGTTGGCACAGTCACTGTCATCGGCACACGACACGAAACGTATCATGGCACACACTTCTGATTCATATATTGTGCTTGGACACACTCCTGGCTTTACTGTTATACAGACACATGACAGAGAAGCCATATCACTGAATGCTGAATGAAGTTTTCACTGTAAAAAATATTTTTGTAAAAAAGAAAGTTGTACCTATGTATTATTGGAAGACATTTTAAAAGAAAGAACTATATCAGTCTTTCTACTTTAAAATGTCATGTTTAAATCAATTACTTGCTGTTTCATTGTAATACATTTTTAAACTTTATAGTAATTTCTAAACTAAAACTGTTTCTACAATTTTTTTCAGTGTTCCTTTTGAAAGACCTCTAATATTAGTATCCATAACTCATTTAAACTCACTGAAAGCAGGCGGCACACACACGGCCCCACAGCATTTGTATCCTCCAGAGCAGTCTCTGTGAGAAACACATCCTCCAGTGGACCCCACGACCGTCACCTTCCCCGGAGAGTACCCGTCCGCTACAGAAGAGCATCATTAGGGGAGACCAAGTTATAATAGTTTGTTTCAGCACCTTTCAGCAAGTCAGAGGTTTTGCTATATGTGTCTCAAGCTTATTCACATATTTATCTGCTTCAAATCAAAGTAGTTTGGAAATCTATTGTATCCCTAAAATTAGTTAGATTTAAGCAAAAAAAAAAAAAAAGCAAATTTTAAGCAAAACATTTTTGCTTAAAATTACATTTTTAATTTTAAGCAAAAAATAAATAAATGAATTGCTTAATTTTAAGCAAAAAAAAAAGAAAAAAAAAAAAACTAAAAACCTCAGACCTTTATTGAAGTCATAATTAGCTCCCCATGTTATATCATATTATAGTGGGAAAATACAGAAAAAAATTCAGATTAATGACAAACATATCTGGTAATATTTTGTATATTAATATAAAACACTTAACAGTAATGTTCTTGTTTTACTGTATAAAAGAATATATATACAGTACCAGTCAAAAGTTTGGAAACATTACTATTTTTAATGTTTTTGAAAGAAGTCTCTTATGCTCATCAAGCCTGCAGTTAAAAAACAAAAACAGTAATATTATGAAATATTATTACAATTTAAAATAATGGTTCTCTTTTTTAATATATTTTAAAATGTAATTTATTTTTGTGATGCAAAGCTGGATTTTCATCAGCAAGTACTCCAGTCTTTGGTGTCTTATGATCCTTCAGAAATCATTCTAATATGATGATTTATGATCAATGTTGGAAACAGTTGTACTGTTTAATATATTTTTTTGGAATACTTTTTTCAGGATTCATTGATGAGTAAAACGTTAACAGCATTTATTCATAAAAACAGCATTTATTCAAAATAAAAACATTTCTAACAATATAAATCGTTACCATCACCTTTTATCAATTTAACGCATCCTTGTTGAATTAAAGTACTAATTTCTTTAAAAAAAAAAAAAGTTATTGTTCCCAAACTTTTGAACGGTAGTGTATATTGTTACAAAAGATTTCTATTCTAAATAAATACAGTTCTTTTTAACTTTTTATTCATCAAATAATCCTGAAAAAAGTATCTCAGGTTATAAAAAAAATATTAAGCAGCACAACTGTTTCCATCATTGATAATAACTGAGTATCAAATCAGCATATTAGAATGATTTCTGAAGGATCATAAGACACCAAAGACTGAAGTACTTGCTGATGAAAATCCAGCTTTGCATCACAAAAATAAATTACATTTTAAAATATATTAAAAAAGAGAACCATTATTTTAAATTGTAATAATATTTCATAATATTACTGTTTTTTTTTTGTTTTTTTTTTGTTTTTTAACTGCAGGCTTGATGAGCATAAGAGACTTCTTTCAAAAACATTAAAAATAGTAATGTTTCCAAACTTTTGACTGGTACTGTATATATATATATATATATATATATATATATATATATATATATATATATATATATATATATAGGCGTTTTCCTTGCATGGTGGAAAAATACATATAAAAAAAGTAATAGATAAAGCATACAAAGTTCATCTTTCACTGGACGTCTGTACTGTATGTTTGTAAATTGTAATATGCTGAGATGTCATATTTTGTAAGGCACTTGTTTATGGATTTCTTCAGACTGTGTATTGAAGTTTAAAGAACATGGATCTTCTCACCTTTGTTTTGTCCTAGAGCAGCTTCTGTTGAGCTCCAGCATCCAGACAGACACAATAACACAGCGCAGTACACTCGAGCTGTCATCCTCTCCACCTGCGATCACACAATGAACTCTACTGGAACATCGTACTTTTCTTAAAATGAGAAAGTATTTGAGTTAGCATTCAGCCAATGGCATAAGTTTGGGGCGGGATGATCTGTTTTGGCAAACAGTAACAGAACACGTGGGCACCTTAAAAAAGATCCAAGGAGGTCTGTGTAATACATTCAAAGAACTCTGTTTTATATGTTGTTGTTTTTTTCTAGAATACACAAACTACTTTTGAATGTCCTCAATGGGGTAAAATACTTTTCCCCACATAATAGTTTGATTTAGATTATATCCAATACAATCCCACCGGACTGAAACAATCCCAAATCTGAAACTAATTAAGCAATGATAATTTCCCCCAAAGTAAACTGAATGTAAATCCCTCATTCACACAAGTAATTTTGAAAGAAAGAAAAAAAAAATGTCTACATTTCCTCAGCGGATTGGGTAAACAGAAATATTTGGCAGCAGTCATGCTTGTTAGCAGCACCATGTGATTTCAATTGAACCCTTTG
Source organism: Squalius cephalus (assembly GCF_949319135.1). Lineage (NCBI taxonomy): Eukaryota > Metazoa > Chordata > Actinopteri > Cypriniformes > Leuciscidae > Squalius > Squalius cephalus. The sequence continues at coordinate 4,798,961 of NC_137139.1, forward strand.
TAATATATAAAATACACTATAAATTGCTTTAAAACAGATCATGCATTAACAGTAATGTGCATCTAGTTGAATGCTGCAGAACTTTGTTTGACCACTAGATGGCTGGTGTATAAAAAATGAGCTGTAGGTATTTGTTATCAATGCTATGTAAGAAAATCACATGGAAGGGGCCTATTATTCTGAGGAACCTTCTATTGAGGAATAAAAGACACAAATCATATTTATCCATTACAAACGTGCAGTACAAATTAAATACATCTAAGAGAAGTGTAAAAAAGTTTATTGAAATATTGCAAATTAAACTGGATTTTCCTTGAACAATTCCAGTGCATGAAACATCTTAGGCTACGTTTACACGGAAACGATCTGAAGAGAAAACGCAAAAGTGATCACTTTTTATTCTGCGTTTAGACGAGCGTTATGGGGGGGAAATCTGCGTGCATACGGTGACGCAAAAGTGTGTGAAATTCAATGTAGTATGCACTCCAGGTGGCTAGGTGGCAATGTAAAGCACTGATCGGTGCCTTCACTGTCTTGCAGACTTTTGCGTTTTTACCGTTTAGACGGAAACGCGACGGCGGAGCGTTTTTAAGATTTCCACTCTGGAGGGTGGTTTCACTTTTTTGCGTTTTTAAGCCCAAAAACGCCGTCGCCGTTGTCCGCTGTCTGAAGCATGAGTCTAAACATAATGAACCTCACATTGGCAAGCAGCAGCATATGACGTCACCACTGGTGTGACCGTGAGTATAAAAGGGCACCTGTGAAATACGTCATCCAGTTCTTGTCTGAAGGAGACGTGTGTCGGAATACCGGAAACATAATACCGGAATACCATGCATAACCTGAGACACTCCCTTTCGAAAGGGAACTTGCACTGTGAGTTCAAACATTAGTTGAGCTCTAGTAACAGAGGCCTCAGCATGACGAGACTCTAAATCGAGAGACCTAACGATGCCCCATGCTCAGGACATCTTGAAAGGAGTCTCACAGAGAGCCTACCACTCGCAATTGCTATCCTAGTGGAGCTCTAGGAAGCAGAGGCCTCAGTAAGATAACTCTCTCTAGCGAGAGGAGGCCTAGCAACGCTAGCAGTAGCCAAGGATGAATACACTACATCCTACGCCTGTCAATAAAGCTAAATAACAGTGCTTGCAGCCTGACACAATAATGGACAGAGCTCAAAGGAGCAGAGGCCTCTAATAGAATGACTCTATAGCGAGAGGAGGCCTAACAATGCTCTAGTGGTTAATAATTAACCTTAGTTAATGTTACAAATGGACTGTCCGAACAGTCATGCTTAAAGATGGCCATATCATTGATATTAGACACATATGTATATTTTTATACTCACACATTTGCTTCTATTTTAGAACACTTGATTATCTAATATAATTATAGTGACGATGAAAAAGAACCGAAATCGAATGCATTTCTGATTTGATACAGTTTGCTTTCTCATGTCACTAGCTTTAAATATGCAACTTTACTGCATAACAAATGCATAAAAGTGACCAGCATGATATAAACTAATTCAAATAGATGGCATCAGTCGTGACAATAAACACTTGGGTTCGGCTTGTGTGTTTTTGTCTGTTTTAACCGCTTGAGGTAGGCTATAATGTTAGGATCCTTTCAGTCTCCACTGAAGAATCTAGTCAACAACTTAATTACTTTATAATGATATGAAAACACATACGGTAGTGTACGGTACACATATTGTTTCGTTGTCTATGTTTTAAATCCGAAGTGTTGCTCCCTTCTGGACCATCTTCTCCAGCAACAGACTCAACCCGGAAAAACAATCGATTTGCCGATTATCGGTGTGGATTAATCGGCAAAACTTATAAATCGTTCAACCTCTACTGTTTAACCAGTATACAAAAGTATCTGAATTTGTGTGCAATGGATTTGTAAAACGGTCTGCAAGATTTTACAAAAATGATTGGGCTCAGACATTAAAACTTTAATTTAAACTTTAACTTTTTTGATTAATAATATAGGATTTGTGTTGTGATATTTTATCTATCAGCCTGAGAGTTTGACTGAGTAAGCCAGGGAAGAGCAGAAGCAGGAGACAAAGTGATAATAAAAAGAGCAGAGTTTATTGAATAATCTTAGTTGCGTATGTTTCAATGCTTTGACAATGCATCTAGATGTTACACTACTCAATGCCTTATCTTCATCTGACCAGCACAATTCCAACAAGTGTTATTATACAAAGGGAAAACAATGGAAAATTACTGCTTCACAACATCATCCTGTGACTTTAAAAACCTTGAAATGGAGACATGCTCTTATCTTTAACTCATGAAGAAAAACATCCCTTCAAACCACACAATCATAAGATTAGACAAGAGCAAGGACAATTATTTTATTTTACAATTAAAATAATATAAAAACAAATGACAAATGAATAAAATAATTATGATTATTTTATAATAATAAATAATAAAATGATTATGATGCATTATGTAAATTAATATGATAATCAAAATAATAAGAATAATATGAATAAATGATAAATCAAATGACAGCTACATAAATGACTGATTATAAATGATTATGAAATTAAATATAAAAAGCAAAGAAAATAAAACACCAATATGTATGGCTGCTTTCTTAAAATAAAACAGGTTATTGAAAACACTTAGATCCTTAAATCCCCCCTCTCTTAATCATATATGAGAACATTTGATTACATAGATTGCATAAATGCAAGCGAACCTTTATGATCATCATCAAAACATGCTTTGAAAAGTTTGGATGGCCAGTCCACACCCTTACCCACACGCTCTTTAAAAGAACAGGTCTTCTCTGTCATACCAGCGTCAGTAGAGGTGATGTGTCTGAAATTGGATGAGAGACGTACGGCAGTCAAGTGTCTCAAAACAAATCAACACTCTTAAGGTAAGGAACAAGAGTAAGATGAGAAACACTCCTGAAACTGTTACTAATAAAGGCCCTTTCAAATGTTACTAAGTGGCCCCAGTTTTTACCCAAACCATGTGTCCCACTCAGAGGAGAAAAGACCATGACCCTTATTAAGTTTAGCTACCTAATCATGCAGAACTTAAGCTAAATTTCGCACTGCTCTTCCAGTGTTGTCTGGGATATGTGAACAACACTTGCAAGTTCCTCCCTGGGTAGGGTGAACCATAGAAGATGAAAGATAAGTATTGCCGTTCATTTTGCTCATGTTTACATGACCAGTCCTTTTGCATTTATTTTAACCCTTTCCTCTCTGGTGTATTGATTGCAAAAACGAGTTTAGAACATGATTCTTGAGTGTTTTAGCTTTCAAATGATGCATAGTTAATGATAGTCAGTTGAATATTTGTTATAAAACAAAGGTTAAAAAAAGTAATAAACGAATAGACACGCCCCCACGGCCCGTCCTCTGGCCGATGCTAGTTAACAAGTTTTAAAAAAAAAAAAAGCCTGTGTGTTTAAGAGGATCTGCAAAAAGAGTTTAACAAGTTATTATGCGCAGTAAGTTGTGAAAAAATACTCAATTTAGTATTACGCTAAATGACACACCAGAAGCGCTCTTTCAGACAGCGCATAATCCCGAATTCAGTTTTCTTTGCACCTGAATGGTCAAATATGGACAGTGAGTCAGTTGTCGGAATGCCAGTCATGTAAGGTATCTCACGTAAATAGTCACGGAACGTAAACAGCTCAGTGAAAACCGAATAGGCCTATGTGTTATTCGTAGCATTCAGCCTTAAAGGGTAACTCTCGCCAAAATGCGACCTAGGGTCTTTTTGTTAATCTACCCGAGGCAAACTTTCGTTTAAAAGCATAATTAGAATAAAAACGCCACTTTTAAGTTTGACCGTATTTTCGTTTTCGGTACATTGTTAGCTAACTTTGTGATTTGCACTTGGACAGTCACCTCTGATAACAGATCGCTCTAAATTGTAATGTAGACACATGCATTTTCTGTAAAGCTGCTTTGAAACGATATGCATTATGAAAAGCACTATGCAAATAAACGTAATTGCAATGGACTTAATTACCACTATATGATTTGTTTCCTATAGCTGGACAAGTAACATGGGCAGAATTAACAGCACAGTAACTGATTTGGTGATGGAAAGCCGCCCTGCCATTCAACAATGTAGGCTGCGTTTCCCATACGACAATGTAACTCGCTGCTTAACTACCAAACTAAAACTAAAATCCATGCGTCTACATTACAATTTAGAGCGATCTGTTATCAGAGGTGACTGTGTCCAAGTGCAAATCACAAAGTTAGTTAACAATGTATTAATTTGAGCTCATTTAAGTCATTATTACAAGTTTTGAACTTATTGATTCCAATTTATAGAAATTTAACATTGATCCTAGTTTCAGAGTTTGCATCATCTGTAGTCCTCGCAGGAGTTGAAGTCATATTTTAACAGAGAGATGAAATGTCTCTGTCACATGTCACATCTTGTTAATGAAATATCTCAGTGATTTGTTCTTAAAATGTCTCCATAGTCTGTTCTTGAAATGTCTCGGTAGTCTGTTCCTCCAGAGGAACCATTTTGAAGTTGAAGATTTTGAAGTTTGTCTCTCTGACTGAAGTTATGCTATTCTGATTGCCAGTGTTGTTTCCACAGTGTCCTCGGACCTCGATAGGGCTCTCTCAGCAAACTTCTAGAAGGCCACCGACATCGATCTGCGAAAACATTAAAAGAGAACAGTCTGCTCTTTTTGAAAATAAATAAATAATTTGTTTAAACTTTGTTGGGATTATTTTGTCTCCTAGAGATAAACAAAGACCACAGAGACCTTTTAGCTGGTGACTAAACTGTAGGCTAAACATCTTAGTCCTGCCATAGCTTCATCACGAGGTTGTCCCTCAAGTCACTAAAAGACAAGGTTCTTCCCAATGTCTCCATCCATAGCATTTCGCCAGTCTCATTTAAAATTTGGGCATACAAACTAATTTATAATGACTAATGTCCATCTAGTCTTGCCTAACAATTTCACAGCTGAAGGGGTGACTAATAAAACTACATGGGAACCATTTCATCATGGTTCTAAACTTGAATGCTGCAATTTCTTTCCGTAAATCATTTTCCCAGGCACAATACTATCTTCCCCCTCTAGAGGTTAGTTTCCATGCATCCTGAACTTGATTTTGTGCCTTTTGTATTGCTTCAGTCAAAACCATACAATACATCAAAAGAGAATCTGACATTAAATTCATCTGCCTCATCAAAATCTGGAGTGCCTGGCAATGACACTGTTCAAGCTGTTCTAATCTCGAGACGTCTCAGCCCAGTTTCTTTGTTAGCTGATGAACGGATACTTCGCAGAACTACTGGAAGAGCATCTACTCATGTTAGTCCTGTTATTCCATATTTTGCCAATCTTGTTTTCAGAGCGCGATTAACTCTTTCCCACATTGAGAGCTTATCAACTATGACTAAATATTCTGATAACCCTTTCATTTTAGAAAGAGTCATAACATGTCATTGCAATTCTAAAAACCGTCCTGAGGGTGCAGGGTTTTCCCAGCTAAATGGAATCGGTTGCCATATTAAGTTTTGATATCATGCATCCGTTAACTTCCACATTCCTCTAAAAACCCTTCGCCCCTATTATTTAAACATGAACACATTTAAAAACGCCTAGTTGTCCGACACACACTGTATATCTACAGTATGTGACTAGATAAGGAAGCAAGGTTTGGAGTGTATTATCCATCTGATAATTTAGATCAAACCCAAATCCACAGATTTTGCACTTTGGGTTTATCTGTGAGTGAGGTGATTCAACGTGCAAATGACATGCATGAGCAGTGAAGATTTCTGCCGTTCATGCAATGACAACTGCTGCTGCCTGGTCAGGGTTCGTCCTTCAGTCTTACCTGTATTTGTGTGAAAACTTCTCTGCTGCCAACCTGCTCCTAAGTCATGCAGACATGCACAACACAAAGGCGTAACGGAAGACTGTGTAGATGTTAGCTGATTTGCCTTTTGCCACTGCCATTTTAGCAACCAAATCAGCCTAAAACTAAATGTCTCAGTCTGAAGTTACTGCTCAACCTGCCTTGCATTCCCCATTGTCCACAAAAGAAATTTCAATGTCAGTGTCAAATTGTTCTTTTACCCTTAAAAATCTATCTCTGCATTGTCTTGACCGTCTGGAATTAGGTCACATGTATAAAAGATTTGATAATCTTTCCCAATAAATGTTTTTCCAATTGTAGTATCGTGGACCACTAGTATCGCACACACAAAGTGTCACATGTCCTGCATCTCTATAGAAAATAATGCAACGCAATGCATTTACAAAGTGTAGCGAATGGTTAATTTCAAGCATTACAGAGACACACTTTGCAAAGCCAAATAGACTCAGACTGTCTATTATAATTGTTCATAAACAAGGCAAGGGCCTTGAGTCACAGTGGGTTGCTGTGAATAAAACCCAATAGTTATAGTTTATTCTGATCTCCCTGTTCTTGGGTTAATGCAGATGTCACATAACCAATACAAAATATCTGACTGATATACCTATAACAATCGGTAGGCAGGTGTCCAGTCATTGAGTCCTGAGCTCTTACAATTGTAGAAAATTGTTCATTGTATTTTCTTTGCATAGCTTTTGATCCAACTACGACTGTAGTTACATTCCAAAATTAATCTCAGCTCTGGGAAAGGTTTAGAAATTATGTGTTAACATTCTCACTGCAAGTAGGTTTCAATAACACCCCTATTGATGTTGAATCAAAATCTTTAAATTTTTCACTTCTTACAATCGATAATAAATAAGAAATCTAGTAAAAATAGCTAGTAAAACTGACCTAAGCCAATTATCAATGGCAATTACTAAAAACATTTGTGGTTTTGAGATTACTGACAAGAATTACTAACCAGTTTCTCACATCATTGAGACTTCTAAAGAATAACCTGACTGAACCACTGCACACACCACTGTGTTTTTCAAGCTGAGAGAACCAGAGGTGTAAAGTCCAGGTTCAAAAAATAAAAATGTCCTCCTCAGTATTTTGTTCCAATCACCTGGATTTGCTAATTAGTAACAGTTTTCAGCCAGGAGATAATTAGTGAAATTAGTGAAACTACAAAAAACTAATTAGTGAAATCAGCTGTCTGAGTTCATGGGTGGAATAAACATACGGCAGGACTTTTACTTTCTGACCCCTGGGGCCTGTTTCAGAAAAGAGGTTAAGTGAAAACTCTGAGTGTGTTAACCCTGAAATGAGGGAAACTCTGGGTTTTCTGTTTCAGAATGGGAGGCATGTCAAATCTGAGAAAGCAGAGCAAGTCAAGCCCGTTTCTGAAAGAGACGTAACTTATACCAGAGACAATTTATCATATAGGCGTAATTTGCGGGTGGGACGGGTGGGACATGTCCCCACCACTTTTTGCTAAGGTCGATATTGTCCCCACCACTTTTGAAACATCTCGCGGCACGAATGTACCAATACAAATAAATAAAACATCTCCAGTTAACTAGCAGAGCATTCATTTAGTTCGTTTGTAAGAGGCAATCTAGCACTGAAATGTGTTGTTTTTGAAATCAAGTGATCAAAGTGCTCGTTGCCGCTGCGATTAGACACTGGCGCGGATACTGTGTTCTCTTGTGGCTCGCGCACAGTCTTCACTCGGACGCGTGCTTCAATCCGTTGTAGAGACTCTCTATTCGTTCCGGTGAAATTACAAAATGCATACAAACGTATGCTTGCCTGATATACAACCACTGATAAACATAATCGGTTTTAATGAGAAAGAAAAAAAAAAAACCTATACGAGTGTGGATTAGAACCCACAACCTCTGACACGCTTGGCAAAAATTCTACCACTGGACCATTTCAATATACACATTCTTATAACAGATTTCCCCACACCAACATATATCAAACCTCATTAAACGACAAATTAAACCCATGCACTATTTAAATCGATTGCTGGACATCGTAATGTTATCGTACATACATCGATTTATGATTTAGCATAAATCCCCCCCACCCCACCCCCACCCCCGTTTTTTTTTAAAAACCCATCCCACCCACTTTTTAAAACAAAGTTACGCCACTGCAATTTATTATACTCAGAGTCAGTTACCATGGTAACTAACTCTGTGAACCTAACCTGGTCAGGAGCAGGTTTTCTTTGGTAAACCCAGTGTTTTTTTCGGTCTCCTCTCCTTTTTTAAAGAGGAAGCGGTGTTTAAACACCTCTGAGTTCAGAAGCTGATGGACCGTCCTCCTGCTGTTCTTCCACACTCTGGGGACAGGGGGAGAAATAAGAATAACCGTTTATACTTAGATACTATAGGCTACTCCACATAAAAATCTAAATAAATCTGAATGTTTAGATTGTTTGATGTGTAGACACATAATAATAACATTACTTCTGTAGGCCTCTCTGTGGCAGCAGAAACTCTTTATCCCCATCGTCCTGTGAAGATGAGCATTTGGTTGAGTGCACTTTATAACACTATTTGTCATAATTTCTGGTGTATTGAGTAGGCTACTTACGACTGCCTGGGGTTCTGTTGGGACAGGAGGCTCCAAAGACCAACAAAAAACCCAACCCAAAGTAAAATAAATGGAAATATCAAAAATAGCCTATATAAACTAATAACACATACTGTATGTAAACCTCTTACATTTTATGAAGGCCCTTGGATCTTCGGGAGTGACTGGCTCTGAAGTCCCTCCAGGAATTCCCTCAGCCGAAAATGCTGCTACACTGCTAGACACTGGATGCTATTAGTAATTTAATATGTCAAATGTTTGTAAAGTCAGGTAGCCTACACCCATGATATGCTCAAGCCTTACCTGATTGAATTATGTTTTTATATTTAATTTTCAGCTGCTGCCGTGTTCTTTTAATACCTGCAGGATTGCACCTACATGAAAATTAAAATTTGGTTGAATAACGTACTGTTCTTCCAGTTTCACCTCAGATATTATAACAGCTGGGTAAGTTACTCTAAAATAGTTATTAATTGCTAACTACAAATGACATCTTCAACAGTGTAATTAGATGAATGTAATAATGACTATATTTAGAAAGTATTGGTCTACTTATTAATAAATCCCATATCAACCTCAACCACTTGCACAATACAAGGAGAGACAAGAAACTGCACTTTTAATGCTTTCAAATAAACAATATACAATTGCATGAATTATTCTTGAATTGACCAAAGTGTGTAGAGGGAGAAGGTTACATTAAAAATATACCTTTAAAAATGTATGTTAAATATACAGAATTGTTCTATATTCTAATGCAATTACATCAGATTTTACTTTAAATTACAGAAGAATTAAGAGTAAGCCCTTTAATTAAATTACAGTATTTAGATTACTTGGTAATTAATTACACCCAACACTGTACAACAGTAATTCAAATGTAAACTTACGCATTGACTCGAGCAACTATTTTCTCCCTAGCTAACTCTCTGTCCTTTGCTGCTGGAGATATAACAATAATAATAATAATAATAATAATAAAGTAAAAATATGTGTTCGTACTCTCCATGCTTGCAGAAGCTCATCCAGTTCTGCTGGTGAGAAATATGCAGACCTCTTTTTGTCTGGCGCTGTTGCTATGGTGACTCATAATATCTGCGCTCCATTGATAATGGCTTTTTATAGTTGTGGTGCTTAACTCTGCTTAACTCAGAGTCAGTCAACTCATTTCAGCTGTTCTGTCACCGAAAACTCGAGTTTCCCATCTCAGGGTAAATCAACTCAGAGTTCAAGTTTTAACTCAGAGTTGACCCTTCTTTCTGAAACAGGCCCCTGGACTCTATCACAGCTTTTCTTGGCCAAGGACTGCCCAAGAGGACGTTTGACTGACATGTAACGCAACCAATCACAGTATGTTTTGTTCCGCGTCATGTTTAGGGGTGTGCCAATATAATGTCAATGCCACTACAATAGCAGCCCGGCATGCATCTAATAAATTATTTATTCAAGAACGTTGTGCTAGTTTACTGCAACAACACAACGGCTTTCTTCTTCCACGTGGGGTTTTAACATTATGGTGGTTTCCAGGCAGAACAATAAAGAACGCAACACACACGTGTGAATCCTGCAGTATTCAACCAATCAGATTGCGACTTCGAAACTCCTGAAGTGTTTTCAGAAAAGTGTGCCATTTGCATCAGACGTTCAGCAAACGGTCCGTGGGTGTGACGTCTGAGGCTGAGACTAGCGGGACATCAAAATTATGGTCGCACCGGCAGGAATATGGTCGCAGTCTGAAGCCCCAATAGTTCCCCAGGCGCCGAAGCAAAAATGGCTGCCCACTGCTCCGGGTGCGTGTATACCGTGTGTGTGTGTACTTGAATGGGTGAAATGAAGGGCACAAATTCCCAGTATGGGGACACCATAATTGGCTACACGTCACATCACACAATTTTAGCTTTAAAAAAAAAAGCCAGTATTGGTCCACCAAAATCGAACAAAACATCAAATAATTTTACCTGTAGCCACATTTATCCTGTTATGTCACGTCTGAGGGTCTTTCCCTTGATGTTCTCCAGTGAACTAAATACAGGACTGATAATGCTGACATGTTTTCCTTTCTTTGCGTCACTTCTGAGGAAGAAAGACAAAAGGATAAAAAGTAACTCAGATTTACAGTATAACTGGTAGAGGAAATGACAAATGTTCTTTTGATGATGAGAATAATACTTTTAACTACATAATATACTAATCCCAGTGCAGGGCTCGACTATAAGGACTGCCGGATGGCCCGGGGCCAGTGTGAACGACGCCCGAGTCAGTTGACGTGGAATTGTCACTTGCCCGATCGTTTCAGTGCAGTAGGGGTGACCGTGTGCAATATATATCGTCTATATCGTAATTGTTGATTTAACGATCTGACATTATCAAGTATGTCCCTCGCTTTACAAACACCAAACAAAAACAACACACACATTGCGTTCAGGCGTGATCAGTAGATTAGACTAGCGCACGCACATCTATAGTGTAATTTATGCTTTTACTTATTTTACGATTTAGTCTATTAAAATGCATTTAGAATGCCCCCAGATTCAAGATAAGGGGGCAAAATGCCCCCAGCAAGCAATTTTGTCAGTGGAAATTTAATAGACGTCTAAATGTAGCCCAAGAATAGACTAGACATCAAATAGACAGCAAATTAATTACTACATACACTGCTCAAAAAAATAAAGGGAACACTTTTTAATCAGAGAATAGCATCAAGTCAGTTAAACTCCTGGGATATTGATCTGGGCTGCGTTTCCCAAAAGCATCGTAAGCCTAAGTTGATCGTAGAGACCATTGGTGGCAATTGTTCTACGATCAACTTAAGCTTACGATGCTTTTGGGAAACCCAGCCCTGGTCAGTTAAGTAACAGAGGGGGTTGGTAATCAGTTTCAGCTGCTTTAGTGTTAATGACATTAACAGCAGGTGCACTAGATGGCAACAGTGAGACAACCCCCAAAACAGGAATGGTTTTACAGGTGGAGGCCACTGACATTTTTTCCCTACTCATCTTTTCGGACTGTTTTTCACCAGTTTTGCATTTGGCTAGGGTCAGTGTCACTACTGGTAGCATGAGGCGATACCTGGACCCTCCAGCTCCTTCAGGATGGCTCATCAATACGTGCCATTGCCAGAAGGTTTGCTGTGTCTCCCAGCACAGTCTCAAGAGCATGGAGGAGATTCCAGGAAGACAGACAGCTACTCTAGGAGAGCTGGACAGGGCCGTAGAAGGTCCTTAACCCATCAGCAGGACCGGTATCTGCTCCTTTGTGCGAGGAGGAACATGATGAGCACTGCCAGAGCCCTACAAAATGACCTCCAGCAGGCCACTGGTGTGAATGTCTCTGACCAAACAATCAGAAACAGACTTCATGAGGGTGGCCTGAGGGCCCGACGTCCTCTAGTGGGCCCTGTGCTCACTGCCCAGCACCAGGGAGCTCGATTGGCATTTTCCATTGAACACCAGAATTGGCAGGTCCGCCACTGGTGCCCTGTGGTTTTCACAAATGAGAGCAGGTTCACCCTGAACACGTGACAGACAGGAAAGGGTCTGGAGAAGCCGTGGAGAATGTTATGCTGCCTGTAACATCGTTCAGCATGACCGGTTTGGTGGTGGGTCAGTGATGGTCTGGGGAGGCATATCCATGGAGGGACGCACAGACCTCTGCAGGCTAGACAATGGCACCCTGACTGCCATTAGGTATCGGGATGAAATCCTTGGATCCATTGTCAGACCCTTTGCTGGTGCAGTGGGTCCTGGGTTCCTCCTGGTGCACAACAATGCCCGGCCTCATGTGGCGAGAGCATGCAGGCAGTTCCTGGAGGATGAAGGAATGATACCATTGAAGGGCCACCACGCTCACCTGACCTACATCCAATAGAACACCTCTGGGACATTGTGTTTCGGTCCATCTGACATCACCTGGTTGCACCTCAGACTGTCCAGGAGCTCAGTGATGCGCTGGTCCAGATCTGGGAGGAAATACCCCAGGACACCATCCGTCGTCTCATTAGGAGCATGCCCCGACGTTGTCAGGCCTGCATACAAGCACATGGGGGCCATACAAACTACTGAGTACCATTTTGAGTTGCTGCAATGAAATTTCAGCAAAATTGACAAGCCTGCTGCATAATTTTTTCACTTAGATTTCTGGGGTGTCTTTGAATTCAATCCTCTGTAGGTTGATCATTTTCATTTCCATCAAACGATGTGGCATCCTTTCGTTCATAACACATTACCCAGTCCATATTAGTATAGATATCCAGCATGATATTTTTCCCCATTGAGATCTGATGGGTTTTCAAAGTGTTCCTTTAATTTTTTTGAGCAGTGTATAATAGACAACAAAATAAAACTTAAGGATTCTGTTTACTCAAATATAACACACATACATGACAATGCATCCAAAAAAAAAAAAAAAGTATATATATATATATATATATATATATATATATAACTTTTATTAATAACAATATAAAAATTAACAACTTAAGATAGTAACAAATGAAAAAATATACAATTATGACACTTATTAATTATACAATTACAATTATGAAAATAAAATATTATAAATACAATTAATATATATATATAAAGATTATAATAAAAAATATTGGAAATTAACTTAAGATAATGAAAATCTAAAGAATGACAAAATAAAATATTTTAAACAACAAGTATAGCTAGGTATAACTTACATAACTGTAAAGTTTGGGTTATTTATTCTCTTAACTCTCAACAGTGAATAAATGATTAATTGGTTTTATTTCTATAACCCCCACCCCAAAATATTGGAGCACCACTCCCTGGTGATTGTTTGAAATGCTCCCCAATTGCATTTCTCAAGTCGAACTCTTTTGCCGCCAGGAAGTTGGTCATCACGGCATCTGCCCAAAACACTCGGCCTCTTAGTCGATGCCATTCTCTTAAGTAGTTGAGATCCATAACTGTTGAATATGATAATTAAAAAATTACATAATAATTTAATGTGCATCACTGTTACCGCATAAGACATGTTTGACTACTAACATCATATGATTTGAAATTAAAATATATAGTAGATTTCTAATTGACATGATGGTTAAAAACAACTTTTAGTTTTATTTCATTTTAGTTTTTTTCCAAAATTTTAAGGCATTTATCACTAACCCATTTATGTCTAATGTACATGTAAGTATACTTAAACACGTCACATGTTTTTAGCTATTGTGTTTCATTAGAACAACAAGATAGGCAATTGGGAAAGCTCCTTTATGCGAGTAATGTGGTGCCTGTAAATGTAAGTGTTATGTTCTGTATATTTATTGTTGTGCTTAGTTGACTGTATGCTGGATAATTTGCAAGAAACAGTGTCACATCTCTCCAGTTCTGAGGTCTTTACGCCGGCTTCTTGTCTGTAAAAGAATTGATTTCAAAATACTCAAGTTGGTTTAAGCACTGAATGGTTTAGGACCAAAGTACATTTCTGATCTTCTGCTTGTCTGCTTCCTGTCCCAGACTCCCTATAGAGTGAAAACTAAACGGAGAAGCAGTGTTCAGTTTTTATGCACCATATATCTGGAACAAACTCCAAGAAAACATATTCAAAGTTAAGGCAAACCTTTTATTAATTGGAAAAATTATTAATTTCTTACACTGCACTGTAACTTTTATTATTTTATTTGTTTTTGTTTAACAAGTATTTTAAAGTTTTTTTTTAATTGTTTTCTTATATTGTATTTTTATATTGCCTTGCTGTTGAAATGTGCTATACAAATAAACTTGCCAAGTTAAAAAGTCCTATTTTCGTATAATAATGATCTAAAGAAAAGTATAAAAATATATTTGTGGCTTTCATAACACATTATAATAGGTTGCAACTTGCACATGTGTCATGTTTACCCCTTTAAAAATTCAAATTGGAAACGGGTTACAGTTCACTGTGTTACCTGCTAAAATGTCACGACTCCAACAACAAATAATTTAGATAAAAAAAATTAGCACATGTCAAAACGAACACACAGATATTTACAAGACAAAAGTAGAAATGTCGTTTTACCTGTTCTCTTCGACCGACAGATAAGTGAATGCTGGCAATACTCAAAAATGTTTCAAAATGGAGGAAATGTTTATCGAGAACAGTGAAAGTCTCGCGTTGCCATCTAGCGGTTGAGAAATGTAATTGCATTTTTATTTAATTTAAAATGAAAGACATTCAAATAATATCGTAGATTGTGTATGAATCACGCCATGAAATGACACTTGCACCTTGTAAATATTATTACCAATGCGAACATAATGGGATATCAACCATCTCATGCGCTGCCTGGCCAAAAAAAATACAATAATCAGTTTTGACTATAAGTGGGCTACAAATAGCCGGTCTGACTACGAGCTAAATCGTGGCTACGCACCGCCTACACAAAAGAACATCTCAAATAAATGAAACCAAACATCTTGTAATCACAGTTGACTGTTCGCAAGTTATTTTGCAAAATGACATGTAACCAGATTCAATGTTATTTTGGCTAAAAGTGGGTTGCACATAACGTTAGCCCAGCCGGACTATATCGGGTCTATATTTAACCGAGATGGTGAAATGACTTTGTCTTTTATATTAAATTATTTAATATAGTTAACTACACGAAGAGCGCCGTTTTTCTCCAAATATCAGCATGATTACAGATGTGACATTTATTTTATACAACGTAGTTTAATAAACAAGTTAATATTATGTGACTTTTAGACATCAAATCGCCTGTTTCGCTCTATTCCGCCAACGAAAATAGTTCCAAACAAAGTCCACAGCACTGTTTTACGTGTCTGAACAACACACGACGGTGTATCTTTACAGAATGAATGAGCTTTTTGAACAAATCAGCTGAATCAATGAATCAATGATTCATGACTCACTCATTAAGACGTGTTTCTCAATATGCGTTCTTCAGCGATCTTGCGTCCTTGTGTTCTCGTTTTACGTCATCATAACCGTCGAAGTTCAGACCCCAATTCTCAAGAACGCAAGTACAGAGGACGCATGAAAGAACCCGGATGTGTTCTTGATACCGAGGATGCATCGAGCTAGTACTCGCCTGGTGTCCCAGAAGTCATTGCGGCCGGTTCCGAGTTCGTTCTTCCTAGGAAGCTTGGCAAGACCGGTCTCCACGAGAACACAAGTCCGTTCTCTACGTTCTTGGAATTGAGATGGATCGAATGAATCGGTTGAATCTCGATGACTCACTCGTTAACAGTGACTTGCTGCCACCTCCTGGCGCGTTTAATTTCACATTTAAAGTATCTTTTCATTTTTTAACCCTTGTGTTATGTTGCGGTTCAATTTGACCCGTTTAGATTGTATAGTTGTTGGAAATACTGGTTAACCTATGTTTTTTTCTTGATATTTTGTGACTTTTTCTCATTTATCATCATGAACATGCATGCAAAGTTTCCTATGGAAGCTTATGTGTAGCAATATTCAATTTGAAATGTAATATGCAAAATGACAATGCAATATGTAAAATGGCAATGCATTTCTGATTTAAAATTTTTATTTCCCCATACATTTGTGCAATGTTTGGTGCAAAATGAAAATGAAAATTCAATTATATAATTTACATTTGCCATTTCATACACTAGTTTTAATATGTAAATTGAATACATTTTAACGCTTTATAAGTTGCAAAATTAAAATTTAAATGTATTACAGAAATGATTAGATATGTTTAACATGTTCAAGCAAAAACTGTGGCAAAATTGTAATTTAAATGTAATTTTTTCTTAATTGCATTTACACTCACAGTTAAGACACTTGCGATTGCATTTCCATTAAGTGTCATGCAATGAATGTAGCAAAATTCAATGTGCAATTAATTGAAAATGCATTCTGAGCCGATCACGTGCCCGTTACCTCGGCAACAGGTAAACATAGGCTTTGGTGCGTATTTAGACCTTTTTACAGTCTATGATTTAGACCTGTGTTGGAAGGAAACAGTGCGGAGGCAGAGCTGTTACGAGCGTTAAATTCACTAGCAGATGAAGTGGAGCGTGGACAGAGAAATGGTAGTGTTTCCGAAGAGTATTACGCGTCTGCAGGTGATAGAACCAGTACGATGTTGGACCGTCTGGGAGAGTGTTCTGCCTATCAAGCGTCGTCGACACCCATGTCAACATGCTGCGCTGCTGCTGTCTGATGCTGGACTGTGTTGATGGTTTCGTTTTATATAAAATATTGTCATTGTCTGATACATGCTTATCTTTATTCTTATTAGCCTACTATTAACTGTAATACCCAATAATGTTGGAGATCCTATAGTTTTTCCTTACAAATGCATAGGCCTATTACCCTGTGATCACATAATATGACAAAGCTCCATTGGTATTCGGTATTAATAGCTACCGGAAAATAAATGTGACCACTCTTTATTTATTTATAACTGACTGTAATGTTCAATAAAGTGGCGAATGTGATGTGTGACCATCTCTGTTTATTCAGCTGTATAATCATAAAATATGAGGCAGACATATGCGAGTCCCTTTCCATTTTATAAAGCATATTGATAAGGTATTAATACATAGGTACATGGTCACGGAATCTGACGGGTCAAATTCATCGACCTAGCCTTTTTTGGGTGAATGTGGAGCAGGTTAAACAACGAAGCAGCACACGAAACTTTAACCGGCACAAACAAGACTATTTTGGGTCAATGTAGGGGGGCTGAGTGACCTCAGAATTACCAATAAATAATATTTTAATATTTAAGAAACCGAAGCAGCACAAAATAAACGTTTATCGGCGCAAATTAGAACACACAGTCTATTTTGGGTGAATGTGGACTATTTTGCCGACGTTTTGCATTGGATTGGGGGCGGAGCCAACTTCACGCAGTGATTGACAGGGCGGGATGGGCACGTGATCGGCTCAGAATGCATTTTCAAATTGCACATTGAATTTTGCTACATTCATTGCGTGACACTTAATGGAAATGCAATCGCAAGTGTCTTAACTGTGAGTGTAAATGCAATACAATTTTGCCACAGTTTTTGCTTGAACATGTTAAACATATCTAATCATTTCTGTAATACATTTTAATTTTAATTTTGCAACTTATAAAGCGTTAAATTATGTATTTAATTTACATATCAAAACTAGTGTATGAAATGGCAAATGTAAATTTTATAATTGAATTTTCATTTTCATTTTGCACCAAACGTTGCACAAATGATGGGAAAATAAAAATTTAAATACAGAAATGCATTGCCATTTTACATATTGCATTGTCATTTTGCATATTACATTTCAAATTGAATGTACATGAACTACGTGTATTGAACTACACATAAGCTTCCATAATATAGATGTCCATATCTGACCTTTTGAACTTATTTGTGGTCAAAGTGTTCTAGACATTTTTCAAACTATATAAGGTTATAGACTCCTTTTGATGATAACTCAGCTATACAGAGGTTCCCTTTTGACCTCCTGAACATATTTCTGGCCAAAGAGTCCTCGATCTTGGGCTTTATATACATACTCATAGACTCCTTCTGATGCCTCATAAGCCATATTTATGTCCATATCTGACCTTTTGAACTTATTTGTGGTCAAAGTGTTCTAGATATTTTTCAAACTATATAAGGTTATAGACTCCTTTTGATGAAAAATCAGCTATTCAGAGGTTCCCTTTTGACCACCTGAACATATTTCTGGCCAAAGAGTCCTCGATCTTGGGCTTTATATACATACTCATAGACTCCTTCTGATGCTTCATAAGCCATATAGATGTCCATATCTGACCTTTTGAACTTATTTGTGGTCAAAGTGTTCTAGACATTTTTCAAACTATATAAGGTTATAGACTCCTTTTGATGATAACTCAGCTATACAGAGGTTCCCTTTTGACCTCCTGAACATATTTCTGGCCAAAGAGTCCTCGATCTTGGGCTTTATACTCATAGACTCCTTCTGATGCCTCATAAGCCATATTTATGTCCATATCTGACCTTTTGAACTTATTTGTGGTCAAAGTGTTCTAGATATTTTTCAAACTATATAAGGTTATAGACTCCTTTTGATGAAAAATCAGCTATACAGAGGGCCCCTTTTGACCTCCTGAACATATTTCTGGCCAAAGAGTCCTCGATCTTGGGCTTTCTATTCATACTCATAGACTCCTTCTGATGCTTCATAAGCCATATAGATGTCCATATCTGACCTTTTGAACTTATTTGTGGTCAAAGTGTTCTAGATATTTTTCAAACTATATAAGGTTATAGACTCCTTTTGATGAAAAATCAGCTATTCAGAGGTTCCCTTTTGACCTCCTGAACATATTTCTGGCCAAAGAGTCCTCGATCTTGGGCTTTCTATTCATACTCATAGACTCCTTCTGATGCTTCATAAGCCATATAGATGTCCATATCTGACCTTTTGAACTTATTTGTGGTCAAAGTGTTCTAGATATTTTTCAAACTATATAAGGTTATAGACTCCTTTTGATGAAAAATCAGCTATTCAGAGGTTCCCTTTTGACCACCTGAACATATTTCTGGCCAAAGAGTCCTCGATCTTGGGCTTTATATACATACTCATAGACTCCTTCTGATGCTTCATAAGCCATATAGATGTCCATATCTGACCTTTTGAACTTATTTGTGGTCAAAGTGTCCTCAAAATTTTTCAAACTATATAAAGTTATAGACTCCATTTGATGAAAAATCAGCTATTCAGAGGTTCCCTTTTGACCTCCTGAACATATTTCTGGCCAAAGAGTCCTCGATCTTGGGCTTTATATACATACTCATAGACTCCTTCTGATGCCTCATAAGCCATATTTATGTCCATATCTGACCTTTTGAACTTATTTGTGGTCAAAGTGTTCTAGATATTTTTCAAACTATATAAGGTTATAGACTCCTTTTGATGAAAAATCAGCTATTCAGAGGTTCCCTTTTGACCACCTGAACATATTTCTGGCCAAAGAGTCCTCGATCTTGGGCTTTATATACATACTCATAGACTCCTTCTGATGCCTCATAAGCCATATAGATGTCCATATCTGACCTTTTGAACTTATTTGTGGTCAAAGTGTTCTAGATATTTTTCAAACTATATAAGGTTATAGACTCCTTTTGATGAAAAATCAGCTATTCAGAGGTTCCCTTTTGACCACCTGAACATATTTCTGGCCAAAGAGTCCTCGATCTTGGGCTTTATATACATACTCATAGACTCCTTCTGATGCCTCATAAGCCATATAGATGTCCATATCTGACCTTTTGAACTTATTTGTGGTCAAAGTGTTCTAGATATTTTTCAAACTATATAAGGTTATAGACTCCTTTTGATGAAAAATCAGCTATTCAGAGGTTCCCTTTTGACCACCTGAACATATTTCTGGCCAAAGAGTCCTCGATCTTGGGCTTTATATACATACTCATAGACTCCTTCTGATGCCTCATAAGCCATATTTATGTCCATATCTGACCTTTTGAACTTATTTGTGGTCAAAGTGTTCTAGATATTTTTCAAACTATATAAGGTTATAGACTCCTTTTGATGAAAAATCAGCTATTCAGAGGTTCCCTTTTGACCACCTGAACATATTTCTGGCCAAAGAGTCCTCGATCTTGGGCTTTATATACATACTCATAGACTCCTTCTGATGCTTCATAAGCCATATAGATGTCCATATCTAACCTTTTGAACTTATTTGTGGTCAAAGTGTCCTCAAAATTTTTCAAACTATATAAAGTTATAGACTCCTTTTGATGAAAAATCAGCTATTCAGAGGTTCCCTTTTGACCACCTGAACATATTTCTGGCCAAAGAGTCCTCGATCTTGGGCTTTATATACATACTCATAGACTCCTTCTGATGTTTCATAAGCCATATAGATGTTCATATCTGACTTTTTGAACTTATTTGTGGTCAAAGTGTCCTCAAAATTTTTCAAACTATATAAAGTTATAGACTCCTGTTGATGAAAAATCAGCTATTCAGAGATGCACTTTTGACCTCCTGAACATAATTCTGGCCAAAGAGTCCTCGATCTTGGGCTTTCTATACATACTCATAGACTCCTTCTGATGTTTCATAAGCCATATAGATGTCCATATCTGACCTTTTGAACTTATTTATGGTCAAAGTGTCTTCAAAATTTTTCAAACTATTTAAAGTTATAGACTCCGTTTGATGATAAATCAGCTATACAGAGGGCCCCTTTTGACCTCCTGAACATATTACTGGCCAAAGAGTCCTCTATCTTGGGCTTTCTATACATACTCATAGACTCCTTCTGATGTTTCATAAGCCATATAGATGTCCATATCTGACCTTTTGAACTTATTTATGGTCAAAGTGTCTTCAAAATTTTTCAAACTATATAAAGTTATAGACTCCATTTGATGATAAATCAGCTATACAGAGGGCCCCTTTTGACCTCCTGAACATATTACTGGCCAAAGAGTCCTCTATCTTGGGCTTTCTATACATACTCATAGACTCCTTCTGATGTTTCATAAGCCATATAGATGTCCATATCTGACCTTTTGAACTTATTTATGGTCAAAGTGTCTTCAAAATTTTTCAAACTATTTAAAGTTATAGACTCCTTTTGATGAAACATCAGCTATTCAGAGGTCCCCTTTTGACCTTCTGAACATATTTCTGGTCAAAGAGTCCTCGATCTTGGGCTTTCTATACATACTCATAGACTCCTTTTGATGCTTCATAAGCCATATGGATGTCCATATCTGACCTTTTGAACTTATTTGTGGTCAAAGTGTCTTCAAAATTTTTCAAACTATATAAGGTTATAGACTCCTTTTGATGAAAAATCAGCTATTCAGAGGTCCCCTTTTGACCTTCTGAACATATTTCTGGCCAAAGAGTCCTCAATCTTGGGCTTTCTATTCAAACTCATAGACTCCTTCTGATGCTTCATAAGCCATATGGATGTCCATATCTGACCTTTTGAACTTATTTGTGGTCAAAGTGTCCTCAAAATTTTTCAAGCTATATAAAGTTATAGACTCCATTTGATGATAAGTCAGCTATACAGAGGACCCCTTTTGACCTCCTGAGCATATTTCTGCTCAAAGAGTCCTAGACCTTGGGCTTTCTATACATACTCATAGACTCCTTCTGATGCTTCATAAGCCATATAGATGTCCATATCTGACCTTTTGAACTTATTTGTGGTCAAAGTGTTCTAGAAATTTTTCAAACTATATAAGGTTATAGACTCCTTTTGATGAAAAATCAACTATTCAGAGGTCCCCTTTTGACCTCCTGAACATATTTCTGCTCAAAGAGTGCTCGATCTTGGGCTTTCTATACATACTCATAGACTCCTTCTGATGCTTCATAAGCCATATGGATGTCCATATCTGACCCTTTGAACTTATTTGTGGTCAAAGTGTCCTCAAAATTTTTCAAACTATATAAAGTTATAGACTCCATTTGATGAAAAATCAGCTATACAGAGGGCCCCTTTTGACCTCCTGAACATATTACTGGCCAAAGAGTCCTCTATCTTGGGCTTTCTATACATACTCATAGACTCCTTCTGATGTTTCATAAGCCATATAGATGTTCATATCTGACTTTTTGAACTTATTTGTGGTCAAAGTGTCCTCAAAATTTTTCAAACTATATAAAGTTATAGACTCCTGTTGATGAAAAATCAGCTATTCAGAGGTCCCCTTTTGACCTTCTGAACATATTTCTGGTCAAAGAGTCCTCGATCTTGGGCTTTCTATACATACTCATAGACTCCTTTTGATGCTTCATAAGCCATATGGATGTCCATATCTGACCTTTTGAACTTATTTGTGGTCAAAGTGTCTTCAAAATTTTTCAAACTATATAAAGTTATAGACTCCTGTTGATGAAAAATCAGCTATTCAGAGGTCCCCTTTTGACCTTCTGAACATATTTCTGGCCAAAGAGTCCTCTATCTTGGGCTTTCTATACATACTCATAGACTCCTTCTGATGTTTCATAAGCCATATGTCCATATCTGACCTTTTGAACTTATTTATGGTCAAAGTGTCTTCAAAATTTTTCAAACTATTTAAAGTTATAGACTCCTTTTGATGAAACATCAGCTATTCAGAGGTCCCCTTTTGACCTTCTGAACATATTTCTGGTCAAAGAGTCCTCGATCTTGGGCTTTCTATACATACTCATAGACTCCTTTTGATGCTTCATAAGCCATATGGATGTCCATATCTGACCTTTTGAACTTATTTGTGGTCAAAGTGTCTTCAAAATTTTTCAAACTATATAAGGTTATAGACTCCTTTTGATGAAAAATCAGCTATTCAGAGGTCCCCTTTTGACCTTCTGAACATATTTCTGGCCAAAGAGTCTTCGATCTTGGGCTTTCTATACATACTCATAGACTCCTTCTGATGCTTCATAAGCCATATGGATGTCCATATCTGACCTTTTGAACTTATTTGTGGTCAAAGTGTCCTCAAAATTTTTCAAGCTATATAAAGTTATAGACTCCATTTGATGATAAATAAGCTTTCCAGAGGTCCCCTTTTGACCTCCTGAGCATATTTCTGCTCAAAGAGTCCTAGACCTTGGGCTTTCTATACATACTCATAGACTCCTTCTGATGCTTCATAAGCCATATAGATGTCCATATCTGACCTTTTGAACTTATTTGTGGTCAAAGTGTTCTAGAAATTTTTCAAACTATATAAGGTTATAGACTCCTTTTGATGAAAAATCAACTATTCAGAGGTCCCCTTTTGACCTTCTGAACATATTTCTGGTCAAAGAGTCCTCGATCTTGGGCTTTCTATACATACTCATAGACTCCTTTTGATGCTTCATAAGCCATATGGATGTCCATATCTGACCTTTTGAACTTATTTGTGGTCAAAGTGTCTTCAAAATTTTTCAAACTATATAAGGTTATAGACTCCTTTTGATGAAAAATCAGCTATTCAGAGGTCCCCTTTTGACCTCCTGAACATATTTCTGGCCAAAGAGTGCTCGATCTTGGGCTTTCTATTCATACTCATAGACTCCTTCTGATGCCTCATAAGCCATATGGATGTCCATATCTGACCTTTTAAACTTATTTGTGGTCAAAGTGTCCTCAAAAATTTTTCAAACTATATAAAGTTATAGACTCCTTTTGATGATAAATCAGCTATTCAGAGGACCCCTTTTGACCTCCTGAACATATTTCTGCTCAAAGAGTCTTCGATCTTGGGCTTTCTATACATACTCATAGACTCCTTCTTATGCTTCATAAGCCAGATGTCCATATCTGACCTTTTGAACTTATTTGTGGTCAAAGTGTTCTAGAAATTGTTCAAACTATATAAGGTTATAGACTCCTTTTGATGATAAATCAGCTATACAGAGGTCCCCTTTTGACCTCCTGAACATATTTCTGGCCAAAGAGTGCTCGATCTTGGGCTTTCTATACATACTCATAGACTCCTTTTGATGCTTCATAAGCCATATGGATGTCCATATCTGACCTTTTGAACTTATTTGTGGTCAAAGTGTCTTCAAAATTTTTCAAACTATATAAGGTTATAGACTCCTTTTGATGAAAAATCAGCTATTCAGAGGTCC
Source organism: Squalius cephalus (assembly GCF_949319135.1). Lineage (NCBI taxonomy): Eukaryota > Metazoa > Chordata > Actinopteri > Cypriniformes > Leuciscidae > Squalius > Squalius cephalus. Next base: position 4,823,025 of record NC_137139.1, read on the forward strand.
CCTTTTGACCTCCTGAACATATTTCTGGCCAAAGAGTGCTCGATCTTGGGCTTTCTATTCATACTCATAGACTCCTTCTGATGCCTCATAAGCCATATGGATGTCCATATCTGACCTTTTAAACTTATTTGTGGTCAAAGTGTCCTCAAAAATTTTTCAAACTATATAAAGTTATAGACTCCTTTTGATGATAAATCAGCTATTCAGAGGTCCCCTTTTGACCTTCTGAACATATTTCTGCTCAAAGAGTCTTCGATCTTGGGCTTTCTATACATACTCATAGACTCCTTCTGGTGCTTCATAAGCCATATGGATGTCCATATCTGACCTTTTGAACTTATTTGTGGTCAAAGTGTCTTCAAAATTTTTCAAACTATATAAGGTTATAGACTCCTTTTGATGAAAAATCAGCTATTCAGAGGTCCCCTTTTGACCTCCTGAACATATTTCTGGCCAAAGAGTGCTCGATCTTGGGCTTTCTATTCATACTCATAGACTCCTTCTGATGCCTCATAAGCCATATGGATGTCCATATCTGACCTTTTAAACTTATTTGTGGTCAAAGTGTCCTCAAAATTTTTTCAAACTATATAAGGTTATAGACTGCTTTTGATGAAAAATCAGCTATTCAGAGGTCCCCTTTTGACCTTCTGAACATATTTCTGCTCAAAGAGTCTTCGATCTTGGGCTTTCTATACATACTCATAGACTCCTTCTGGTGCTTCATAAGCCATATAGATGTCCATATCTGACCTTTTGAACTTATTTGTGGTCAAAGTGTCTTCAAAATTTTTCAAACTATATAAGGTTATAGACTCCTTTTGATGAAAAATCAGCTATTCAGAGGTCCCCTTTTGACCTCCTGAACATATTTCTGGCCAAAGAGTGCTCGATCTTGGGCTTTCTATTCATACTCATAGACTCCTTCTGATGCCTCATAAGCCATATAGATGTCCATATCTGACCTTTTGAACTTATTTGTGGTCAAAGTGTTCTAGAAATTTTTCAAACTATATAAGGTTATATACTCCTTTTGATGAAAAATCAGCTATTCAGAGGTCCCCTTTTGACCTCCTGAACATATTTCTGGCCAAAGAGTCCTCGATCTTGGGCTTTCTATACATACTCATTGACTCCTTCTGATGCTTCATAAGCCATATGGATGTCCATATCTGACCTTTTGAACTTATTTGTGGTCAAAGTGTCCTCAAAATTTTTTCAAACTATATAAAGTTATAGACTCCATTTGATGATAAATAAGCTTTTCAGAGGTCCCCTTTTGACCTCCTGAACATATTTCTGGCCAAAGAGTACTCGATCTTGGGCTTCATATACATACTCATAGACTCCTTCTGATGCTTCATAAGCCATATAGATGTCCATATCTGACCTTTTGAACTTATTTGTGGTCAAAGTGTCCTCAAAATTTTTTCAAACTATATAAAGTTATAGAATCCTTTTGATGATAAGTCAGCTATACAGAGGTCCCCTTTTGACCTCCTGAACATATTTCTGGCCAAAGAGTCCTCGATCTTGCGTTTTCTATACATACTCAAAGACTCCGTCTGATGCTTCATAAGCCATATAGATGTCCATATCTGACCTTTTGAACTTATTTGTGGTCAAAGTGTCCTAACATTTTTTCAAACTATATAAAGTTATAGACTCCTTTTGATGAAAAATCAGCTATTCAGAGGTCCCCTTTTGACCTTCTGAACATATTTCTGGCCAAAGAGTCCTCGATCTTGGGCTTTATATACATACTCATAGACCCCTTCTGATGCTTCATAAGCCATATAGATGTCCATATCTGACCTTTTGAACTTATTTGTGGTCAAAGTGTCCTCAAAATATTTCAAACTATATAAAGTTATAGACTCCATTTGATGATAAATAAGCTTTTCAGAGGTCCCCTTTTGACCTCCTTAACATATTTCTGGCCAAAGAGTACTCGATCTTGGGCTTTATATACATACTCATAGACTCCTTCTGATGCTTCATAAGCCATATAGATGTCCATATCTGACCTTTTGAACTTATTTGTGGTCAAAGTGTCCTCAAAATTTTTCAAACTATATAAGGTTATAGACTCCTTTTGATGAAAAATCAGCTATTCAGAGGTCCCCTTTTGACCTTCTGAACATATTTCTGGCCAAAGAGTCCTCTATCTTGGGCTTTATATACATACTTATAGACTCCTTCTGATGCTTCATAAGCCATATAGATGTCCATATCTGACCTTTTGAACTTATTTGTGGTCAAAGTGTCCTCAAAAATTTTCAAACTATATAAAGTTATAGAATCCTTAGATGATAAGTCAGCTATACAGAGGTCCCCTTTTGACCTCCTGAACATATTTCTGGCCAAAGAGTCCTCTATCTTGGGCTTTATATACATACTTATAGACTCCTTCTGATGCTTCATAAGCCATATAGATGTCCATATCTGACCTTTTGAACTTATTTGTGGTCAAAGTGTTCTAGAAATTTTTCAACTATATAAGGTTATAGACTCCTTTTGATGAAAAATCAGCTATTCAGAGGTCCCCTTTTGACCTCCTGAACATATTTCTGGCCAAAGAGTCCTCGATCTTGGGCTTTCTATACATACTCATAGACTCCTTCTGATGCTGCATAAGCCATATGGATGTCCATATCTGACCTTTTGAACTTATTTGTGGTCAAAGTGTCCTCAAAATTTTTTCAAACTATATAAAGTTATAGACTCCTTTTGATGAAAAATCAGCTATTCAGAGGTCCCCTTTTGACCTCCGGAACATATTTCTGGCCAAAGAGTCCTAGACCTTGGGCTTTATATACATACTTATAGACTCCTTCTGATGCTTCATAAGCCATATAGATGTCCATATCTGACCTTTTGAACTTATTTGTGGTCAAAGTGTCCTCAAAATTTTTCAAACTATATAAAGTTATAGACTCCTTTTGATGATAAATCAGCTATTCAGAGGTCCTCTTTTGACCTCCTGAACATATTTCTGGCCAAAGAGTCCTCGATCTTGGGCTTTCTATACATACTCATAGACTCCTTCTGATGCTGCATAAGCCATATAGATGTCCATATCTGACCTTTTGAACTTATTTGTGGTCAAAGTGTTCTAGAAATTTTTCAAACTATATATAGACTCCTTTTGATGAAAATTCAGCTATACAGAGGTCCCCTTTTGACCTCCTGAACATATTTCTGGTCAAAGAGTCCTAGATCGTGGGCTTTCTATACATACTCATAGACTCCTTCTGATGTTTCATAAGCCATATAGATGTCCATATCTGACCTTTTGAACTTATTTGTGGTCAAAGTGTCCTCTGGAAAGCTTATTTATCATCAAATGGAGTCTATAACTTTATATAGTTAGAAAAATTTTTGAGGACACTTTGACCACAAATAAGTTCAAAAGGTCAGATATGGACATCCATTTGGCTTATGAAGCATCAGAAGGAGTCTATGAGTTTGAATAGAAAGCCCAAGATCGAGGACTCTTTGGCCAGAAATATGTTCAGGAGGTCAAAAGGGGACCTCTGAATAGCTGATTTTTCATCAAAAGGAGTCTATAACCTTATATAGTTTGATAAATTTCTAGAACACTTTGACCACAAATAAGTTCAAAAGGTCAGATTTGGACATCTATATGGCTTATGAAGCATCAGAAGGAGTCTATGAGTATGTATAGAATGCCCAAGATCGAGGACTCTTTGGCCAGAAATATGTTCAGGAGGTCAAAAGGGAACCTCTGAATAGTTGATTTATCATCAAAAGGATTCTATAACTTTATATAGTTTGAAAAATGTTGAGGACACTTTGACCACAAATAAGTTCAAAAGATCAGATATGGTCATTTATATGGCTTCTGAAGCATCAGAAGGAGTCTTTGAGTTTATATAGAAAGCCCAAGATCGAGGAGTCTTTGGCCAGAAATATGTTCAACAGGGTCAAAAGGGGACCTCTGTATAGCTGATTTTTCATCAAAAGGAGTCTATAACCTTATATAGTTTGAAAAATTTCTAGAACACTTTGACCACAAATAAGTTCAAAAGGTCAGATATGGACATCTATATGGCTAAGGAAGCATCAAAAGGAGTCTGAGTATGTATAGGAAGCCCAAGATCGAGGACTCTTTGGCCAGAAATATGTTCAGGAGGTCAAAAGGGGACCTCTGTATAGCTGATTTTTCATCAAAAGGAGTCTATAACTTTAAATAGTTTGAAAAATTGAGGACACTTTGACCACAAATAAGTTCAAAAGGTCAGATATGGACCTCTATATGGCTTATGAAACATCAGAAGGAGTCTATGAGTATGTATGTCACAGGTCGGGTGGGCCAAGCTAGACTGCGCCCACCACTGAACCAGGACCACCGAGGAGCGTGTCAGAGGGAAGAGTCGGAGACAGAATAAAATTTAACAAGTTTTATTTCGAAGTAAAAGCAAATTGGAAATCCTAATCTAAAATCTTCTTTGTTGCCCTCAGGGATTGAAGGTGAACGGTGCAGCGACCGGGGACTCTCCCGCCCTCTTCCTCAGTGCGGACCCTGCAGTAGGTGGACGGCGGAAAGGTGGGTGGTCAAGTAGATCTTTCACAGGTGGGGATGCGGTTGGCAAGTGAGCGGTCCGGTAAGTCTCCTCTGGTAAGTAGATACTTCCAATCTTCCTCCCTTCTTTCACAGGTGCGGAATTTGGGGCAGATGGATATCAGTCAGGTACGTATACGGCAGGTACACGGTCTTATGGTGGGGTGGCTAGGGGAGTCTTCCTTGGGTAAGGTGTGATCAGGCTCTTCTACTTTCTTTGCAGCACCAGAGCAGGGCCTTCAGCAGGTACACGGCAAGCCGGTGAGTAACTAGGTAGGGGGCACACTGAATGGCGGCTCCAACACGGCACACTGTTCCCACGCTTGCTCGCAGCGGGGGCGGGCACTTCTCCAGTGCAAGGGGGTTACAAAGTGGTAACGGACCCCACGTCGACTGCTGAACGGGGCTTCTTCTGACACCGACAGAGTGGATATTCCAGACAGAGTGTGCCAGCCTCACGTTCGTGACAGAGGGACAGCCACTTCTCCCAGCACAGGTGACTATAAGGATGCAGCAGACTCAAAGTCGACAGGCTGCACGGGGCTCCTACTGAGACAGACAGAATGGATGCTGCAGACAAGTATACAGTTCACATGCACTGAAAGGAACGGACACTTATCACAATGCAGAGGAGTTGCAGGGATACAGCAGATTCGAAGTCGACGGGCTGAACGGGGCTTCTCCTGACACAGACAGAGTGGATATTTCAGACAGAGCGTGCCAGCCTTACGTTCGTGACAGAGGGACAGTCACTTCTCCCAGCACAGGTGGGCCACAAGGATACAGCAGACTCGAAGTCGACAAGCTGCACAGGGCTTCTACTGAGACAGACAAAATGGATGCTTCAGACAAAGTATACAGTTCACATGTGTAACCTTTGGTTAAATATAAAAATACTCGACTACGCCACCTAGGTTCCTTCTCTACCCAGGAAAGTATAAAATACAAATAACCCAAAAAGAAAAGTAAACCAAAAAAAAAGAATTACAACAAAAGGAAGGACCCTGCTGGTTCGGATTGCACTGAAGACAGAGACGTGACTTTCCAAAAATATACCAAATTTATTTATTACAGGAAAAAGATCATTCACTTAAAAACATCAAAATAGGTCTCAAATACAGCTTACCAATTAATACCGACAGAAACAAGAGACCCCAATTTGACCACTTTAACAGAAGGGGAAACACAGCAAATCAGTGAATAAACCAAATATAAAGCAAGTGTCACACCAAATAAAAAGAATATATAAAAAAGAAAACAAATACACTCCCCCTCCTGTTAAGCCTCAATAAATCACAGTTCTGGCCACCAGCGGATATAACTGGCAAATGGACTTAAAAAAAGAAAGTAATTACACCACTCACAGTAACATATTTCACTTCTCCATTAAGACAAATGTTAATATTGTTTGCACTGCTTTAAAATGGACCAGGCTACCAGCATAACAAGTTACTATAACTTAATAGCCCATCGAACATACATTAGGCTACGTCAGGATTTCACCACATTTCTTACGAGCAGCTCGTTAAAGAGCTCGATCGTTAGCGGTTCAAACCGCAATATCCGCTGCCGTCAGTTGTACTAGGACCATGAAACAGTGACAAAAATAATAAATAAAAAAAACAGCAGCTAGCGCTCTTGGGCCGCACCTCGTAGGGGAATTTAAGCTATAATAACCTTTATATTCCCTGCGCTCGCCACTTCACGCCCACGCATTCCAGAGAGGCAAAGCAACTAGAAATGGGTAGCCGGTTACTTCACAACGCACAGAGAGGAATCACAATCAAACAACTCAGACAGGGTTTATCACGCCACTAGACACAGACGCACCCTCATAATTGCACCACACAGGTGTACTCAATATCAACTGCGGCTCAATGCCGGTGGGCGTATCTAGTCATTTGCAATATGCAACCATTACAAGTTCACCAATTGCAATGATCAAAACTGAACGTTAGATCATCAACCCGTCACACATGCATTGAAAGGAGCGAACACTTCTCACAATACAGATGAGTTGCAGGGATACAGCAGACTCGAAGTCGACAGGCCGAAAAGGGCTTCTTCTGACAGTCAAAATGAATATTTCAGACAGAGCGTGCCAACCTCACATTCGGGGCAGAGGGACAGTCACTTCTCCCAGCACAGGTGGGCTACAAGGATGCAGCAGACTCGAAGTTGACAGGCTGCACGAGGCTTTTACTGAGACAGACAGTGAACATTGCAACAGGGCATCTCCTCTCCTATTAGCGCAAACAGAGGGGTTAATTCAAATCCCAGATGATAATTCTTCAACATCCAAACAGTTAGAACAGATCAATGTCACAGAACTCTCACTATTGACAGTAGACCAGCATAGCACAGGGAGAGTGTACGGCAAAAGGGAATGTATCTTCCACACACACGGCAATTCCACTTCAAGCATATAATGTGGGGGAAACGTCAATCCTAGGCACTGCAAACTCACTTCACAAAGTGCAATTTAAAGCCAACACTCACCCTTGGGTCTCTGTGCGAGGGGGCCGTGATCATCAATACTGCTGAGGATGTTTTGGGATGTTTTTCTTCACATACACAGGCAGAGTTCACATCACCATTTTTAATGGAGGGAGAGATAAGAGATCGGTAATGAATCAATACAGTCCACTCAGTGATATTTATGATCGTGATTGAAACACTCCCAGCCACATCCAATTCAGTGTCAAATACATGCAATTACGAGACTCAGTTCTCAGTTACTTAGCTCTTCTCCAATGCAAACGGGGTATTTCACTCTCCCTCTGTTGTCCTCAAGTCTCTCATCAAGCCAACACTCTCCTCTTCATTCACCAGTACTCCAATAACTGCAACCGCCCAATAAAACAACTTCTCACAGGGGAGAAAGACCAACACCAAACAGCCTCTTTCTCTTGCTTTTTATACTCTCTCAAATGCTGACGGGGCCTCACCCAAACTCTGAGTAAATTCCCCACACCTGTCGTCAATCTGTCATTTAGGGTTGTCATGGCAACAGACGCACACACAGGCCTGGGGACGGTGTTACACTCAAAGTGTCCCAACGGGAACACTGCTTCAGCGGGAATAAGTTCCATATGCTATTTGTCACACCGTGACTCTTTGGCCAGAAATATGTTCAAGAGGTCAAAAGAGGACCTCTGAATAGCTTATTTATCATCAAATGGAGTCTATAACTTTATATAGTTTGAAAAATTTTTGAGGACACTTTGACCACAAATAAGTCCAAAAGGTCAGATATGGACATCCATACGGCTTATGAAGCATCAGAAGGAGTCTATATGAGTATGAATAGAAAGCCCAAGATCGAGGACTCTTTGGCCAGAAATATGTTCAGTAGGTCAAAAGGGGCCCTCTGTATAGCTGATTTTTCATCAAAAGGAGTCTATAACTTTATATACTTTGAAAAATTTTGAGGACACATTGACCACAAATGAGTTCAAAATGTCAGATATGGACATCATATGGCTTATTAAGCATCAGAAGGAGTCTATGACTATGCATAGGAAGCCCAAGATCAAGGACTCTTTGGCCAGAAATATGTTCAGGAGGTCAAAAGGGGACTTCTGAAAAGCTGATTTATCATCAAAAGGATTCTATAACTTTATATAGTTTGAGAATTTTTGAGGACACTTTGACCACAAATAAGTTCAAAAGGTCAGATATGGACATCAATATGGCTTATTAAGCATCAGAAGGAGTCTATGAGTATGAATAGAAAGCCCAAGATCGAGGACTCTTTGGCCAGAAATATGTTCAGGAGGTCAAAAGGGGACTTCTGAAAAGCTGATTTTTCATCAAAAGGAGTCTATAACTTTATATAGTTTGAAAAATTTTGAGAACACTTTGACCACAAATAAGTTCAAAAGGTCAGATATGGACATCTCTATGGCTTATGAAGCATCAGAAGGAGTCTATATGTATAGAAAACCCAAGATCGAGGACTCTTTGGCCAGAAATATGTTTAGGAGGTCAAAAGGGAACCTCTGTATAGCTGATTTATCATCAAATGGATTCCATAACTTTATAAAGTTTGAAAAATTTTGAGGACACTTTGACAACAAATTAGTTCAAAAGGTCAGATATGGACATCTATATGGCTTATGAAGCATCAGAAGGAGTCTATGAGTATGAATAGAAAACCCAAGATCGAGGACTCTTTGGCCAGAAATATGTTCAGAAGGTCAAATGGGGACATCTGTATAGCTGATTTATAATCAAAAGGAGTCTATAACTTTATATAGTTTGAACAAATTTGAGGACACTTTGACCACAAATAAATTCAAAAGGTCAGATATGGACATCTATATGGCTTATGAAACATCAGAAGGAGTCTATGAGTATGCATAGGAAGCCCAAGATCAAGGACTCTTTGGCCAGAAATATGTTCAGGAGGTCAAAAGGGGACTTCTGAAAAGCTGATTTATCATCAAAAGGATTCTATAACTTTATATAGTTTGAAAAATTTTGAGGACACTTTGACCACAAATAAGTTCAAAAGGTCAGATATGGACATCTATATGGCTTATGAAACATCAGAAGGAGTCTATGAGTATGAATAGAAAGCCAAAGATAGAGGACTTTTTGGCCAGAAATATGTTCAGGAGGTCAAAAGGGGACCTCTGAATAGTTGATTTTTCATCAAAAGGAGTCTATAACTTTATATTCTTTGAAAAATTTTGAGGACACATTGACCACAAATGAGTTCAAAATGTCAGATATGGACATCAATATGGCTTATTAAGCATCAGAAGGAGTCTATGAGTATGCATAGGAAGCCCAAGATCAAGGACTCTTTGGCCAGAAATATGTTCAGGAGGTCAAAAGGGGACTTCTGAAAAGCTGATTTATCATCAAAAGGATTCTATAAATTTATATAGTTTGAAAAATTTTGAGAACACTTTGACCACAAATAAGTTCAAAAGGTCAGATATGGACATCTCTATGGCTTATGAAGCATCAGAAGGAGTCTATATGTATAGAAAACCCAAGATCGAGGACTCTTTGGCCAGAAATATGTTTAGGAGGTCAAAAGGGAACCTCTGTATAGCTGATTTATCATCAAAAGGATTCTATAACTTTATAAAGTTTGAAAAATTTTGAGGACACTTTGACAACAAATTAGTTCAAAAGGTCAGATATGGACATCTATATGGCTTATGAAGCATCAGAAGGAGTCTATGAGTATGAATAGAAAACCCAAGATCGAGGACTCTTTGGCCAGAAATATGTTCAGAAGGTCAAATGGGGACATCTGTATAGCTGATTTATAATCAAAAGGAGTCTATAACTTTATATAGTTTGAACAAATTTGAGGACATGATGACCACAAATAAATTCAAAAGGTCAGATATGGACATCTATATGGCTTATGAAGCATCAGAAGGAGTCTATGAGTATGAATAGAAAGCCCAAGATCGAGGACTCTTTGGCCAGAAATATGTTCAGGAGGTCAAAAGGGGACCTCTGAATAGCTGATTTATCATCAAATGGAGTCTATAACTTTATATAGAATGAAAAATTCTTGAGGACACTTTGACCACAAATAAGTTCAAAAGGTCAGATATGGACATCTATATGGCTTATGAAACATCAGAAGGAGTCTATGAGTATGAATAGAAAGCCCAAGATTGAGGACTCTATGGCCAGAAATATGTTCAGGAGGTCAAAAGGGGACTTCTGAAAAGCTGATTTATCATCAAAAGGATTCTATAACTTTATATTCTTTGAAAAATTTTGAGGACACATTGACCACAAATGAGTTCAAAATGTCAGATATGGACATCAATATGGCTTATTAAGCATCAGAAGGAGTCTATGAGTATGCATAGGAAGCCCAAGATCAAGGACTCTTTGGCCAGAAATATGTTCAGGAGGTCAAAATGGGACTTCTGAAAAGCTGATTTATCATCAAAAGGATTCTATAACTTTATATAGTTTGAAAATTTTTGAGGACACTTTGACCACAAATAAGTCCAAAAGGTCAGATATGGACATCTCTATTGGTTATGAAGCATCAGAAGGAGTCTATGAGTATGCATAGGAAGCCCAAGATCAAGGACTCTTTGGCCAGAAATATGTTCAGGAGGTCAAAAGGGGACTTCTGAATAGCTGATTTATCATCAAAAGGATTCTATAACTATATATAGCAGGGTTCACCAATCTCGGTCCTGGAGGTCCGCTGTCCTGCAGAGTTTAGCTCCAACCAGCTCCTACACACCTGTTTGAAAGTTTCTAGTATGCCTAGTGAGACCTTGATTAGCTGGTTCAGGTGTGTTTAATTGGGGTTGGAGCTAAACTCTGCAGGACAGCGGCCCTCCAGGACCGAGATTGGTGAACCCTGATATATAGAATGAAAAATTCTTGAGGACACTTTGACCACAAATAAGTTCAAAAGGTCAGATATGGACATCTATATGGCTTATGAAACATCAGAAGGAGTCTATGAGTATGAATAGAAAGCCCAAGATCGAGGACTCTTTGGCCAGAAATATGTTCAGGAGGTCAAAAGAGGACCTCTGAAAAGCTGATTTATCATCAAAAGGATTCTATAACTTTATATAGTTTGAAAAATTTTGAGGACACTTTGACCACAAATAAGTCCAAAAGGTCAGATATGGACATCTCTATTGGTTATGAAGCATCAGAAGGAGTCTATGAGTATGAATAGAAAGCCCAAGATCGAGGACTCTTTGGCCAGAAATATGTTCAGGAGGTCAAAAGGGGACTTCTGAAAAGCTGATTTATCATCAAAAGGATTCTATAACTTTATATAGTTTGAAAAATTTTGAGGACACTTTGACCACAAATAAGTTCAAAAGGTCAGATATGGACATCTCTATTGGTTATGAAGCATCAGAAGGAGTCTATAAGTATGAATAGAAAGCCCAAGATCAAGGACTCTTTGGCCAGAAATATGTTCAGGGGGTCAAAAGGGGACCTCTGAATAGCTGATTTATCATCAAAAGGAGTCTATAACTTTATATAGTTTGAAAAATTTTGAGGAAACTTTGACCACAAATAAGTTCAAAAGGTCAGATATGGACATCTATATGGCTTATGAAACATCAGAAGGAGTCTATAAGTATGTATATAAAGCCAAAGATAGAGGACTCTTTGGACAGAAATATGTTCAGGAGGTCAAAAGGGGACCTCTGAATAGCTGATTTTTCATCAAATGGAGTCTATAACTTTATATAGTTCGAAACATTTTTGAGGACACTTTGACCACAAATAAGTACAAAAGGTCAGATATGGACATCTATATGGCTTATGAAACATCAGAAGGAGTCTATTAGTATGTATATAAAGCCAAAGATAGAGGACTCTTTGGACAGAAATATGTTCAGGAGGTCAAAAGGGGACCTCTGAATAGCTGATTTTTCATCAAAAGGAGTCTATAACTTTATATTCTTTGAAAAATTTTGAGGACATATTGACCACAAATGAGTTCAAAATGTCAGATATGGACATCAATATGGCTTATTAAGCATCATCAGAAGGAGTCTATGAGTATGAATAGAAAGCCCAAGATCGAGGACTCTATGGCCAGAAATATGTTCAGGAGGTCAAAAGGGGACCTCTGAATAGCTGATTTATCATAAAATCGAGTCTATAACTTTATATAGAATGAAAAATTCTTGAGGACACTTTGACCACAAATAAGTTCAAAAGGTCAGATATGGACATCAATATGGCTTATTAAGCATCAGAAGGAGTCTATGAGTATGCATAGGAAGCCCAAGATCAAGGACTCTTTGGCCAGAAATATGTTCAGGAGGTCAAAAGGGGACTTCTGAAAAGCTGATTTATCATCAAAAGGATTCTATAACTTTATATAGTTTGAAAAATTTTGAGGACACTTTGACCACAAATAAGTCCAAAAGGTCAGATATGGACATCTCTATTGGTTATGAAGCATCAGAAGGAGTCTATAAGTATGAATAGAAAGCCCAAGATCGAGGACTCTTTGGCCAGAAATATGTTCAAGAGGTCAAAAGAGGACCTCTGAATAGCTTATTTATCATCAAATGGAGTCTATAACTTTATATAGTTTGAAACATTTTTGAGGACACTTTGACCACAAGTAAGTTCAAAAGGTCAGATATGGACATCTATATGGCTTATGAAGCATCAGAAGGAGTCTATGAGTATGTATATAAAGCATAAGATCGAGGACTCTTTGGCCAGAAATATGTTCAGGAGGTCAAAAGGGGACATCTGAATAGCTGATTTTTCATCAAATGGAGTCTATAACTTTATATAGTTTGAAATATACAGTCATATAAATATACTGTCAGCTATACAGAGGTTCCCTTTTGACCTACTGAACATATTTCTGGCCAAAGAGTCCTCGATCTTGGGCTTTCTATACATACTCATAGACTCCTTCTGATGCTTCATAAGCCATATAGATGACCATATCTGATCTTTTGAACTTATTTGTGGTCAAAGTGTCCTCAAAATTTTTCAAACTATATAAAGTTATAGAATCCTTTTGATGATAAATCAGCTATTCAGAAGTACCCTTTTGACCTCCTGAACATATTTCTGGTCAAGGAGTCCTTGACCTTGGGCTTTCTATACATACTCATAGATTCCTTCTGATGCTTCATAAGCCATATAGATGTCCATATCTGACCTTTTGAACTTATTTGTGGTCAAAGTGTCCTCAAAATTTTTCAAACTATATAAAGTTATAGACTCCTTTTGATGAAAAATCAGCTATTCAGAGGTCCCCTTTTGACCTCCTGAACATATTTCTGGCCAAAGAGTCCTCTATCTTGGGCTTTATATACATACTCATAGACTCCTTCTGATGTTTCATAAGCCATATAGATGTCCATATCTGACCTTTTGTACTTATTTGTGGTCAAAGTGTCCTCAAGAATTTTTCATTCTATATAAAGTTATAGACTCCTTTTGATGAAAAATCAGCTATTCAGAGGTCCCCTTTTGACCTCCTGAACATATTTCTGGCCAAAGAGTCCTCGATCTTGGGCTTTCTATACATACTCATAGACTCCTTCTGATGCTTCATAAGCCATATAGATGTCCATATCTGACCTTTTGAACTTATTTGTGGTCAAAGTGTTCTCAAAATTTTTCAAACTATATAAAGTTATTGAATCCTTTTGATGAAAAATCAGCTATTCAGAGGTCCCCTTTTGACCTCCTGAACATATTTCTGGCCAAAGAGTCCTCTATCTTGGGCTTTATATACATACTCATAGACTCCTTCTGATGTTTCATAAGCCATATAGATGTCCATATCTGACCTTTTGTACTTATTTGTGGTCAAAGTGTCCTCAAGAATTTTTCATTCTATATAAAGTTATAGACTCCATTTGATGATAAATAAGCTATTCAGAGGTCCTCTTTTGACCTCTTGAACATATTTCTGGCCAAAGAGTCCTCTATCTTGGGCTTTATATACATACTCATAGACTCCTTCTGATGTTTCATAAGCCATATAGATGTCCATATCTGACCTTTTGTACTTATTTGTGGTCAAAGTGTCCTCAAGAATTTTTCATTCTATATAAAGTTATAGACTCCATTTGATGGTAAATCAGCTATTCAGAGGTCCCTTTTTGACCCCCTGAACATATTTCTGGCCAAAGAGTCCTCTATTTTGGGCTTTCTATTCATACTCATAGACTCCTTCTGATGCTTCATAACCAATAGAGATGTCCATATCTGACCTTTTGGACTTATTTGTGGTCAAAGTGTCCTCAAAATTTTTCAAACTATATAAAGTTATAGAATCCTTTTGATGATAAATCAGCTTTTCAGAAGTCCCCTTTTGACCTCCTGAACATATTTCTGGCCAAAGAGTCCTTGATCTTGGGCTTCCTATGCATACTCATAGACTCCTTCTGATGCTTCATAAGCCATATAGATGTCCATATCTGACCTTTTGAACTTATTTGTGGTCAAAGTGTCCTCAAAATTTTTCAAACTATATAAAGTTATAGAATCCTTTTGATGAAAAATCAGCTATTCAGAGGTCCCCTTTTGACCTCCTGAACATATTTCTGGCCAAAGAGTCCTCGATCTTGGGCTTTCTATACATACTCATAGACTCCTTCTGATGCTTCATAAGCCATATAGATGTCCATATCTGACCTTTTGTACTTATTTGTGGTCAAAGTGTCCTCAAGAATTTTTCATTCTATATAAAGTTATAGACTCCATTTGATGATAAATAAGCTATTCAGAGGTCCTCTTTTGACCTCTTGAACATATTTCTGGCCAAAGAGTCCTCTATCTTGGGCTTTATATACATACTCATAGACTCCTTCTGATGTTTCATAAGCCATATAGATGTCCATATCTGACCTTTTGTACTTATTTGTGGTCAAAGTGTCCTCAAGAATTTTTCATTCTATATAAAGTTATAGACTCCATTTGATGGTAAATCAGCTATTCAGAGGTCCCTTTTTGACCTCCTGAACATATTTCTGGCCAAAGAGTCCTCGATCTTGGGCTTTCTATTCATACTCATAGACTCCTTCTGATGCTTCATAAGCTATATAGATGTCCACCTTTTGAACTTATTTGTGGTCAAAGTGTCCTCAAAAATGTTTCAATCTATATAAAGTTATAGACTCCTTTTGATTATAAGTCCCCTTTTGACCTCCTGAACATATTTCTGGCCAAAGAGTCCTTGATCTTGGGCTTTTTATACATACTCATAGACGCCTTCTGATGCTTCATAAGCCATATAGATGTCCATATCTGACCTCTTGAACTTATTTGTGGTCAAAGTGTCCTCAAAATTTTTTCAAACTATATAAAGTTATAGTCTCCTTCTGATGATAAATCATCTATACAGAGGTCCCCTTTTGACCTACTGAACATATTTCTGGCCAAAGAGTCCTAAAAGATCAACACTATACATTCAGACTGATATCATTGGATGTTATATCATCCCGACAAAAGTCCATATTTGACATACTGAATTTTTTTCTGGCCTAGTACTCGAAATTTGACCTTTCCATATATACTCGTTGACTTTTTCTGATGTTACGTCAGCCATACAGAAGTCTATATTTGACCCAAGGAACATATTTCTTGCCAAAGAGTCCTCGATCTTGGGCTTTCTATACATACTCATAAATTTCTTCTGATGCTTCATAAGCCATATAGATGTCCATATCTGTCCTTTTGAACTTATTTCTGGTCAAATGTCCTCAAAATTTTTCAAACTATATAAAGTTATAGACTCCTTCTGATAATAAATCAGCTATACAAAGGTCACCTTTTGACCTTCTGAACATATTTCTGGCCAAAGAGTTCTTGAACATTGTCTTGCTCAACATCAATTCATCAACATCAACATCAACATCAACATCAATTTCTACAGATTGACTTCTTGTGATGTTATATTAACCAGCCAGCAGTCTATTTTTGACCTACTGAAAATATTTCTGGCCAGAGTCCGTGAACATTTACTCACTTTAAAATATAGACTGACTTCTTGCAATGCCAAACCAGGCAGGCAGTAGTCCATATTTGACCGATTGAAAAAAAATTTGACCAAAGAGTTCTCAAAAGGATTTTGTCTGTCATAATCTATAGACTCCTTCTGATGTCCGAAAATATTACTGGCCAAAGAGTCCTTAAAGATTAACACTATACATTCAGATTGATATCTTCGGATGTTATATCATCATGACAAAAGTCCATATTTGACATACTGAAATTTTTTCTGGTCAAAGAGTCTCAACTTTACCATTCTATATATACTCATTGACTCTTTCTGATTCTTCATTAGCTATATAGATGTCCATATCTGGCGAATTGAAAATATTTTTGGCAAAAAGGTCCTCACAAGTTAACTTACTAAATACTCATAGACTTCTTCTGATGATACATCACTTTAACAGGTATGTGACCCTCTGAATATATTTTTGGCCAAAGAATCATTGAACATTAACTCTCTATACATATTGACTCAAGAGTCAAAATTTGACCTCTTTTGGTCTGATCTATCATCAGATGGAGTCTATAATTTTACATAGTTTAAAAACTTTTGAGGAACCTTTGACCAGAAATAATAATAAGTCATAAATATGGACATAAATATGGCTTATGAAGAATCAGAAGGAGACTATGAGTATGTATAGAAAGTTCAAGATTGGCCACAAATATGTCCCTTGGGTCAATTATGGACTTCTTTATGGCTGATGTAACATCAGATGGAGTAAACGAGTATGTGTAGAAAGAAACAGCATAAGGAGTCAATGAGCATGTATAGAATGTTCAAGATCGAGGACTCTTTTACTAGAAATATGTTCAGTAGGTCAGTTATGAACAATTGTCTGGCTGATGAAACATCAGAAGGAGTCAATGAGCTTGTAAAGAAAGTTCAAAATCGAGGACTCTTTTACCAGAAATATTTTCAGTAGGTAAATTATGGAGTACGATCTCGGTTACTTGGCTGTAACCTTGTTCCCTGAGAAAGCGGAACGAGATGCTGCGCTGCTCAGCGCATTGGGAACGTCTTTAGTCGTGACCAGCTGTGAATATTGTGTGTAACACGTCGATAGAATTGACCCGGAGGTAATATAGCCTCGGTCGATGACGTCATCGGCGCGCACCCGCAACACGAGGCTATAAATAGATGAGCCACAGGTGCATCGTCAGGATATTTTGTCTGAAGAGCAGTCCTGGGACATCTTCAGCACGGCAAAGTAGCGCAGCATCTCGTTCCGCTTTCTCAGGGAACAAGGTTACAGCCAAGTAACCGAGATCGTTCCCTTTCGAAAGCTACAATCGATGCTGCGCTGCTCAGCGCATTGGGAACGAGAATACCCACGCCGCCGTGCTTGAACATGTCTGGACCCCCACGGTTGTGCAGGTGTGTTTCACAAGAACGCAAGAAGGCCTAGACATTAGCTTGTGATGTCGACTCAAGGACATGAGAGCCCGGAGTGGCATGAACATCCAAACTATAAAATCTTATGAATGTGTGCGGAGAGGACCAACCTGCCGCATCACAAACCTGTTGTAGGGGGGCACCTCTTGCCAAAGCACTAGAAGAGGCGACCCCCCTGGTGGAGTGAGCCCTAAGACCTATAGGCGAAGCTTGACCGCGCGCCTCATAAGCAAGAGCAATAGCATCCCTGACCCAATGAGACATGGTCTGCTTGGTAGCAGCTGCTCCTCTGTTACTACCACCATAACAGACGAAGAGTTGCTCTGACTTACGCCACTGGCTAGTGCGGTGAATGTAAGCCTGAAGAGCACGGACTGGACACAGTCTATGAGATTTCTCCTGCTCCGGCGTTGTGAACGGTGGAGGACAGAAGGCTTCTAGAATGACCGGATGTACAGCCGAAAATGGAACCTTAGGCAGGTAATCAGGATGAGGATGCAAAATCACTTTCACCATTCCTGGGGCAAAGTCTAAGCAGGATGGAGAGATAGACAGAGCCTGCATATCCCCAATTCTCTTCAAGGAAGTTATTGCCATGAGAAAAACCATTTTTAGAGTCAGAAGTTTATCAGACGCTGATTCTATAGGTTCAAAGGGGGTTTCAACCAGACCCTCGAGAACTGTAGCTAAGTCCCATGAAGGGATCTTGGTTTTTACTGGAGGCCTCAGTCGCCTGGCCCCATGAAGGAAGCGAGAGAGCAGAGGGTGTCTCCCGAGCGGTGCCCCGTCAACCAAGGCGTGGCAAGCCGAAAGAGCGGCCACATAAACCTTAAGAGTAGCAGGGCATGTGCCCGTTGATAATTTCTCTTGCATGAAGTCCAGAACTGAAGCAACCTGGCAGTTGACTGGATCTACATTGTGTACAACACACCATCTTTCAAAAACACCCCATTTATTGGCATAACTTTGTCTAGTGGAGGAAGCCCTAGCACTTAGAATGGTTTCAATAACGACAGGCGAAAGCCCAGTGTCCCTCAGTTGGTTCCCATCAGGGGCCAAACGTGAAGATTCCACAGGTCGGGCCTGGGATGGAATATCGTGCCCTCCGCCTGAGACAGAAGGTCCCTCCTCTCCGGAATCGCCCACGGCGAGCCGTCGAGGAGAGATATTATCTCCGAGAACCACACTCTGTTCGGCCAATGTGGCGCTATCAGTAAGAGGCAAGACCCTTGTTGGCGAACCCTGGCTAGAACTCCCGGGAGCAGAGAGACTGGAGGAAACGCATACAGGCGCAACTTGGGCCATGTGTGCGCCATCGCATCCAGACCCAATGGAGCTGGGTGACTCAGAGAGAAGTAAAGGGGACATTGCGCTGTCTGTTGTGAGGCGAAGAGGTCCACCTCCGCTTTGTAAAATTTGGTCCAAATCTGTTTCACTACTTCCGGGTGGAGTTTCCATTCCCCCGTCGGTAGTGTCTGTCTGGACAATAGATCTGCTCCCACATTCAAATGCCCTGGAATGTATACTGCCCTGAGTGACAGGAACTTGTCCTGGGCCCAGAGAAAAATCTGCCTCGCTATTCTGTTCAGATTGCTTGAGCGCAGACCTCCCTGGTGATTTATATAAGAAACTGCCGCTGTGTTGTCCACCCGCACTAGGACATGACAGCCCCTCAATTGATGGAGAAAATATTTCAGAGCCAGAAATACGGCCATCAGCTCGAGGCAATTGATGTGCCAATCGAGCTGATGGCCCTCCCATTCCCCTTGAGCTGGACGGCCATCTAAGACCGCTCCCCAGCCCATCAGGGAGGCGTCCGTCGTTAGCAGTCTGCGACGACACGGCGCCCCTAGAGTGGGACCCAAGGTGAGGAACCGGGGTCTGAGCCACGGAGATAGTGTACGAAGCCCGCGGCGCGTCACTTTTATTAGCCTTTGAGGATTGGCTCTTGGATGAAATCCTCTGGCTTTTAGCCACAACTGAAACGGTCTCATGTGCAACAGCCCCAGAGGAATCACCGTGGATACTGACGCCATGAAACCTAACATTTTTTGGTACTGACGAACAGTGCGTTCTTGGCCTAGCCTGACTTTGCTCATGGTCTGCCGAATGGTCTCGATTCAAGCGGGAGACAGTTGTGCCCGCATCGTGATCGAATCCCAGACGATCCCGAGATAAGTCGTTCTCTGGGCAGGAGAAAGAACACTTTTCTTGGTGTTGAGTCTCAACCCTAGAGAAACTAGATGAGCTAACACGATGTCTCTGTGTTGAAGCGCCATCTCTCGCGATTGTGCTAGTATTAACCAATCGTCGATGTAATTCAAAATGCGAATGCCCTGGAGTCGTAATGGAGCCAGTGCTGCATCCATGCATTTTGTGTATGTGCGGGGTGACAAGGCTAGGCCGAATGGAAGAACCCGAAATTGGTACGCTTCGCCCCCGAAAGCGAACCTCAGGAATTTCCTGTGTTGTGGCAATATTTCTATGTGAAAATATGCGTCCTTCAGATCGATCGTGACGAACCAATCGTGATGTTGAATTTGCGTCACGACTGTCTTGACGGTTAACATCTTGAACTTGAGCGCTTTGACTGAACGGTTTAAGCCTCGAAGATCTAAGATTGGACGCACCCCCCCATCCTTTTTGGGAACCAGGAAGTATCTGCTGTAATAGCCCGACTCTCTCTCTGGAAGAGGAACATGTTCTATGGCCTCTTTGCTTAAAAGAGCTTGCAGCTCTTGTGACAGTACGTGCATCAGCTCCGGTTTCACGGAAGTGAAAACCACGCCGTTGAAACGCGGAGGACGACGAATAAATTGGATTCTGTATCCTATCTGTACTGTGCTTAATACCCACGCAGAAATGCCTGGCAGAAGTTTCCACGCTGCCAGACTTTCTGAGAGTGGTATCAATTTTAATACTTCCTTTTGAGGGGATGTTAGATGTTCCGCGTCCTGAATGACGGCAGGAAACAACGGAACATCTAACATTTCGCTGGAAACCGCTACCCCCCGAGGCACGAGAGGTGGCGGGGATGGAGTGGTTTTGTGAGGGTAGCGGGAAGGGACGAATAGTTCTTGAACGCGCCCCATCCCGCGGGGGACTACCCCCACTAGATTGGGCGCCAGACCATCAGGACTTTCTCTTTCTATTGATAATAGTCCTGAGGTCTGGCTTGGGAGGTTGCTGAGTCTGGCGAGTCTGCCTCCAGTCTCTCTGAGGGGGAGCGCGACTCGCCACGCTCTGCTTTTTCACCTCCCTGGCTTTTGAAGGACCGGGGCGGGGCTGGGTGGCCGACGGCCCCTCCCCTTGAGTGCGGCGAGGAAGGAACTGAACGTACGCCTCTTCGTGTTTTTTTACGTCCTTAAACCTATTAACGACTGTATTAACGGCATCGCCGAACAAGCCTGATGGTGACACAGGTGAGTCTAATAAAAAAACACGATCCTTATCTCTGATGCCAGTGAGATTGAGCCACAGGTGCCTCTCCGTGCTGACCAAAGCGGACATAGAACGGCCGATGGCGCGAGCCGTTTGCTTGGTCGCGCGAAGAGACAGGTCTGTGGCTCGGCGCAGTTCAGAAAACGCTTCCTCATCGATAGTAGTGCCTGCACTCAAATCCTTCAACAGGTCAGCCTGGTACGCCTGTAACACTGCCATAGTGTGCAGCGCAGCACCAGCCTGACCTGCAGCTTGATAAACTTTCCCTACGAGCGCTGATGTTGTTCTACATGGCTTCGAAGGGAGGGTAGGTCTCTTTAACGAAGATGCCGCGCCAGGCGAGAGATAGCCCGCGAGCGTCTCTTCAACCTGTGGCATCTCCGTATACCCCCGCGACTTCGCACCCACGATAGTCGAAAAAGTCGACGTCAAGGGTACAAAGACACGGGAAGTATATGGTTTACTCCATGACTTAGATAGTTCGTCATGGAGGTCCTCGAAAAAGGGGAGAGACTGATGTTGCGTTCTCTCCCCCCTGCCACCGGACAGAAACCTATCCCCTAGCTTAGACTGTTTGGGGGTCTCTTGTTCGCGTGGCCAGTCAAGCTGTAACCTGGCCACCGCGCGAGTAACCACCTCGAGTAATTCCTCGACAGATCTTTTATCGTGAGAGGAATGCTCAGAGGCGGGCTGCTCGTGGTCCGAAGACCCAAGAGATATATCATCCCCCTCGTGAACCGAAGAAGCGCCGGAGCGCGCTTCGAGATCACCAGGAAGGATGCGTGGATCTGGTGATGCAGCAAGCGAAAGGGACGGACCCGTCTCTTGCTCATCATGCAGATCCATACGAGAGCCCCACGATGGTAATGCGGGTGCGGTCTGGAAATAGTTCAGACGAGAACGAAGCATTTTGACTGTAAGCTGGTCGCAATGCTCGCACCCGCCTTTCTCTATCGCCAGAACCGCGTGCTCTTCCCCCAAACAAACAAAACAGTAATCGTGTGTATCCAGCTCAGACATGGGACGGGAGCATGGAGGAACACAACGCTTACTGCTTTGTTGACTCATTTCTCTTTCTTTTTTTACTTTTTAAACTCTTTATTGTAGCGTGAGAGAAAAAGATTTGAGAATGAGAAATTTCTGCACACTGCCTGACAAAACTAACTCCTAACACAGATCTGTAGTCAGATAAGAGGTAGAGAGAGAGTGTTTGCGTACACACATGCACAGAATGGTCTGAAGACAAAAGACCTGACGATGCACCTGTGGCTCATCTATTTATAGACTCGTGTTGCGGGTGCGCGCCGATGACGTCATCGACCGAGGCTATATTAACTCCGGGTCAATTCTATCGACGTGTTACACACAATATTCACAGCTGGTCACGACTAAAGACGTTCCCAATGCGCTGAGCAGCGCAGCATCGATTGTAGCTTTCGAAAGGGAACTCTCTGGCTGATGAAGCACTAAAAGGAATCAATGAGCATGTATAGAAAGTTCAAGTACATAGACTCTTTGGCCAGAAAAAAAAGAAAAAAAAAGTCATTATGGACAGTTGTCTGGCCGATGTACTATCTGAAGGAGTCTATAAGTGTGAATAGAAAGTTCAAGGACAAGGACTCTTCAGTCAGAAATATGTTCAACAAGTTAAATCTGAACACTTTATGGCTAAAGAAACAAAATAAGGCTTCACTGAGAATGTATAGAAAGTTCAAAATCGAGGACTCTTTTACCAGAAATATTTTCAGTAGGTCCATTATTGACTACTGTCTGGCTGATGAAACACTAAAAGGAGTCAGTTAGCATATACAAAATTTTCAAGTCAGAAATATGTTCAACATGTCAAATCTGGACTTCTGTATGGCTAAAGAAACAAAATAAGGCATCACTGAGAATGTATAGAAAGTTCAAAATCGAGAACTCTTTTACTTCAATAGTCAATATCTACAATTGTCTGGCCGGTGTACTATCTGAAAGAGTCTATAAGTATGAATAGAAAGTTCAAGATCGAGGACTCTTCGGTCAGAAATATGTTCATTATGTCAAATCAGAACTACTGCATGGCTGATGAAACACCAGAAAGAGTCTATGAGTATGTTTAAAAGGTTCAAGATCGAGGACTCTTTTGCCAGAAATATGTTTAGTGGGTCAAATATGGACTGCTGTCTGGCTGATGAATCAGAAGTCAATGAAGATTGAGGAAGAAGATTATGAATAGAAAGTTCAAGTTCAAAGACTCTTCAGGTAGAAATATGTTCAGTGGGTCAATTATCTATATGGAGTCACTGAGAATCTATAGAAAGTTCAAGACAGAGGACTCTTTTACTATAAATATGTTCAGAGGGTCAATTATGGACTATTGTCTGCTTGTGAAACATCAGAAGGAGTCAATGAGCCTATATAGAAAGTTCAAGTTCAAGACTCTTCGGGCAGCAATATGTTCAGTAGGTCAATTATGGACTAATGTCTGGCTGATGAAACACTAAAAGGAGTCAATTAGCATGTACAGAATGTTCAAGTTCATGGACTTGTTGGCCAGAAATATGTTTAATAATTAATATGGACAATTGTCTGTCTGATGTACTTTCTGAAAGAGTCTATAATTATGAATAGAAAGTTCAAGATCAAAAACTCTTTGGTCAGAAATATGTTCAGCATGTCAAATCTGGACTTCTGTATGGCTGAAGAAACATCAGAAGTAAATGATTATGTATAGAAAGTTCAAGTTCGTAGACTCTTCGGGCAGAAAAATGTTCAGTAGGTCAAATGTGGACAATTATCTGGCTGATGAAACATCAGAAGGAGTATGTATAGAAAGAATAAGATCAAGGTCTCTTTGGCCAGAAATATGTTCAATTGATCAAATTTTGAAATATTGCTGTTGTAAAATCAGGAGTCATTGAGTATGTATTGAAAAATGTTCATAGACTCATTGGTCAGAAATAGGTTGTCATATTGATACAATACAATACAATTAAGTTTTGCTATTGTAACATCAGAAGGAGTCAATGTATAGAGAAATCAAGATTATAAACCCATCGCTCAGAAATGAGTTTAGTAGTCAATTATGGATAATTTTTTGGCTGAAGTACTATCTGAAAGCGTCTATGAGTATGTATAGAAAGATCAAGGACTCTTCCAGCCAGAAATATGTTCAATTGTCAAATATGGATAATAGCCTGGGTGATGAAAAATCAGAAGGAGATAGTAATTATGTATAGATAATTAAAGTTATAGGTCTCTTTGGCCAGATATATGTTCAATGGGTCAAATTTGGACTAACAATATGGTTGATTTAACATCAAAAGTAGTCGATGAGAATGCATATAAACACAACTTTTGACGACTCTTTTGGCCAGAAATATGTTCTCTTGGTCAAATATGGACTACTGTATGGTGGATGTAAAATCAAAAATAGTCTAGGAGAAGGAACAGTAAGTTAAACTTTGATGATTCTTTTGCCAGAAATATGTTCAGTAGGTCAATAATTGACTTCTGTCTCAATGATGAAACATCAGAACAAGCCTATGATTATGTATAGAACGATCAAGATCGAGGACACTTTGGTTATAGAAATGTTCAATAGGTCAAATTTGAACTATACTGTATGGCTGATGAAACATCAGAAGGATTGTAAAAGCAATTAGTCTAGAAATTTAAAGTTCAAGATCTCATGTCTAGAAATATGTTCAAAATATAACATTTGAACTACTGTTCAAATACATTGGCTAGCAGATAATTAATTAACAAGTCTACAAGTATGTTTAGAAAGTTCAAGATCGAGGACTCTATGGTCAGAAATATATTCAATGGGTCAAGTATGGACATCTTTCAGGCTGATGAAACATCGGAAGCTGTCAATGAGCATGTACAGAAAGGTCAAGATCATGGACTCTTTGACCAGAAATATGTTAGTAGGTCAAATATGGACTTTTGTATGGCTAATGTATTAGTGTTCTTCGGACCAAATGGTCCCAAAATGTTTAAATAAAAAAATGTATAAAATCATAGCTTCATCGGAATGGTCCGAAATTTGGTGACTTTGTTGGTACTTGGTATATGAACACCCAAAAAAATTGACGACAGGATTTGAATAGTCTAAGTGGTTGTAAAAAAAATAGTCACACTCAAGGTCTTCGGGACCAAATGGTCCGCCATAGGAAATGAATGGGAAATTGGCAAAAATGTGAAAATACAGAGTTTTTTTGTGCGTACAATTTACAAATCAGCCACGATCCAGAAAAAAAGCACACAACAGTGAAGGGGTGAATCTATAAAACATCAAGAGTGCAAAACAGACACATCCACACACACACACACACACACAAACACACTTTTATACACATACACACTAATAAATTCAGATTACATAAATCTATTTTGAATTTTTTTAAATCACAGCTTCTTCGGAATGTTACGAAACTAGGTGACTTTTATGGTATTAGGTATGTGAACACACAAAAAATATTGAGGTCATGATCCAAGCATGCTAAGTGGTCATCACACTTCTGCTCTTTGGTCAAAAATGACCCCCATAGGAAATTAATGGGAAATTGTGTTTCCCATTCAAGGTTGTAAAATCAACAACCTGAAAAAAAATTGGCAAATATGTGCAAAAATCACTAGAATTCGCAAGCCTTTCTACAGAAAGCTGTAAATCCATCTAGTGGTAAAAATGTGCTATTGCGTGATAAAAATGCTCAGTGTATCCACCAGATGGCATCCATCTCATTTAAAAAATTGATTTCATGAGGCCTAGGCTTGACTCTAAAATGAAATACAGCTTTAATAAAAAATTTGTCAAAAATTCATATATATAAAAAATTTCTACAAATCAGCCAGGATGCAGAAAAAAAGGACTCAACAGTGAAGGGGTGAATCTCTAAAACATCAAGAGTGCAAAACAGTCACTCACACACACACACACACAAATGAAAGCTAATTTTGGGAAATGTGTGAAATAAAAGCAATTATTCATCAATGTAAGACATAAAGTGCACAGCAATGAAAGCATGAGACTCAGACTGTAAGCATCAAGGTTGTAAAATAGACACACTCTCACACACACACACACACACACACACACACACACACACACATAGGAAAATGTGAAACTGTAACAGAGAAATGTGAAAATATGTGAAATAAAATCAATGAATCAAATAAAGGAGAGACACTGGAGTAATTTCTAAGGATTGAGTTCATTGAATTCAAAATGTTTATTGTGTAAGATTAATAAAAATATGTTATGACTGAAAGAATTGCATTTTTATTAAGTTAGAATTAAGTTAGAATTAAACATTGGGTAACAAAATCCTTTCCATTTGTTCTCTTTCTAATGCAATGTTCAGGTTTGACTGTATTATAAAGTAAAACTGGCACTTCAAATTACCATTTAAACCAAACAAAAAAAAAAAGACAAAAATAGTCATTGAGAATCTGTTATTATATTTTAAAATCAACAACCTGAAAAAAAATTGGCAAATATGTGCACAAATCACTAGAATTCGCAAGCCTTTCTACAGAAAGCTGTAAATCCATCTAGTGGTAAAAATGTGCTATTGCGTGATAAAAATGCTCAGTGTATCCACCAGATGGCACCCATCTCATTTAAAAAATTGATTTCATGAGGCCTAGGCTTGACTCTAAAATGAAATACAGCTTTAATAAAAAAAAATTACAAAAAATTCTATTATATTCAATGGGAAAAAATGGGTCATAATTATTGCATAAATATTAATTATAAATCATAAAATTATCTCAAAACACCAAAAAAGAAAAGAAAAAATATTATAAAAAACAAGTAAAAAAAAAATGATGATTTTTTTTTATAAATATTATTCCCACCCTCCCGGACCATTTGGTCCCGAAGGTCTTGAGTGTGACTCTGAAATGAAGGACACCAGAGGGTTAAGAGAAGTCAATAAGCAGAGAAAGTTAATGTTCAAAGACTCTTTGGCCACAGATGTGTTTAGTATTTCAAATAGGAACCTCTGTATGGCTGAATTAACATAATAAGAAACCCTTTGAGGACCATTTGACCAGAAATAAGTTCAATAGGTCAGATATAGATATCTATATGGCTTATGTAACATTAGAAGGAGTCTATGAGTATGTATAGAAAGGTCAAGATCGAGAACTCTATGGCCATAAATATATTCCTTGGGTCAAATATGGACTTCTGTATGGCTGATTTAACATCAGAAGGAGTCTATGAGTTTCTAAGAGTAAAAAACATTTTGAGGATTCTTTGGCCAAAAACATGTTAAATCAGCCAAATATGGCTACAGTCTGGCTGATATAGCATCACAAGAAGTCTTTATGGTAGGAGAAATATAAATAGTAAGGTAAATGTTCAAGGTCTCTGGCCAGAAATATATTCAGAAGGTCAAATATGGACTTCTGTATGGCTGATTTAACATCAGAAGGAGTCTATACATTTATGATAGACAAAATCCTTTTGAGAACACTTTGGTCAAATATGGACTACTGTCTGCCTCATTTTACATTACGAGAAGTCAGTCTATATGTATAGTGAGTTGATGTTCACGGACTCTGGCCAGAAATATGTTCACTAGGTCAAAAATAGACTACTGGCTGGTTAATATAGCATCACAAGATGTCAATCTATAGTATAGCAAGACAATGTTCAAGAACTGTTTGGCCAGAAATATGTTCAGAAGGTGACCTTTGTATAGCTGATTTATTATCAGAAGGAGTCTATAACTTTATATAGTTTGAAAAATGTTAGGACACTTTGACCACAAATAAGTTCAAAAGGTCAGATATGGACATCTATATGGCTAATGAGGCATCAGAAGGAGTCTATGAGTATGTATAGAAAGCATAAGATCGAGGACTCTTTGGCCAGAAATATGTTCTGGAGGTCAAAAGGGGACCTGGTATAGCTGATTTATCATCAAAAGGAGTCTATAACTTTCTATAGTTTGAAAAAATGTTAGGACACTTTGACCACAAATAAGTTCAAAAGGTCAGATATGGACATCTATATGGCTTATGAGGCATCAGAAGGAGTCTATGAGTATGTATAGAAAGCATAAGATCGAGGACTCTTTGGCCAGAAATATGTGCAGCAGGTCAAACATGGACTACTGTCTTGCTAATACAACGTCACAAGAAGTCAGTAAGTAAGGTCAGTAAGAACTCTTTGGACAGAAAATATGTTCTGTAGGTCAAAGAGGGACCTCTGTAGGCCTGATTTGACACATGACATATGTGCATTGGCATTGCACAATAACTAACTTATTCATTTATTCTTTTAAGGGAAATTACTGCATGTACCTCTTGCGTTACAATGCATAGAATAAACTACTTCATACCTCATGTGCAATGAAAACATAACATGAGTGTTGCATTGCACAAACGATCTAAGAATTAGCGTTGAATAATTATGTAGTATTAGTATATCTAACTATATCAGTTAGATATTTTATGCAGTGGAATGTAGATAGTTGAGATAGTTATTGTATGTTTGTGATGCACTCATAGCTTATATGTTATTCTTCAATGCACAAAGTTTGATCTTGTGTGAAATGCAATGCAATAGCACATATTGTATTTCCTCAAAGCAAAACGCAATGTAGTTTGGGAATGAGTTACTTCTGGTGTGTAATGCAATACAAGAAGTGCATAGCCTATATGTTATTCTTCAATGCACAACGTTAGATCGTTAGTGCAATGCAATGCAACAGCACACATGTTATCTCTTTAATGAACATGGGATTGAGTTAGTTCTAGTGTGCAATGCAATGCAAAAAGTGTATAACCTATATGTTATTCTTCAGTGCACAACGTTAGATCGTTAGTGCAATGCAATGCAACAACACACATACCATCTCTTTAATGAACATGGGAATGGTTAAGGTCTAGTGTGCAATGCGATGCAATGCAAAAAGTGCATAACCTATATGTTATTCTTCAGTGCACAAAGTTAGATCGTTAGTGTAATGCAATGCAATGCAATGCAGTACAAGGCTTTGCAAACCAATGCAATGCAATGCAACAACACACGTTATGTCTTTAATGAACATGGGAATGGTTAAGGTCTAGTGTGCAATGCAATGAAATGCAAAAAGTGTATAACCTATATGTTATTCTTTAGTGCACAAAGTTAGATCGTTACTGCAATGCAATGCAATGCAATGCAGTGCAAAGCATTGCAAATCAATGCAATGCAATGCAATGCAATGCAACAACACACGTTATGTATTTAATGAACATGGGAATGATTTAGTTCTGGTGTGCAATACAATGCAATGCAAAAAGTGCATAACCTATATGTTATTCTTCAGTGCACAACGTTAGATCGTTTGTGCAATGCAATGCAATGCAATGCAATGCACCAACAAACGTTATCTCTTTTATGAACATGGAATGATTTAGTTCTGGTGTGCAATGCAGTGCAAAAAGTGCATAACATGTTATTCTTCAGTGCACAACGTTAAATCGTTAGTGCAATGCAATTCAATTCAATGCAATGCAATGCAAAGCAACAACAGACATATCATCTCTATAATGAACTTGGGAATGATTTTGTTCTGGTGTGCAATGCAATGCGAAAAGAGCATAACCTATATGTTATTCTTCAGTGCACAACATTAGATCGTTAGTGCAATACAATGCAGTGCAAAGTAATGCAAAGCAATGCAAATGAATGTAATGCAATGCAATACAATGCAATGCAACAACACACGTTATGTATTTAATGAACATGGGAATGATTTAGTTCTGGTGTACAATGCAATGCAAAAAGTGCATAACCTATATGTTATTCTTCATTGCACAACGTTAGAGCGTTAGTGTAATGCAATGCAATGCGGTGCAAAGCAATGCAAATCAATATAGTGCAATACAATGCAATGAAAAACACTCGTTATGTCTTTAATCAACATGGGAATGAGGTAGTTCTGGTGTGCAATGCAATGCGAAAAGTGCATAACATATATGTTATTCTTCAGTGCACAACGTTAGATCGTTAGTGCAATGCAATGCAATGCAATGCAATGCAGTGCAAATCAATGCAATGCAATGCAACAACACACGTTATGTCTTTAATCAACATGGGAATGAGGTAGTTCTGGTGTGCAATGCAATGCAATGCAAAAAGTGCATAACATATGTTATTCTTCAGTGCACAACGTTAAATCGTTAGTGCAATGCAATTCAATTCAATACAATGCAATGCAATGCAATGCAATAACACACATATCATCTCTATAATGAACTTGGGAATGATTTTGTTCTGGTGTGCAATGCAATGCGAAAAGAGCATAACCTATATGTTATTCTTCAGTGCACAACGTTAAATCGCTAGTGCAATGCAATTCAATTCAATGCAATGCAATGCAATAAAATGCAATGCAATGCAATAACACACATATCATCTCTATAATGAACTTGGGAATGATTTTGTTCTGGTGTGCAATGCAATGCGAAAAGAGCATAACCTATATGTTATTCGTCAGTGCACAACGTTAGATCGTTAGTGCAATGCAATGCAGTGCAAAGCAATGCAAATCAATGTAATGCAATGCAATACATTGCATTGCAATACATGGCAATACAATGCAATACAATGCAATGCAACAACACACGTTATGTCTTTAATGAACATCGGAATGATTTAGTTCTGGTGTGCAATGCAAAAAGTGCATAACCTATATGTTATTCTTCAGTGCACAACGTTAGATCGTTAGTGCAATGCAATGCAATGCAATGCAATGCAATGCAGTGCAATGCAATGCAAATAAAAGCAATGAAATGCAATGCAATACAATGCAATGCAACAACTCAGTTATGTCTTTAATCAAAGTGGGAATGAGGTAGTTCTGGTGTGCAATGCAATGCGAAAAGTGCATAACCTATATGTTATTCTTCAGTGCACAACGTTAGATCGTTAGTGCAATGCAATGCAATGCAGTGCAATGCATTGCAAATAAAAGCAATGAAATGCAATGCAATACAATGCAATGCAACAACTCACATTATGTCTTTAATGAACATGGGAGTAGTTCTGGTGTGCAATGCAATGCAAAAAGTGCATAACATATGTTATTCTTCAGTGCACAACGTTAAATCGTTAGTGCAATGCAGTGCAATTCAATGCAATGCAATGCAATGCAACAACACACATATCATCTCTATAATGAACTTGGGAATGATTTTGTTCTGGTGTGCAATGCAATGCGAAAAGAGCATAACCTATATGTTATTCTTCAGTGCACAAAGTTAGATCGTTAGTGCAATGCAATGCAGTGCAAAGCAATGCAAAGCAAAGCAAAGCAATGCATATCAATGTAATGCAATGCAATGCAATACAACAAAACACGTTATGTCTTTAATGAACATGGGAATGATTTAGTGATGATGATTTAGTTTGCATTGGTGTGCAATGCAATGCAATACGTGCACAACGTTAGATCGTTAGTGCAATGCAATGCAAATCAATGCAATGCAAATAGAATGCAATGCAACAACACACGTTATGTTTTTAATGAACATGGGAATGATTTAGTTCTGGTATGCAATGCAATGCAATGCGAAAAGTGCATAACTTATATGTTATTCTTCAGTGCACAACGTTAGATCGTTAGTTCAATGCAATGAAATGCAATGCAATGCAGTGCAAAGCAATGCAAAGCAATGCAAATAA
Organism: Squalius cephalus; assembly: GCF_949319135.1. Taxonomy (NCBI): domain Eukaryota; kingdom Metazoa; phylum Chordata; class Actinopteri; order Cypriniformes; family Leuciscidae; genus Squalius; species Squalius cephalus. The sequence goes on from NC_137139.1 coordinate 4,854,621, forward strand.
ATGCAATGCAATACAATGCAATGCAACAACACACGTTATGTCTTTAATGAACATGGGAATGATTTAGTTCTGGTGTGCAATTCAATGCAAAAAGTGCATAACCTATATGTTATTCTTGAGTGCACAACGTTACAGCGTTAGTGTAATGCAATGCAATGCAATGCAATGCAATGCAATGCAATGCAATGCAATGCAGTGCAAAGCAATGCAAATCAATATAGTGCAATACAATGCAATGCAAAAACACTCGTTATATCTTTAATCAACGTGGGAATGAGGTAGTTCTGGTGTGCAATGCAATGCGAAAAGTGCATAACCTATATGTTATTCTTCAGTGCACAACGTTAGATCGTTAGTGCAATGCAATGCAATGCAATGCAATGCAGTGCAATGCAATGCAAATAAAAGCAATGAAATGCAATGCAATGCAATACAATGCGATGCAACAACTCACGTTATGTCTTTAATGAACATGGGAATGAGGTAGTTCTGGTGTGCAATGCAATGCAAAAAGTGCATAACATATGTTATTCTTCAGTGCACAACGTTAGATCGTTAGTGCAATGCAATGCAATGCAATGCAATGCAGTGCAATGCAATGCAAATAAAAGCAATGAAATGCAATGCAATGCAAATAGAATGCAATGCAACAACACACGTTATGTTTTTAATGAACATGGGAATGATTTAGTTCTGGTATGCAATGCAATGCAATGCGAAAAGTGCATAACTTATATGTTATTCTTCAGTGCACAACGTTAGATCGTTAGTTCAATGCAATGCAATGCAATGCAATGCAGTGCAAAGCAATGCAAATAAATGCAATGCAATACAATGCAATGCAACAACACACGTTATGTCTTTAATGAACATGGGAATGATTTAGTTCTGGTGTGCAATTCAATGCAAAAAGTGCATAACCTATATGTTATTCTTGAGTGCACAACGTTACAGCGTTAGTGTAATGCAATGCAATGCAATGCAATGCAATGCAGTGCAAAGCAATGCAAATCAATATAGTGCAATACAATGCAATGCAAAAACACTCGTTATATCTTTAATCAACGTGGGAATGAGGTAGTTCTGGTGTGCAATGCGAAAAGTGCATAACCTATATGTTATTCTTCAGTGCACAACGTTAGATCGTTAGTGCAATGCAATGCAATGCAATGCAATGCAGTGCAATGCAATGCAAATAAAAGCAATGAAATGCAATGCAATGCAATACAATGCGATGCAACAACTCACGTTATGTCTTTAATGAACATGGGAATGAGGTAGTTCTGGTGTGCAATGCAATGCAAAAAGTGCATAACATATGTTATTCTTCAGTGCACAACGTTAGATCGTTAGTGCAATGCAATGCAATGCAATGCAATGCAGTGCAATGCAATGCAAATAAAAGCAATGAAATGCAATGCAATGCAAATAGAATGCAATGCAACAACACACGTTATGTTTTTAATGAACATGGGAATGATTTAGTTCTGGTATGCAATGCAATGCAATGCGAAAAGTGCATAACTTATATGTTATTCTTCAGTGCACAACGTTAGATCGTTAGTTCAATGCAATGCAATGCAATGCAATGCAGTGCAAAGCAATGCAAATAAATGCAATGCAATACAATGCAATGCAACAACACACGTTATGTCTTTAATGAACATGGGAATGATTTAGTTCTGGTGTGCAATTCAATGCAAAAAGTGCATAACCTATATGTTATTCTTGAGTGCACAACGTTACAGCGTTAGTGTAATGCAATGCAATGCAATGCAATGCAATGCAATGCAATGCAATGCAATGCAATGCAATGCAATGCAATGCAGTGCAAAGCAATGCAAATCAATATAGTGCAATACAATGCAATGCAAAAACACTCGTTATATCTTTAATCAACGTGGGAATGAGGTAGTTCTGGTGTGCAATGCAATGCGAAAAGTGCATAACCTATATGTTATTCTTCAGTGCACAACGTTAGATCGTTAGTGCAATGCAATGCAATGCAATGCAATGCAGTGCAATGCAATGCAATGCAATGCAATGCAGTGCAATGCAATGCAAATAAAAGCAATGAAATGCAATGCAATGCAATACAATGCGATGCAACAACTCACGTTATGTCTTTAATGAACATGGGAATGAGGTAGTTCTGGTGTGCAATGCAATGCAAAAAGTGCATAACATATGTTATTCTTCAGTGCACAACGTTAAATCGTTAGTGCAATGCAGTGCAATTCAATGCAACAACACACATATCATCTCTATAATGAACTTGGGAATGATTTTGTTCTGGTGTGCAATGCAATGCGAAAAGAGCATAACCTATATGTTATTCTTCAGTGCACAACGTTAGATCGTTAGTGCAATTCAATGCAATGCAATGCAACAACACACGTTATGTCTTTAATGAACATGGGAATGATTTAGTGATGATGATTTAGTTTGCATTGGTGTGCAATGCAATGCAATACGTGCACAACGTTAGTGCATTGCAATGCGGTGCAAAGCAATGCAAATAAATGCAATGCAATACAATGCAATGCAACAACACACGTTATGTCTTTAATGAACATGGGAATTATTTAGTTCTGGTGTGCAATGCAATGCAAAAAGTGCATAACCTATATGTTATTCTTCAGTGCACAACGTTAGAGCGTTAGTGCAATGCAATGCAATGCAATGCAGTGCAAAGCAATGCAAATCAATATAGTGCAATACAATGCAATGCAAAAACACTCGTTATATATTTAATCAACGTGGGAATGAGGTAGTTCTGCTGTGCAATGCAATGCGAAAAGTGCATAACCTATGTTATTCTTCAGTGAACAACGTTAGATCGTTAGTGCAATGCAATGCATTGCAATGCAATGCAGTGCAATGCAAATAAAAGAAATGAAATGCAATGCAATGCAATACAATGCGATGCAACAACTCACGTTATGTCTTTAATGAACATGGGAATGAGATAGTCCTGGTGTGCAATGCAATGCAAAAAGTGCATAACATATGTTATTCTTCAGTGCACAACGTTAAATCGTTAGTGCAATGCAGTGCAATTCAATGCAATGCAATGCAATTCAACAACACACATATCATCTCTATAATGAACTTGGGAATGATTTTGTTCTGGTGTGCAATGCAAAGCGAAAAGAGCATAACCTATATGTTATCCTTCAGTGCACAACGTTAGATCGTTACTGCAATGCAATGCAAATCAATGCAATGCAAATAGAATGAAATGCAACAACACACGTTATGTCTTTAATGAACATGGGAATGATTTAGTTCTGGTATGCAATGCAATGCAATGCGAAAAGTGCATAACTTATATGTTATTCTTCAGTGCACAAAGTTAGACCGTTAGTTCAATGCAATGCAATGCAATGCAATGCAGTGCAAAGCAATGCAAATAAATGCAATGCAATACAATGCAATGCAATGCAACAACACACGTTATGTCTTTAATGAACATGGGAATGATTTAGTTCTGGTGTGCAATGCAATGCGAAAAGTGCATAACCTATATGTTATTCTTCAGTGCACAACGTTAAAGCGTTAGTGTAATGCAATGCAATGCAATGCAGTGCAAAGCAATGCAAATCAATATAGTGCAATACATGCAATGCAAAAACACTCGTTATATCTTTAATCAACGTGGGAATGAGGTAGTTCTGGTGTGCAATGCAATGCGAAAAGTGCATAACCTATGTTATTCTTCAGTGAACAACGTTAAATCGTTAGTGCAATGCAGTGCAATTCAATGCAATGCAATGCAATGCAACAACACACATATCATCTCTATAATGAACTTGGGAATGATTTTGTTCTGGTGTGCAATGCAATGCGAAAAGAGCATAACCTATACGTTATTCTTCAGTGCACAACATTAGATCGTTAGTGCAATGCAATGCAATGCAGTGCAAAGCAATGCAAAGCAGTGCAAAGCAATGCAAAGCAATGCAAAGCAATGCAAAGCAATGCAAAGCAATGCATATCAATGTAATGCAATGCAATACATTGCATATCAATGCACTGCAATGCAATACAAAGCAATGCAACAACACACGTCATGTCTTTAATGAACATGGGAATGATTTAGTGATGATGATTTAGTTTGCATTGGTGTGCAATGCAATGCAATACGTGCACAACGTTAGATCGTTAGTGCAATGCAATGCAGTGCAAAGCAATGCAAATCAATGCAATGCAATGCAATGCAATGCAACAACACACGTTATGTCTTTAATGAACATGGGAATGATTTAGTTCTGGTATGCAATGCAATGCAATGCGAAAAGTGCATAACTTATATGTTATTCTTCAGTGCACAACGTTAGACCGTTAGTTCAATGCAATGCAATGCAATGCAGTGCAAAGCAATGCAAATAAATGCAATGCAATACAATGCAATGCAACAACACACGTTATGTCTTTAATGAACATGGGAATGATTTAGTTCTGGTGTGCAATGCAATGCAAAAAGTGCATAACCTATATGTTATTCTTCAGTGCACAACGTTACAGCGTTAGTGTAATGCAATGCAATGAAGTGCAAAGCAATGCAAATCAATATAGTGCAATACAATGCAATGCAAAAACACTCGTTATATCTTTAATCAACGTGGGAATGAGGTAGTTCTGGTGTGCAATGCAATGCGAAAAGTGCATAACCTATATGTTATTCTTCAGTGCACAACGTTAGATCGTTAGTGCAATGCAATGCAATGCAATGCAGTGCAATGCAATGCAAATAAAAGCAATGAAATGCAATGCAATGCAATACAATGCGATGCAACAACTCACGTTATGTCTTTAATGAACATGGGAATGAGTTAGTTCTGGTGTGCAATGCAATGCAAAAAGTGCATAACTTATATGTTATTCTTCAGTGCACAACGTTAAATCGTTAGTGCAATGCAGTGCAATTCAATGCAATGCAATGCAATGCAATGCAACAACACACATATCATCTCTATAATGAACTTGGGAATGATTTTGTTCTGGTGTGCAATACAATGCAAAAAGAGCATAACCTATATGTTATTCTTCAGAGCACAACGTTAGATCGTTAGTGCAATGCAATGCAGTGCAAAGCAATGCAAAGCAATGCAAATCAATGTAATGCAATGCAATACATTGCATTGCAATACATTGCATTGCAATGAAATGCAATACAATACAATGCAATGCAACAACACACGTTATGTCTTTAATGAACATGGGAATGATTTAGTGATGATGATTTAGTTTGCATTGGTGTGCAATGCAATAACGTGCACAACGTTAGATCGTTAGTTCAATGCAATGCAATGCAATGCAACAACACACGTTATGTCTTTAATCAACATGGGAATGAGGTAGTTCTGGTGTGCAATGCAATGCGAAAAGTGCATAACCTATATGTTATTCTTCAGTGCACAACGTTAGATAGTTAGTGCAATGCAATGCAGTGCAAAGCAATGCAAATCAATGCAATGCAATACAATGCAATGCAACAACACACGTTATATGTATTTAATGAACATGGAAATGATGTAGTTCTGGTGTGCAATACAATGCAATGCAAAAAGTGCATACCTATATGTTATTCTTCAGTGCACAACGTTAGATCGTTAGTGCAATGCAATGTAATGCAACAACAAAGGTTATGTCTTTAATCAACATGGGAATGAGGTAGTTCAGTTGTATAATGCAATGCAAAAAGTGCATAACCTATATGTTATTCTTCAGTGCACAACGTTAGATCGTTTGTGCAATGCAATTTTGGTGTGCAATGCACGAAGTGCGAACGAAGTGCACGAACCTATGTTTCTTTAATGATGATCAATGTTAGATCGTTTGTGCAAAGCACATAATGTTATAACAATGAGCTATACATAGGTACGCTTTTGACCTGCTGAACATATTTCTGGCCAAAGAGTCCTTAAAGATGTTATATCATCCCGACAAAGGTCCAAATTTGACATACTGAATTTTTTTCTGTCCAAGGAGTACTCGAAACTTGAACTTACCATTTATACTCGTTGACTTTTTCTGATGTTACGTCAGCCATAAAGAAGTCGATATTTGACACAAGGAACATATTTTTGGCCAAAGAGTCCTTGATCTTGGGCTTTCTATTCATATAGTCCAACTCCTTCTGATGCTTCATAAGCCATATAGATGTCCATATCTGACCTTTTGAACTTATTCCTGTCAAAGTGTCCTCAAAATTTTTCAAACTATATGAAGTTATAGTCTCCTTCTGATGATAAATCAGCTATACAGAGGTCCCCTTTTGACCTACTGAAAAAAATTCTGGCCAAAGAGTCGTAAAAGATTAACACTATACATTCAGACTGATATCTTCGGATGTTATATCATCCTGACAAAAGTCCATATTTGACCTACTGAATTTTTTTCTGGCCATGGAGTGAGTACTCAAAACATGTCCTTTCCATATATACTCTTTCTGATGTTACGTCAGACATACAGAATTCCATATTTGACCCAAGGAACATATTTCTGGACAAAGAGTCCTTGATCTTAGACTTTCTATACATACTCATAGACTCCTTTTGATGCTTCATAAGCCATATAGATATCCATATCTATCCTTTTGAACTTATTTCTGGTCAAAGTGTCCTAACATTTTTTCAAACTATATAAAGATATAGACTCCTTTTGATGATAAATCAGCTATACAGAGGGCCCCTTTTGACCTCCTGAACATAATTCTGGCCAAAGAGTGCTCGATCTTGGGCTTTCTATACATACTCATAGACTCCTTCTGATGCTTCATAAGCCATATAGATGTCCATATCTGACCTTTTGAACTTATTTGTGGTCAAACTGTCCTAACATTTTTTAAAACTATATAAAGTTATAGACTCCTTTTGATGATAAATCATTTATGCAGAGGGCCCCTTTTGACCTCCTGAACATATTTCTGGCCAAAGAGTCCTCGATCTTGGGCTTTCTATACATACTTATAGACTCCTTCTGTTTCTTCATAAGCCATATAGATGTCCATATCTGACCTTTTGAACTTATTTGTGGTCAAAGTGTCCTAACATTTTTTCAAACTATATAAAGTTATAGACTCCTTTTGATGACAAATCAGCTATACAGAGGTCCCCTTTTGACATCCTGAATATATTTCTGGCCAAAGAGTCCTCGATCTTGGGCTTTCTATACATACTCATAGACTCCTTCTGATGCTTCATACGCCATATAGATGTCCATATCTGACCTTTTGAACTTATTTGTGGTCAAAGTGTCCTAAAAAAAAATCAAACTATATAAAGTTATAGACTCCTTTTGATGATAAATCAGCTACACAGAGGTCCCCTTTTGACCTCATGAACATATTTCTAGCCAAAGAGTCCTCGATCTTGGGCTTTCTATACATACTCATAGACTCCTTCTGATGCTTCATATAGATGTCCATATCTGACCTTTTGAACTTATTTGTGGTCAAAGTGTCCCAAAATTTTTCAAAATATATAAAGTTATAGACTCCTTTTGATGACAAGTCAGCTATACAGAGGTCCCCTTTTGACCTCCTGAACATATTTCTGGCCAAAGAGTCCTTGATCTTGGGCTTTCTATACATACTCATAGACTCCTTCTGATGCTTCATAAGCCATATAGATGTCCATATCTGACCTTTTGAACTTATTTGTGGTCAAAGTGTCCTCAAAAATGTTTCAATCTATATAAAGTTATAGACTCCTTTTGATTATAAGTCCCCTTTTGACCTCCTGAACATATTTCTGGCCAAAGAGTCCTTGATCTTGGGCTTTTTATACATTCTCATAGACACCTTCTGATGCTTCATAAGCCATATAGATGTCCATATCTGACCTTTTGAACTTATTTGTGGTCAAAGTGTCCTCAAAATTTTTTCAAACTATATAAATTTATAGTCTCCTTCTGATGATAAATCATCTATACAGAGGTCCCCTTTTGACCTACTGAACATATTTCTGGCCAAAGAGTCGTAAAAGATCAACACTATACATTCAGACTGATTTCTTTGGATGTTATATCATCCCGACAAAAGTCCATATTTGACATACTGAATTTTTTTCTGGCCTAGTACTCGAAGTTTGACCTTTCCATATATACTCGTTGAATTTTTCTGATGTTACGTCAGCCATACAGAAGTCCATATTTGACCCAAGGAACATATTTCTTGCCAAAGAGTCCTCGATCTTGGGCTTTCTATACATACTCATAAATTCCTTCTGATGCTTCATAAGCCATATAGATGTCCATATCTGTCCTTTTGAACTTATTTCTGGTCAAATGTCTTCAAATCTTTTCAAACTATATAAAGTTATAGACTCCTTCTGATAATAAATCAGCTATACAAAGGTCACCTTTTGATCTTCTGAACATATTTCTGGCCAAAGAGTTCTTGAACATTGTCTTGCTATACTACAGATTGACTTTTTGTGATGTTATATTAACCAGCCAGTAGTCTATTTTTGACCTACTGAAAATATTTCTGGCCAGAGTCCGTGAACATTAACTCACTTTACGATATAGACTGACTTCTTGCAATGCCAAACCAGGCAGGCAGTCCATATTTGACCGATTGAAAAAAAATTTGACCAAAGAGTTCTCAAAAGGATTTTGTCTGTCATAATCTATAGACTCCTTCTGATGTCCGAAAATATTACTGGCCAAAGAGTCCTTAAAGATTAACACTATACATTCAGATTGATATCTTCGGATGTTATATCATCATGACAAAAGTCCATATTTGACATACTGAAATTTTTTCTGGTCAAAGAGTCTCAACTTTACCATTCTATATATACTCATTGACTCTTTCTGATTCTTCATTAGCTATATAGATGTCCATATCTGACCTTTTGAACTTATTTGTGGTCAAAGTGTCCTCAAAATCTTTCAAACTATATAAAGTTATAGACTCCTTTTGATGATAAATCAGCTATTCAGAGGTCCCCTTTTGAACTCGTAAACATATTTCTGGCCAAAGAGTCCTCGATCTTGGGCTTTCTATACATAGAGACTCCTTCTGATGCTTCATAAGCCATATAGATGTCCATATCTGACCTTTTGAACTTATTTGTGGTCAAAGTGTTCTCAAAATTTTTCAAACTATATAAAGTTATAGACTCCTTTTGATGAAAAATCACCTATTCAGAGGTCCCCTTTTGACCTCCTGAACATATTTCTGGCCAAAGAGTCCTTGATCTTGAGCTTTCTATACATACTCAAAGACTCCTTCTGATGCTTCATAAGCCATATAGATGTCCATATCTGACCTTCTGAACTTATTTGTGATCAAAGTGTCCTCAAAATTTTTCAAACTATATAAAGTTATAGACTCCTTTTGATGAAAAATCACCTATTCAGAAGTCCCCTTTTGACCACCTGGACATATTTCTGGTCAAAGAGTCCTTGAACTTGGGCTTTATATACATACTCAAAGACTCCTTCTGATGCTTCATAAGCCATATCTGACCTTTTGAACTTATTTGTGGTCAAAGTGTCCTCAAAAATGTTTCAATCTATATAAAGTTATAGACTCCAATTGATGATAAATCACCTATTCAGAAGTCCCCTTTTGACCTCCTGAACATATTTCTGGCCAAAGAGTCCTCGATCTTGGGCTTTCTATTCATACTCATAGACTCCTTCTGATGCTTCATAAGCTATATAGATGTCCACCTTTTGAACTTATTTGTGGTCAAAGTGTCCTCAAAAATGTTTCAATCTATATAAAGTTATAGACTCCTTTTGATTATAATTAAGCTATTCAGAGGTCCCCTTTTGACCTCCTGAACATATTTCTGGCCAAAGAGTCCTTGATCTTGGGCTTTTTATACATACTCATAGACGCCTTCTGATGCTTATAAGCCATATAGATGTCCATATCTGACCTTTTGAACTTATTTGTGGTCAAAATGTCCTCAAAATTTTTTCAAACTATATAAAGTTATAGTCTCCTTCTGATGATAAATCATCTATACAGAGGTCCCCTTTTGACCTACTGAACATATTTCTGGCCAAAGAGTCCTAAAAGATCAACACTATACTTTCAGACTGATATCTTCGGATGTTATATCATCCCGACAAAAGTCCATATTTGACATACTGAATTTTTTTCTGGCCTAGTACTCGAAATTTGACCTTTCCATATATACTCGTTGACTTTTTCTGATGTTACGTCAGCCATACAGAAGTCCATATTTGACCCAAGGAACATATTTCTTGCCAAAGAGTCCTCGATCTTGGGCTTTCTATACATACTCATAAATTCCTTCTGATGCTTCATAAGCCATATAGATGTCCATATCTGTCCTTTTGAACTTATTTCTGGTCAAATGTCCTCAAAATTTTTCAAACTATATAAAGTTATAGACTCCTTCTGATAATAAATCAGCTATACAAAGGTCACCTTTTGACCTTCTGAGCATATTTCTGGCCAAAGAGTTCTTGAACATATACTACAGATTGACTTCTTGTGATGTTATATTAACCAGCCAGCAGTCTATTTTTGACCTACTGAAAATATTTTTGGCCAGAGTCCGTGAACATTAACTCACTATACAATATAGACTGACTTCTTGCAATGCCAAACCAGGCAGGCAGTAGTCCATATTTGACCGATTAAAAAAAAATTTGACCAAATAGTTCTCAAAAGGATTTTGTCTGTCATAATCTATAGACTCCTTCTGATGTCCGAAAATATTACTGGCCAAAGAGTCCTTAAAGATTAACACTATACATTCAGACTGATATCTTCGGATGTTATATCATCATGACAAAAGTCCATATTTGACATACTGAAATTTTTTCTGGTCAAAGAGTCTCAACTTGACAATTCTATTTATACTCATTGACTCTGATTCTTCATTAGCTATATAGATGTCCATATCTGGCGAATTGAAAATATTTTTGGCAAAAAGGTCCTCACAAGTTAACTTACTAAATACTCATAGACTTCTTCTGATGATACATCACTTTAACAGGTATGTGACCCTCTGAATATATTTTTGGCCAAAGAATCATTGAACATTAACTCTCTATACATATTGACTCAAGAGTCAAAATTTGACCTCTTTTGGTCTGATCTATCATCAGATGAGTCTATAATTTTACATAGTTTAAAAACTTTTGAGGAACCTTTGACCAGAAATAATAATAAGTCATAAATATGGACATAAATATTGCTTATGAAGAATCAGAAGGAGACTATGAGTATGTATAGAAAGTTCAAGATTGGCCACAAATATGTCCCTTGGGTCAATTATGGACTTCTTTATGGCTGATGTAACATCAGATGGAGTAAACGAGTATGTGTAGAAAGAAACAGCATAAGGAGTCAATGAGCATGTAGAATGTTCAAGATCGAGGACTCTTTTACTAGAAATATGTTCAGTAGGTCAGTTATGAACAATTGTCTGGCTGATGAAACATCAGAAGGAGTCAATGAGCTTGTAAAGAAAGTTCAAAATCGAGGACTCTTTTACCAGAAATATTTTCAGTAGGTAAATTATGGAGTACTCTCTGGCTGATGAAGCACTAAAAGGAGTCAATGAGCATGTATAGAAAGTTCAAGTACATAGACTCGTTGGCCAGAAAAAAAAGAAAAAAAAAAGTCATTATGGACAGTTGTCTGGCCGATGTACTATCTGAAGGAGTCTATAAGTGTGAATAGAAAGTTCAAGATCAAGGACTCTTCAGTCAGAAATATGTTCAACATGTTAAATCTGAACACTTTATGGCTAAAGAAACAAAATAAGGCGTCACTGAGAATGTATAGAAAGTTCAAAATCGAGGACTCTTTTACCAGAAATATTTTCAGTAGGTCCATTATTGACTACTGTCTGGCTGATGAAACACTAAAAGGAGTCAGTTAGCATGTACAAAATTTTCAAGTCAGAAATATGTTCAACATGTCAAATCTGGACTTCTGTATGGCTAAAGAAACAAAATAAGGCATCACTGAGAATGTATAGAAAGTTCAAAATCGAGAACTCTTTTACTTCAATAGTCAATATCTACAATTGTCTGGCCGATGTACTATCTGAAAGAGTCTATAAGTATGAATAGAAAGTTCAAGATCGAGGACTCTTCGGTCAGAAATATGTTCATGATGTCAAATCAGAACTACTGCATGGCTGATGAAACACCAGAAAGAGTCTATGAGTATGTTTAAAAGGTTCAAGATCGAGGACTCTTTTGCCAGAAATATGTTTAGTGGGTTAAATATGGACTGCTGTCTGGCTGATGAATCAGAAGTCAATGAAGATTGAGGAAGAAGATTATGAATAGAAAGTTCAAGTTCAAAGACTCTTCAGGTAGAAATATGTTCAGTGGGTCAATTATCTATATGGAGTCACTGAGAATCTATAGAAAGTTCAAGACAGAGGACTCTTTTACTATAAATATGTTCAGAGGGTCAATTATGGACTATTGTCTGCTTGTGAAACATCAGAAGGAGTCAATGAGCCTATATAGAAAGTTCAAGTTCAAGACTCTTCGGGCAGCAATATGTTCAGTAGGTCAATTATATGTCAATTACACTAATGTCTGGCTGATGAAACACTAAAAGGAGTCAATTAGCATGTACAGAATGTTCAAGTTCATGGACTTGTTGGCCAGAAATATGTTTAATAATTAATATGGACAATTGTCTGTCTGATGTACTTTCTGAAAGAGTCTATAATTATGAATAGAAAGTTCAAGATCAAAAACTCTTTGGTCAGAAATATGTTCAACATGTCAAATCTGGACTTCTGTATGGCTGAAGAAACATCAGAAGTAAATGATTATGTATAGAAAGTTCAAGTTCGTAGACTCTTCGGGCAGAAAAATGTTCAGTAGGTCAATTGTGGACAATTATCTGGCTGATGAAACATCAGAAGGAGTATGTATAGAAAGAATAAGATCAAGGTCTCTTTGGCCAGAAATATGTTCAATTGATCAAATTTTGAAATACTATATTGCTGTTGTAAAATCAGGAGTCATTGAGTATGTATTGAAAAATGTTCATAGACTCATTGGTCAGAAATAGGTTTAATAGGTCATATTGATACAATACAATACAATTAAGTTTTGCTATTGTAACATCAGAAGGAGTCAATGTATAGAGAAATCAAGATTATAAACCCATCGCTCAGAAATGAGTTTAGTAGTCAATTATGGGTCATTTTTTGGCTGAAGTACTATCTGAAAGCGTCTATGAGTATGTATAGAAAGATCAAGGACTCTTCCAGCCAGAAATATGTTCAATTGTCAAATATGGATAATAGCCTGGGTGATGAAAAATCAGAAGGAGATAGTAATTATGTATAGATAATTAAAGTTCTAGGTCTCTTTGGCCAGATATATGTTCAATGGGTCAAATTTGGACTAACAATATGGTTGATTTAACATCAAAAGTAGTCGATGAGATTGCATATAAACACACCTTTTGACGACTCTTTTGGCCAGAAATATGTTCTCTTGGTCAAATATGGACTACTGTATGGTGGATGTAAAATCAAAAATAGTCTAGGAGAAGGAACAGTAAGTTAAACTTTAATGATTCTTTTGCCAGAAATATGTTCAGTAGGTCAATAATTGACTTCTGTCTCAATGATGAAACATCAGAACAAGCCTATGATTATGTATAGAACGATCAAAATCGAGGACACTTTGGTTATAGAAATGTTCAATAGGTCAAATTTGAACTATACTGTATGGCTGATGAAACATCAGAAGGATTGTAAAAGCAATTAGTCTAGAATTTTAAAGTTCAAGGTCTCATGTCTAGAAATATGTTCAAAATATAAAATTTGAACTACTGTTCAAATACATTGGATAGCAGATAATTAATTAACAAGTCTACAAGTATGTTTAGAAAGTTCAAGATCGAGGACTCTATGGTCAAAAATATATTCAATGGGTCAAGTATGGACATCTTTCAGGCTGATGAAACATCGGAAGCTGTCAATGAGCATGTACAGAAAGGTCAAGATCATGGACTCTTTGACCAGAAATATGTTAGTAGGTCAAATATGGACTTTTGTATGGCTAATGTTTTATTAAGAGAAGTCAATAAGCAGAGAAAGTTAATGTTCAAAGACTCTTTGGCCACAAATGTGTTTAGTATTTCAAATAGGAACCTCTGTATGGCTGAATTAACATAATAAGAAACCCTTTGAGGACCATTTGACCAGAAATAAGCTCAATAGGTCAAATATTGAATTCTATATGTGGCTTATGAACCATCAGAAGGAGTCTAGGAGTGAGAATGCAAAGTTCAAGATTGAGGACTCTTTTTTATCAGAAGGAGTCTATAACTTTATATAGTTTGAAAAATTTTGAGGACACTTTTGACCAGAAATAAGTTCAAAAGGATAGATATGGACATCTATATGGCTTATGAAGCATCAGAAGGAGTCTATGAGTATGTATAGAAAGCCCAAGATCGAGGACTCTTTGGCAAGAAATATGTTCCTTGGGTCAAATATGGAATTCTGTATTTTTGACGTAACATCAGAAAGAGTCAACAAGTATATATGAAAAGGTCAAGTTTCGAGCACTCACTCCTTGGCCAGAAAAAAATTCGGTAGGTCAAATATGGACTTTTGTCAGGATGATAAAATCGAAGTAAACTGATAAACTGTGATAAACAATGATAAACTGATACCCGAAGATATCAGTCTGAATGTATAGTGTTAATCTTTTAGGACTCTTTGGCCAGAAATATGTTCAGTAGGTAGGGTGACCAGATGAGATTGGCTGAAATTCGGAACGGGGGGACGGGGGGGACGGGGGGGGGGGGGGGGGAGTGTTGTTTGGGGAGGTTTTGGGGTAGTCCTACTATGATATTACACTAGCCTATAATAAAATGAATTTTCAAACCTGAACCAAACATATTTTTATTCAAAGATCAACAGTCTGTCATTAATATTTAGTCTTCCACAAAAAAACAATATTAAAATCATGAACTCAAATGTCATTGTGACCAAAAAAAAAAAAAAAAAAGACTGTTGTAACAGTGCGTAAATCAGACATGTCAGGCTATAAGTCTAACGCTAGTAAGCCTTATGCCAAAATTATTATTATGACGAAATTGTCGGTCATTAAATAAGAAAACTAAATAATTGTGTAGATGATTTGCTTTGTGTAACCCAACATCAGACATTAGGCCGAAGTTTTTTTTTGCAAACAGTGCCGCGACCAATCAATCACTCCTTTACTGGCTGCCTGCACTGTCCTCGCGGCTGCGGCAACTCGCGCTCGCTTATCAATGCATTTTAATTCGCGCCTACGGCATCTTTGTTGAATTTCAAAAAAAGAAAAAGAAAAAGATGCTGCAGCCAATAAGCAGCCGGTGGGGGCTGGCTGCAGGACGACTCAACCTCCACGGACAGTTTTTAATGTTTTATCAGACAATATAAGAATTTGCTTTAGTATAATTTTCGGGACAATTTGGGCCGGATTCGGGATTCGGGACAACAGCTTAGATTTCGGGACTGTCCCGAATTTTTCGGGACGTCTGGTCACCCTATCAGTAGGTCAAAAGGGGACCTCTGTATAGCTGATTTATCATCAGAAGGAGACTATAACTTTATATAGTTTGAAATATTTTGAGGACACTTTGACCACAAATAAGTTCAAAAGGTCAGATATGGACATCTATATGGCTTATGAAGCATCAGAAGGAGTTGGACTATGAGTATTTATAGAAAGCCCAAGATCGAGGACTCTTTGGTCAAAAATATGCTCCTTGGGTCAAATATGGACTTCTGTATGGCTGACGTAACATCCGAAGATATCAATCTGAATGTATAGTGTTAATCATTTAGGACTCTTTGGTCAGAAATATGTTCAGTAGGTCAAAAGGGGACCTCTGAATAGCGGATTTATCATCAGAAAGAGTCTATAACTTTATATAGTTTAAAAACTTTTGATGACCAGAAATAAGTTCAAAAGGTCAGATATGTATATCAATATGGCTTATGTAACATTAGAAGGAGTCTATGAGTATGTATAGAAAGGTCAAGATCGAGAACTCTATGGCCATAAATATATTCCTTGGGTCAAATATGGACTTCTGTATGGCTGATTTAACATCAGAAGGAGTCTATGAGTTTCTAAGAGTAAAAAACATTTTGAGGATTCTTTGGCCAAAAACATGTTAAATCAGCCAAATATGGCTACAGTCTGGCTGATATAAGCATCACGAGAAGTCTTTATTGTAGGAGAAATATAATTAGTAAGGTAAATGTTCAAGGTCTCTGGCCAGAAATATATTCAGAAGGTCAAATATGGACTTCTGTATGGCTGATTTAACATCAGAAGGAGTCTATACATTTATGATAGACAAAATCCTTTTGAGAACACTTTGGTCAAATATGGACTACTGTCTGCCTGATTTTACATTACGAGAAGTCAGTCTATATGTATAGTGAGTTGATGTTCACGGACTCTGGCCAGAAATATGTTCAGTAGGTCAAAAATAGTCTACTGGCTGGTTAAAATAACATCACAAGAAGTCAATCTGTAGTATAGCAAGACAATGTTCAAGAACTCTTTGGCCAGAAATATGTTCAGAAGGTCAAAAGGTGACCTTTGTATAGCTGTTTATTATCAGAAGGAGTCTATAACTTTATATAGTTTGAAAAATTTTGAGGATATTTGACCAGAAATAAGTTCAAAAGGACAGATATGGACATCTATATGGCTTATGAAGCATTAGAAGGAATTTATGAGTATGTATAGAAAGCCCAAGATCGAGGACTCTTTGGCAAGAAATATGTTCCTTGGGTCAAATATGGACTTCTGTATGGCTGACGTAACATCAGAAAAAGTCAACGAGTATATATGGAAAGGTCAAATTTCGAGTACTAGGCCAGAAAAAAATTCAGTATGTAGAATATGGACTTTTGTCGGAATGATATAACATCCGAAGATATCAGTCTGAATGTATAGTGTTGATCTTTTAGGACTCTTTGGCCAGAAATATGTTCAGTAGGTCTAAAGGGGACCTCTGTATAGCTGATTTATCATCAAAAGGAGTCTATAACTTTGTATAGTTTGAAAAAATGTTAGGACACTTTGACCACAAATAAGTTCAAAAGGTCAGATATGGACATCTATATGGCTTATGAAGCATCAGAAGGAGTCTATGAGTATGTATAGAAAGCATAAGATCGAGGACTCTTTGGCCAGAAATATGTTCTGGAGGTCAAAAGGGGACCTGGTATAGCTGATTTATCATCAAAAGAAGTTTATAACTTTATATAGTTTGAAAAAATGTTAGGACACTTTGACCACAAATAAGTTCAAAAGGTTGACATCTATACGGCTTATGAAGCATCAGAAGGAGTCTATGAGTATGTATAGAAAGCCCAAGATCGAGGACTCTTTGGCCAGAATTATGTTCATGAGGTCAAAAGGGGCCCTCTGTATAGCTGACTTATCATCAAAAGGAGTCTATAACTTTCTATAGTTTGAAAAAATGTTAGGACACTTTGACCACAAATAAGTTCAAAAGGTCAGATATGGACATCTATATGGCTTATGAAGCATCAGAAGGAGTCTATGAGTATGTATAGAAAGCATAAGATCGAGGACTCTTTGGCCAGAAATATGTTCAGGAGGTCAAAAGGTGACCTTTGTATAGCTGATTTATTATCAGAAGGAGTCTATAACTTTATATAGTTTGAAAAATTTTGAGGAATGAGAAATATGTTCTTTGGGTCACATATGGACTTCATGGCTGACGTAACATCAGAAGGAGTCAACAAGTATGTATAGAAAGTTCAAGTTTGAGTACTCTTTGGCCCGAATTATGTTTAGTAGGTAAAAAAGTGACCTCTGTATGGCTGATTTAACATCAGTCTTAGTCTATAAGATTATATAGCTTAAGTATTATATATTATATAAGATTATATATATTTAAAACCTTTTAAGGACCCATTTACCAGAAATAAGTTTAACAGGTCAGATATGGACTTCTAAATGGCTTATGAAGCATCAGAAGATGTCTAGAGTATGTACAAAAAGTTCAAGATCGAGTACTCTTTTTCCCAGTAGTTGAAATATGGACTTCTATATGGCTGATTTAACATCAGAAGGAGTCTATACATTTATAAGAGTAAAAAAAAAAAAACATTTCGATGCCTCTTTGGCCAAAAATGTGTTCAATCAGTCAAATATCGACTACTCCTTCCCTGAGTTAACATCACGAAAGTCAATATGTACGTATAGTAAGTTAAGTTTCATGGTCTCTTGGCAGAAATATGTTTAGTAGGTCAAAAATTTACTTTTTTTATGGGTGATGTAACATCAGATGGAGTCTATAAGTTTGTTTAAAAACCTTTAAGTTCAATAGGTCAAATATGCACCTCTATATGGCTGATTTAACATCAGAAGGAGTCTATAAGTTTATAATATACACAAAATACCTTTTGAGGACTCTTTTGCCAAAAATATGTTCAATCAGTCAAATATGGACTACTGTCTGGCTTATATAACATCACAAGAAGTCAGTCTTGTATGTTTAGTAAGTTAATATTCAAGGACTCTTTATCCAGAAATGTGTTCAGTAGGTCAAAAATGGACTTCTGTATGGCTGATGTAACATCAGAAAGATTCTACGAGAATGTATAGAACGTTTAAGATCGATTACTCTTGGGTCAGAAATATGTGCAGCAGGTCAAACATGGACTACTGTCTTGCTAATACAACATCACAAGAAGTCAGTAAGTAAGGTCAGTAAGAAATCTTTGGACAGAAAATATGTTCTGTAGGTCAAAGAGGGACCTCTGTAGGCCTGATTTGACACATGACATATGTGCATTGGCATTGCACAATAACTAACTTATTCATTTATTCTTTTAAGGGAAATTATTGTATTTACCTCTTGCGTTACAATGCATAGAATAAACTACTTCATACCTCATGTGCAATGAAAACATAACATGAGTGTTGCATTGCACAAACGATCTAAGAATTAGCGTTGAATATCAGTATAGATTTTTTATGCAGTGGAACGTAGATAGTTGAGATAGTAATTGTATGTTTGTGATGCACTCACAGCTTATATGTTATTCTTCAATGCACAAAGTTTGATCTTGTGTGAAATGCAATGCAATAGCACATATTGTATTTCATCAAAGCAAAACGCAATGTAGTTTGGGAATGAGTTACTTCTGGTGTGTAATGCTAAAGTTCATAGCCTATATGTTATTCTTCAATGCACAACGTTAGATCGTTAGTGCAATGCAATGCAACAGCACACATGTTATCTCTTTAATGAACATGGGATTGAGTTAGTTCTGGTGTGCAATGCAATGCAATGCAATGCGAAAAGTGCATAACCCATATGTTATTCTTCAGTGCACAACGTTAGATCGTTTGTGCAATGCAATGCAACAACACATATGTTATCTCTTTAATGAACATGGGAATGGTTAAGTTCTAGTGTGCAATGCAATGCAAAAAGTGTATAACCTATATGTTATTCTTCAGTGCACAACGTTAGATCGTTAGTGCAATGCAATGCAACAACACACATACCATCTCTTTAATGAACATGGGAATGGTTAAGTTCTAGTGTGCAATGCAATGCAATGCAAAAAGTGCATAACCTATATGTTATTCTTCAGAGCACAACGTTACATCGCTAGTGCAATGCAATGCAACAACACACATATCATCTCTTTATAGAACATGGGAATGATTTAGTTCTGGTGTGCAATGCAATGCAAAAAGTGCATAACCTATATGTTATTCTTCAGTGCACAACGTTATATCGTTAGTGCAATTCAATGCAACAACACTCATACCATCTCTTTAATGAACATGGGAATGGTTAAGGTCTAGTGTGCAATGCAATGCAATGCAAAAAGTGCATAACCTATATGTTATTCTTCAGTGCACAAAGTTAGATCGTTAGTGTAATGCATTGCAATGCAATGCAATGCAATGCAGTGCAAAGCATTGCAAGTCAATGCAATGCAATGCAATGCAACAAACGTTATGTATTTAATGAACATGGGAATGATTTAGTTCTGGTGTGCAATACAATGCAATGCAAAAAGTGCATAACCTATATGTTATTCTTCAGTGCACAACGTTAGATCGTTTGTGCAATGCAATGCAATGCAATGCAATGCAATGCACCAACAAACGTTATCTCTTTTATGAACATGGAATGATTTAGGTCTGGTGTGCAATGCAATGCAGTGCAAAAAGTGCATACCTATATGTTATTCTTCAGTGCACAACGTTAGATCGTTAGTGCTATGCAATGTAATGCAACAACAAACGTTATGTCTTTAATCAACATGGGAATGAGGTAGTTCTGGTGTGCAATGCAATGCAATGCAAAAAGTGCATAACATGTTATTCTTTAGTGCACAACGTTAAATCAATGCAATGCAATGCAAAGCAACAACAGACATATCATCTCTATAATAAACTTGGGAATGATTTTGTTCTGGTGTGCAATGCAATGCGAAAAGAGCATAACCTATATATTATTCTTCAGTGCACAACATTAGATCGTTAGTGCAATACAATGCAGTGCAAAGTAATGCAAAGCAATGCAAATCAAAGTAATGCAATGCAATACAATGCAATGCAACAACACACGTTATGTCTTTAATGAACATGGGAATGATTTAGTTCTGGTGTGCAATGCAATGCAAAAAGTGCATAACCTATATGTTATTCTTCAGTGCACAACGTTACAGCGTTAGTGTAATGCAATGCAATGCAATGCAATGCAATGCAATGCAGTGCAATGCAATGCAAATAAAAGCAATGAAATGCAATTAAATACAATGCAATGCAACAACTCACGTTATGTCTTTAATGAACATGGGAATTAGGTAGTTCTGGTGTGCAATGCAATGCAAAAAGTGCATAACATATGTTATTCTTCAGTGCACAACGTTAAATCGTTAGTGCAATGCAGTGCAATTCAATGCAATGCAATGCAACAACACACATATCATCTCTATAATGAACTTGGGAATGATTTTGTTCTGGTGTGCAATGCAATGCGAAAAGAGCATAACCTATATGTTATTCTTTAGTGCACAACGTTAGATCGTTAGTGCAATGCAATGCAATGCAATGCAGTGCAAAGCAATACAAAGCAAAGCAAAGCAATGCAAAGCAATGCAAAGCAATGCAAAGCAATGCAAAGCAATGCAAAGCAATGCAAAGCAATGCAAAGAAATGCAAAGCAATGCAAAGCAATGCAAAGCAATGCATATCAATGTAATGCAATGCAACACATTGCATTGCAATACATTGCAATGCAATACATTGCATTGCAATACATTGCAATACAATGCAATGCAACAACACACGTTATGTCTTTAATGAACATGGGAATGATTTAGTGATGATGATTTAGTTTGCATTGGTGTGCAATGCAATGCAATACGTGCACAACGTTAGATCGTTAGTGCAAAGCAATGCAAATCAATGCAATGCAAATAGAATGCAATACAACAACACACGTTATGTCTTTAATGAACATGGGAATGATTTAGTTCTGGTATGCAATGCAATGCAATGCGAAAAGTGCATAACTTATATGTTATTCTTCAGTGCACAACGTTAGATCGTTAGTTCAATGCAATGCAATGCAATGCAGTGCAAAGCAATGCAAATAAATGCAATGCAATACAATGCAATGCAACAACACACGTTATGTCTTTAATGAACATGGGAATGATTTAGTTCTGGTGTGCAATGCAATGCAAAAAGTGCATAACCTATATGTTATTCTTCAGTGCACAACGTTACAGCGTTAGTGTAATGCAATGCAATGCAATGCAATGCAATGCAGTACAAAGCAATGCAAATCAATATAGTGCAATACAATGCAATGCAAAAACACTCGTTATATCTTTAATCAACGTGGGAATGAGGTAGTTCTGGTGTGCAATGCAATGCGAAAAGTGCATAACCTATATGTTATTCTTCAGTGCACAACGTTAGATCTAACGTTAGATCAGTGCAATGCAATGCAAATAAAAGCAATGAAATGCAATGCAATGCAATACAATGCGATGCAACAACTCACGTTATGTCTTTAATGAACATGGGAATGAGGTAGTTCTGGTGTGCAATGCAATGCAAAAAGTGCATAACATATGTTATTCTTCAGTGCACAACGTTAAATCGTTAGTGCAATGCAGTGCAATTCAATGCAATGCAATGCAACAACACACATATCATCTCTATAATGAACTTGGGAATGATTTTGTTCTGGTGTGCAATACAATGCGAAAAGAGCATAACCTATATGTTATTCTTCAGTGCACAACGTTAGATCGTTAGTGCAGTGCAATGCAGTGCAATGCAGTACAATGCAGTGCAATGCAGTGCAATGCAGTGCAAAGCAATGCAATGCAATGCAAAGCAATGCAAATCAATGTAATGCAATGCAATACATTGCAATGCAATGCAATGCAATACAATACAATGCAATGCAACAACACACGTTATGTCTTTAATGAACATGGGAATGATTTAGTTTGCATTGGTGTGCAATGCAATGCAATACGTGCACAACGTTAGATTGTTAGTGCAATGCAATGCAGTGCAAAGCAATGCAAATCAATGCAATGCAAATAGAATGCAATGCAATAACACACGTTATGTCTTTAATGAACATGGGAATGATTTAGTTCTGGTATGCAATGCAATGCAATGCGAAAAGTGCATAACTTATATGTTATTCTTAAGTGCACAACGTTAGATCGTTAGTTCAATGCAATGCAGTGCAAAGCAATGCAAATAAATGCAATGCAATGCAATGCAATACAATGCAATGCAACAACACACGTTATGTCTTTAATGAACATGCGAATGATTTAGTTCTGGTGTGCAATGCAATGCAATGCAAAAAGTGCATATCCAATTTGTTATTTTTCAGTGCACAACGTTAGATCGTTTTGCAATACAATGCAATGCAAAAACTCTCGTTATATCTTTAATCAACATGGGAATGAGGTAGTTCTGGTGTGCAATGCAATGCGAAAAGTGCATAACCTATATGTTATTCTTCAGTGCACAACGTTAGATAGTTAGTGCAATGCAATGCAGTGCAAAGCAATGCAAATCAATGCAATGCAATACAATGCAATGCAACAACACACGTTATATGTATTTAATGAACATGGGAATGATTTAGTTCTGGTGTGCAATACAATGCAATGCAAAAAGTGCATAACCTATATGTTATTCTTCAGTGCACAACGTTAGATCGTTTGTGCAATGCAATGCAATGCACCAACAAACGTTATCTCTTTTATGAACATGGGAATGAGGTAGTTCAGTTGTACAATGCAATGCAAAAAGTGCATAACCTATATGTCATTCTTCAGTGCACAACGTTAGATCGTTAGTGCAATGCAATGCAATGCAATGCAATGCAATGCATCAACACACATATCATCTCTATAATGAATATGGGAATGATTTAGTTCTGGTGTGCAATGCAATGCAATGCGAAATATGCATAACCTATAAGTTATTCTTCAGTGCACAACGTTAGATCGTTTGTGCAATGTAATTGCAACAACACATATGTTATCTCTTTAATGAACATGGGAATAATGAGTTCTGGTGTGCAATGCATGCAATGCAAGAAGTGCATAGCCTATGTTATTCTTCAATGCACAACGTTAGATCGTGTGTGCAATGCAATGCAATGCAACAACACACATGTTGTCTTTGTGCATGGGATCGAGTTAGTTCTGTTGTGCAATGCACGAAGTGCATAACCTATGTTTCTTTAATGATGATCAACGTTAGATCGTTTGTGCAAAGCACATAATGTTATAACAATGAGCTATACATAGGTACGCTTTTGACCTGCTGAACATATTTCTGGCCAAAGAGTCCTTAAAGATGTTATATCATACTGACAAAGGTCCAAATTTTACATAATGAATTTTTTTCTGTCCAAGGAGTACTCGAAACTTGAACTTACCATTTATACTCGTTGACTTTTTCTGATGTTACGTCAGCCATGAAGAAGTCCATATTTGACAAAACATATTTTTGGCCAAAGAGTCCTCGATCTTGGTCTTTCTATTCATATAGTCCAACTCCTTCTGATGTTTCATAAGCCATATAGATGTCCATATCTGACCTTTTGAACTTATTTCTGGTCAAAGTGTCCTCAAAATTTTTCAAACTATATAAAGTTATAGTCTCCTTCTGATGATAAATCAGCTATACAGAGGTCCCCTTTTGACCTACTGAAAATATTTCTGGCCAAAGAGTCGTAAAAGATTAACACTATACATTCAGACTGATATCTTCGGATGTTATATCATCCTGACAAAAGTCCATATTTGACCTACCGAATTTTTTTCTGGCCATGGAGTGAGTACTCAAAACATGACCTTTCCATATATACTTGACTCTTTCTGATGTTACGTCAGACATACAGAATTCCATATTTGACCCAAGGAACATATTTCTGGCCAAAGAGTCCCATCTTGGGCTTTCTATACATACTCATAGACTCCTTCTGATGCTTCATAAGCCATATAGATGTCCATATCTGACCTTTTGAACTTATTTGTGGTCAAAGTGTCCTAACATTTTTTCAAACTATATAAAGTTATAGACTCCTTCTGATGATAAATCAGCTATACAGAGGTCCCCTTTTGACCTACTGAAAATATTTCTGGTCAAAGTGTCCTAAAAAAAATTGAAACTATATAAAGTTATAGACTCCTTTTGATGATAAATCATTTATACAGAGGGCCCCTTCTGACCTACTGAACATATTTCTGGCCAAAGAGTCCTCGATCTTGCGTTTTCTATACATACTCATAGACTCCTTCTGATGCTTCATATGCCATATAGATGTCCATATCTGACCTTTTGAACTTATTTGTGGTCAAAGTGTCCTCAAAAGTTTTCAAACTATAGAAAGTTATAGACTCATTTTGATGATAAATCAGCTATACAGAGGTCCCCTTTTGACCTACTGAACATATTTCTGGCAAAAGAGTCCTCGATCTTGGGCTTTCTATACATACTCATAGACTCCTTCTGATGCTTCATAAGCCATATAGATGTCCATATCTGACCTTTTGAACTTATTTGTGGTCAAAGTGTCCTAACATTTTTTCAAACTATATAAAGTTATAGACTCCTTTTGATGATAAATCAGCTATACAGAGGTCACCGTTTGACCTCCTGAACATATTTCTGGCCAAAGAGTCCTCGATCTTGGGCTTTCTATACATACTCATAGACTCCTTCTGATGCTTCATAAGCCATATAGATGTCCATATCTGACCTTTTGAACTTATTTGTGGTCAAAGTGTCCTAACATTTTTTCAAACTATATAAAGTTATAGACTCCTTTTGATGATAAATCAGCTATACAGACTCTATAGCTATACCTTTATAGATGTCCATATCTGACCTTTTGAACTTATTTGTGGTAAAAGTGTCCTAACATTTTTTCAAAATATATAAAGTTATATATCACTCCTTTTGATGATAAATCATTTATACAGAGGTCACCGTTTGACCTCCTGAACATATTTCTGGCCAAAGAGTCCTCGATCTTGGGCTTTCTATACATACTCATAGACTCCTTCTGATGCTTCATAAGCCATATAGATGTCCATATCTGACCTTTTGAACTTATTTGTGGTCAAAGTGTCCTAACATTTTTTCAAACTGCATGAAGTTATAGACTCCTTTTGATGATAAATCAGCTATACAGACTCTATAGCTATACCTTTATAGATGTTCATATCTGACCTTTTGAACTTGTTTGTGGTCAAAGTGTCCTTACATTTTTTCAAACTATATAAAGTTATAGACTCCTTTTGATGATAAATCAGCTATACAGAGACCCCTTTAGACCTCATGAACATAATTCTGTCCAAAGAGTCCTCGATCTTGGGCTTTCTATACATACTCATAGACTCCTTCTGATGCTTCATAAGCCATATAGATGTCCATATCTGACCTTTTGAACTTATTTGTGGTCAAAGTGTCCTCAAAAGTTTTCAAACTATAGAAAGTTATAAACTCCTTTTGATGATAAATCAGCTATACAGAGGTCCCCTTTTGACCTCCTGAACATATTTCTGGCCAAAGAGTCCTCGATCTTGGGCTTTCATACATACTCATAGACTCCTTCTGATGCTTCATAAGCCATATAGATTTCCATATCTGACATTTTGAACTTATCTGTGGTCAAAGTGTCCTAAAATTTTTCAAATTATATAAAGATATAGACTCCTTTTTAAAGATAAATCAGCTATACAGAGGGCCCCTTTTGACCTACTGAACATATTTCTGGCCAAAGAGTCCTCGATCTTGCGTTTTCTATATATATATATTCAAAGACTCCTTCTGATGCTTCATAAGCCATAAAGATGTCCATATCTGACCTTTTGAACTTATTTGTGGTCAAAGTGTCCTCAAAATTTTTCAAAATATATAAAGTTATAGACTCCTTTTGATGATAAGTCAGCTATACAGAGGTCCCCTTTTGACCTCCTGAACATGTTTCTTGCCAAAGAGTCCTCAATCTTGGGCTTTCTATACATACTCATAGATTCATTCTGATGCTTCATTAGCCATATAGATGTCCATATCTGACCTTTTGAACTTATTTGTGGTCAAAGTATCCTAACATTTTTTCAAACTATAGAAAGTTAGAGACTCCTTTTGATGATAAGTCAGCTATACAGAGGGCCCATTTTGACCTCCTGAACATATTTCTGGCCAAAGTGTCCTCGATCTTGGGCTTTCTATACATACTCATAGACTCCTTCTGATGCTTCATAAGCCATATAGATGTCCATATCTGACCTTTTGAACTTATTTGTGGTCAAAGTGTCCTAAAAAAAAATTCAAACTATGTAAGTTATAGTTTCCTTCTGATGATAAATCTGCTATACAGAGGTCCCCTTTTGACCTACTGAACATATTTCTGGCCAAAGAGTCCTAAAAGATTAACACTATACATTCAGACTGATATTTTCGGATGTTATATCATCCTTACAAAAGTCCATATTTGACATACTGAATTTTTTTCTGGCCAAGGAGTACTCGAAACTTGACCTTTCCATATATACTCGTTGACTTTTTCTGATGTTACGTCAGCCATGCAGAAGTCCATATTTGACCCAAGGAACATATTTTTGGCCAAAGAGTCCTCGATCTTGGGCTTTCTATAAATACCCATAGTCCAACTCCTTCTGATGCTTCATAAGCCACATAGATGTCCATATCTGACCTTTTGAACTTATTTGTGGTCAAAGTGTCCTCAAAATATTTCAAACTATATAAAGTTATAGTCTCCTTCTGATGATAAATCAGCTATACAGAGGTCCCCTTTTGACCTACTGAACATAATTCTGGCCAAAGAGTCCTAAAAGATTAACACTATACATTCAGACTGATATCTTCGGATGTTATATCATCCTAACAAAAGTCCATATTTGACCTACCGAATTTTTTTCTGGCCAAGGAGTGAGTACTCGAAACTTGACCTGTTCATATATATTTGTTGACTCTTTCTGATGTCACGTCAGACATACAGAATTCCATATTTGACCCAAGTAACATATTTCTTGCCAAAAAGTCCTAGACCTTGGGCTGTCTATACATTCGCATAGACTCCTTCTGATGCTTCATAAGCCATATAGATGTCCATATCTGAACTTTTGAACTTATTTGTGGTCAAAGTGTCCTCAAAATTTTTCAAACTATATAAAGTTATAGACTCCATTTGATGATAAATAAGCTATTCACAGGTCCCCTTTTGAACTCGTAAACATATTTCTGGCCAAAGAGTCCTCGATCTTGGGCTTTCTATACATATAGACTCCTTCTGATGCTTCATAAGCCATATAGATGTCCATATCTGACCTTTTGAACTTATTTGTGGTCAAAGTGTTCTCAAAATTTTTCAAACTATATAAAGTTATAGACTCCTTTTGATGAAAAATCACCTATTCAGAGGTCCCCGTTTGACCTCCTGACTTATTTCTGGCCAAAGAGTACTCGATTTCTATTCATACTCATAGACTCCTTCTTATGCTTCATAAGCCATATGGATGTCCATATCTGACCTTTTGAACTTATTTGTGGTCAAAGTGTCCTCAAAAATGTTTCAAACTAAATAAAGTTATAGACTCCATTTGATGATAAATAAGCTATTCAGATGTCCCCTTTTGACCTCCTGAACATATTTCTGTCCAAAGAGTCCTCGATCTTGGGCTTTCTATACATACTCAAAGACTCCTTCTGATGCTTCATAAGCCATATAGATGTCCATATCTGACCTTCTGAACTTATTTGTGGTCAAAGTGTCCTCAAAATTTTTCAAACTATATAAAGTAATAGAATCCTTTTGATGATAAATCAGCTATTCAGAAGTACCCTTTTGACCTCCTGAACATATTTCTGGTCAAAGAGTCCTTGACCTTGGGCTTTCTATACATACTCATAGATTCCTTCTGATGCTTCATAAGCCATATAGATTTCCATATCTGACCTTTTTAACTTATTTGTGGTCAAAGTGTCCTCAAAAATGTTTCAATCTATATAAAGTTATAGACTCCAATTGATGATAAATCAGCTATTTAGAGGTGCCCTTTTGACCTCCTGAACATATTTCTGGTCAAAGAGTCCTTGACCTTGGGCTTTCTATACATACTCATAGATTCCTTCTGATGCTTCATAAGCCATATAGATTTCCATATCTGACCTTTTGAACTTATTTGTGGTCAAAGTGTCCTCAAAAATGTTTCAATCTATATAAAGTTATAGACTCCAATTGATGATAAATCAGCTATTTAGAGGTGCCCTTTTGACCTCCTGAACATATTTCTGGCCAAAAAGTCCTCGATCTTGGGCTTTCTATTCATACTCATAGACTCCTTCTGATGCTTCATAAGCTATATAGATTGCTTTTGAACTTTGTGGTCAAAGTGTCCTCAAAAATGTTTCAATCTATATAAAGTTATAGACTCCTTTTGATTATAAGTCCCCTTTTGACCTCCTGAACATATTTCTGGCCAAAGAGTCCTTGATCTTGGGCTTTTTATACATACTCATAGACGCCTTCTGATGCTTCATAAGCCATATAGATGTCCATATCTGACCTTTTGAACTTATTTGTGGTCAAAGTATCCTAAAATTTTTTCAAACTACATAAAGTTATAGTCTCCTTCTGATGATAAATCATCTATACAGAGGTCCCCTTTTGACCTACTGAACATATTTCTGGCCAAAGAGTCCTAAAAGATCAACACTATACATTCAGACTGAAATCTTTGGATGTTATATCATCCCGACAAAAGTCCATATTTGACATACTGAATTTTTTTCTGGCCTAGTACTCGAAATTTGACTTTTCCATATATACTCGTTGACTTTTTCTGATGTTACGTCAGCCATACAAAAGTCCATATTTGACCCAAGGAACATATTTCTTGCCAAAGAGTCCTCGATCTTGGGCTTTCTATACATACTCATAAATTCCTTCTGATGCTTCATAAGCCATATAGATGTCCATATCTGTCCTTTTGAACTTATTTCTGGTCAAATGTCCTCAAAATTTTTCAAACTATATAAAGTTATAGACTCCTTCTGATAATAAATCAGCTATACAAAGGTCACCTTTTGACCTTCTGAACATATTTCTGGCCAAAGAGTTCTTGAACATTGTCTTGCTATACTACAGATTGACTTCTTGTGATGTTATATTAACCAGCCAGCAGTCTATTTTTGACCTACTGAAAATATTTCTGGCCAGAGTCCGTGAACATTAACTCACTATACAATATAGACTGACTTCTTGCAATGCCAAACCAGGCAGGCAGTAGTCCATATTTGACCGATTGAAAAAAAATTTGACCAAAGAGTTCTCAAAAGGATTTTGTCTGTCATAATCTATAGACTCCTTCTGATGTCCGAAAATATTACTGGCCAAAGAGTCCTTAAAGATTAACACTATACATTCAGATTGATATCTTCGGATGTTATATCATCATGACAAAAGTCCATATTTGACATACGGAAATTTTTTCTGGTCAAAGAGTCTCAACTTGACCATTCTATATATACTCATTGACTCTTTCTGATTCTTCATTAGCTATATAGATGTCCATATCTGGCGAATTGAAAATATTTTTGGCAAAAAGGTCCTCACAAGTTAACTTACTAAATACTCATAGACTTCTTCTGATGATACATCACTTTAACAGGTATGTGACCCTCTGAATATATTTTTGGCCAAAGAATCATTGAACATTAACTCTCTATACATATTGACTCAAGAGTCAAAATTTGACCTCTTTTGGTCTGATCTATCATCAGATAGAGTCTATAATTTTACATAGTTTAAAAACTTTTGAGGAACCTTTGACCAGAAATAATAATAAGTCATAAATATGGACATAAATATGGCTTATGAAGAATCAGAAGGAGACTATGCGTATGTATAGAAAGTTCAAGATTGGCCACAAATATGTCCCTTGGGTCAATTATGGACTTTCTTTATGGCTGATGTAACATCAGATGGAGTAAACGAGTATGTGCAGAAAGAAACAGCATAAGGAGTCAATGAGCATGTATAGAATGTTCAAGATCGAGGACTCTTTTATTAGAAATATGTTCAGTAGGTCAGTTATGAACAATTGTCTGGCTGATGAAACATCAGAAGGAGTCAATGAGCTTGTAAAGAAAGTTAAAAATCGAGGACTCTTTTACTAGAAATATGTTCAGTAGGTCAGTTATGAACAATTGTCTGGCTGATGAAACATCAGAAGGAGTCAATGAGCATGTATAGAAAGTTCAAGTACATAGTTGACTCGTTGGCCAGAAAAAAAAGTCATTATGGACAGTTGTCTGGCCGATGTACTATCTGAAGGAGTGTGAATAGAAAGTTCAAGATCAAGGACTCTTCAGTCAGAAATATGTTCAACATGTTAAATCTGAACACTTTATGGCTAAAGAAACAAAATAAGGCGTCACTGAGGATGTATAGAAAGTTCAAAATCGAGGACTCTTTTACCAGAAATATTTTCAGTAGGTCCATTATTGACTACTGTCTGGCTGATGAAACACTAAAAGGAGTCAGTTAGCATGTACAAAATTTTCAAGTCAGAAATATGTTCAACATGTCAAATCTGGACTTCTGTATGGCTAAAGAAACAAAATAAGGCATCACTGAGAATGTATAGAAAGTTCAAAATCGAGGACTCTTTTACCAGAAATATTTTCAGTAGGTCCATTATTGACTACTGTCTGGCTGATGAAACACTAAAAGGAGTCAGTTAGCATGTACAAAATTTTCAAGTCAGAAATATGTTCAACATGTCAAATCTGGACTTCTGTATGGCTAAAGAAACAAAATAAGGCATCACTGAGAATGTATAGAAAGTTCAAAATCGAGAACTCTTTTACTTCAATAGTCAATATCTACAATTGTCTGGCCGGTGTACTATCTGAAAGAGTCTATAAGTATGAATAGAAAGTTCAAGATCGAGGACTCTTCGGTCAGAAATATGTTCATTATGTCAAATCAGAACTACTGCATGGCTGATGAAACACCAGAAAGAGTCTATGAGTATGTTTAAAAGGTTCAAGATCGAGGACTCTTTTGCCAGAAATATGTTTAGTGGGTCAAATATGGACTGCTGTCTGGCTGATGAATCAGAAGTCAATGAAGATTGAGGAAGAAGATTATGAATAGAAAGTTCAAGTTCAAAGACTCTTCAGGTAGAAATATGTTCAGTGGGTCAATTATCTATATGGAGTCACTGAGAATCTATAGAAAGTTCAAGACAGAGGACTCTTTTACTATAAATATGTTCAGAGGGTCAATTATGGACTATTGTCTGCTTGTGAAACATCAGAAGGAGTCAATGAGCCTATATAGAAAGTTCAAGTTCAAGACTCTTCGGGCAGCAATATGTTCAGTAGGTCAATTATGGACTAATGTCTGGCTGATGAAACACTAAAAGGAGTCAATTAGCATGTACAGAATGTTCAAGTTCATGGACTTGTTGGCCAGAAATATGTTTAATAATTAATATGGACAATTGTCTGTCTGATGTACTTTCTGAAAGAGTCTATAATTATGAATAGAAAGTTCAAGATCAAAAACTCTTTGGTCAGAAATATGTTCAACATGTCAAATCTGGACTTCTGTATGGCTGAAGAAACATCAGAAGTAAATGATTATGTATAGAAAGTTCAAGTTCGTAGACTCTTCGGGCAGAAAAATGTTCAGTAGGTCAATTGTGGACAATTATCTGGCTGATGAAACATCAGAAGGAGTATGTATAGAAAGAATAAGATCAAGGTCTCTTTGGCCAGAAATATGTTCAATTGATCAAATTTTGAAATACTATATTGCTGTTGTAAAATCAGGAGTCATTGAGTATGTATTGAAAAATGTTCATAGACTCATTGGTCAGAAATAGGTTTAATAGGTCATATTGATACAATACAATACAATTAAGTTTTGCTATTGTAACATCAGAAGGAGTCAATGTATAGAGAAATCAAGATTATAAACCCATCGCTCAGAAATGAGTTTAGAAGTCAATTATGGATCATTTTTTGGCTGAAGTACTATATGAGTATGTATAGAAAGATCAAGGACTCTTCCAGCCAGAAATATGTTCAATTGTCAATATGGATAATAGCCTGGGTGATAAAAAAATCAGAAGGAGATAGTAATTATGTATAGATAATTAAAGTTCTAGGTCTCTTTGGCCAGATATATGTTCAATGGGTCAAATTTGGACTAACAATATGGTTGATTTAACATCAAAAGTAGTCGATGAGAATGCATATAAACACACCTTTTGACGACTCTTTTGGCCAGAAATATGTTCTCTTGGTCAAATATGGACTACTGTATGGTGGATGTAAAATCAAAAATAGTCTAGGAGAAGGGACAGTAAGTTAAACTTTGATGATTCTTTTGCCAGAAATATGTTCAGTAGGTCAATAATTGACTTCTGTCTCAATGATGAAACATCAGAACAAGCCTATGATTATGTATAGAACGATCAAGATCGAGGACACTTTGGTTATAGAAATGTTCAATAGGTCAAATTTGAACTATACTGTATGGCTGATGAAACATCAGAAGGATTGTAAAAGTTCAAGGTCTCATGTCTAGAAATATGTTCAAAATATAAAATTTGAACTACTGTTCAAATACATTAGATAGCAGATAATTAATTAACAAGTCTACAAGTATGTTTCGAAAGTTCAAGATCGAGGACTCTATGGTCAGAAATATATTCAATGGGTCAAGTATGGACATCTTTCAGGCTGATGAAACATCGGAAGCTGTCAATGAGCATGTACAGAAAGGTCAAGATCATGGACTCTTTGACCAGAAATATGTTAGTAGGTCAAATATGGACTTTTGTATGGCTAATGTATTATTAAGAGAAGTCAATAAGCAGAGAAAGTTAATGTTCAAAGACTCTTTGGCCACAAATGTGTTTAGTATTTCAAATAGGAACCTCTGTATGGCTGAATTAACATAATAAGAAACCCTTTGAGGACCATTTGACCAGAAATAAGTTCAATAGGTCAAATATGGAATTCTATATGTGGCTTATGAACCATCAGAAGGAGTCTAGGAGTGAGAATGCAAAGTTCAAGATTGAGGACTCTTTTTTATCAGAAGGAGTCTATAACTTTATATAATTTTAATTTTTTTAAGACATTTTGACCACAAATAAGTTCAAAAGGTCAGATATGGACATCAATATGACTTATGAGGCATCAGAAGGAGTCTATGAGTATGTATAGAAAGCATAAGATCGAGGACTCTTTGGCCAGAAATATGTTCTGGAGGTCAAAAGGGGCCCTCTGTATAGCTGATTTATCATCAAAAAGAGTCTATAACTTTATATAGTTTGAATTGTTTTTAGGACACTTTGACCACAAATAAGTTCAAAAGGTCAGATATGGACATCTGGCTTATGAAGCATCAGAAGGAGTCTATGAGTATGTATAGAAAGCCCAAGATCGAGGACTCTTTGGCCAGAAATATGTTCTGGAGGTCAAAAGGGGCCCTCTGTATAGCTGATTTATCATCAAAAGGATTCTATAACTTACATAGTTTGAATTTTTTTTAGGACACTTTGACCAAAAATAAGTTCAAAAGGTCAGATATGGACATCTACATGGCTTATGAAGCATCAGAAGGAGTCTATGAGTATATATAGAAAGCCCAAGATCGAGGACTCTTTGGCCAGAAATATGTTCTGGAGGTCAAAAGGGGCCCTCTTGTATAGCTGATTTATCATCAAAAGGAGTCTATAACTTTCTATAGTTTGAAAAAATGTTAGGACACTTTGACCACAAATAAGTTCAAAAGGTCAGATATGGACATCTATATGGCTTATGAAGCATCAGAAGGAGTCTATGAGTATGTATAGAAAGCATAAGATCGAGGACTCTTTGGCCAGAAATATGTTCTGGAGGTCAAAAGGGGACCTGGTATAGCTGATTTATCATCAAAAGGAGTCTATAACTTTCTATAGTTTGAAAAAATGTTAGGACACTTTGACCACGAATAAGTTCAAAAGGTCAGATATGGACATCTATATGGCTATGAAGCATCAGAAGGAGTCTATGAGTATGTATAGAAAGCCCAAGATCGAGGACTCTTTGGCCAGAATTATGTTCAGGAGGTCAAAAGGGGCCCTCTGTATAGCTGACTTATCATCAAAAGGAGTCTATAACTTTATATAGTTTAAAAAAATGTTAGGACACTTTGACCACAAATAACTTCAAAAGGTCAGATATGGACATCTACATGGCTATGAAGCATCAGAAGGAGTCTATGAGTATGTATAGAAGGACCAAGATCGAGGACTCTTTGGCCAGAATTATGTTCATGAGGTCAAAAGGGGCCCTCTGTATAGCTGACTTATCATCAAAATGAGTCTATAACTTTCTATACTTTGAAAAAATGTTAGGGCACTTTGACCACAAATAAGTTCAAAAGGTCAGATATGGACATCTATATGGCTTATGAAGCATCAGAAGGAGTCTATGAGTATGTATAGAAAGCCCCAATATCAAGGACTCTTTGGCCAGAAATATGTTCAGGAGGTCAAAAGGGGACCTCTGTATAGCTGATTTATCATCAAAAGGAGTCTATAACTTTATATAGTTTGAATTTTTTTTAGGACACTTTGACCACAAATAAGTTCAAAAGGTCAGATATGGACATCTGGCTTATGAAGCATCAGAAGGAGTCTATGAGTATGTATAGAAAGCCCAAGATCGAGGACTCTTTGGCCAGAAATATGTTCTGGAGGTCAAAAGGGGCCCTCTGTATAGCTGATTTATCATCAAAAGGATTCTATAACTTACATAGTTTTAATTTTTTTTAGGACACTTTGACCAAAAATAAGTTCAAAAGGTCAGATATGGACATCTACATGGCTTATGAAGCATCAGAAGGAGTCTATGAGTATATATAGAAAGCCCAAGATCGAGGACTCTTTGGCCAGAAATATGTTCTGGAGGTCAAAAGGGGCCCTCTGTATAGCTGATTTATCATCAAAAGGAGTCTATAACTTTCTATAGTTTGAAAAAATGTTAGGACACTTTGACCACAAATAAGTTCAAAAGGTCAGATATGGACATCTATATGGCTTATGAAGCATCAGAAGGAGTCTATGAGTATGTATAGAAAGCCCCAAGATCAAGGACTCTTTGGCCAGAAATATGTTCAGGAGGTCAAAAGGGGACCTCTGTATAGCTGATTTATCATCAAAAGGAGTCTATAACTTTATATAGTTTGAATTTTTTTTGGACACTTTGACCACAAATAAGTTCAAAAGGTCAGATATGGACATCTGGCTTATGAAGCATCAGAAGGAGTCTATGAGTATGTATAGAAAGCCCAAGATCGAGGACTCTTTGGCCAGAAATATGTTCTGGAGGTCAAAAGGGGCCCTCTGTATAGCTGATTTATCATCAAAAGGATTCTATAACTTACATAGTTTGAATTTTTTTTTTGGACACTTTGACCAAAAATAAGTTCAAAAGGTCAGATATGGACATCTATATGGCTTATAAAGCATCAGAAGGCGTCTATGAGTATGTATAAAAAGCCCAAGATCAAGGACTCTTTGGCCAGAAATATGTTCAGGAGGTCAAAATGGGACCTCCATATAGCTGATTTATCATCAAAAGGATTCTATTACTTACATAGTTTGAATTTTTTTTAGGACACTTTGACCAAAAATAAGTTCAAAAGGTCAGATATGGACATCTATATGGCTTATGAAGCACCAGAAGGAGTCTATGAGTATGTATAGAAAGCCCAAGATCGAGGACTCTTTGGCCAGAAATATGTTCAGTCGGTCAGAAGGGGCCCTCTGTATAGCTGATTTATCATCAAAAGGAGTCTATAACTTTCTATAGTTTGAAAGATTTTGAGGACACTTTGACCACAAATAAGTTCAAAAGGTCAGATATGGACATCTATATGGCTTATGAAGCATCAGAAGGAGTCTATGAGTATGTATAGAAAACGCAAGATCGAGGACTCTTTGGCCAGAAATATGTTCAGTCGGTCAGAAGGGGCCCTCTGTATAGCTGATTTATCATCAAAAGGAGTCTATAACTTTATATAGTTTGAATTTTTTTTGGACACTTTGACCACAAATAAGTTCAAAAGGTCAGATATGGACATCTGGCTTATGAAGCATCAGAAGGAGTCTATGAGTATGTATAGAAAGCCCAAGATCGAGGACTCTTTGGCCAGAAATATGTTCTGGAGGTCAAAAGGGGCCCTCTGTATAGCTGATTTATCATCAAAAGGATTCTATAACTTTCATAGTTTGAATTTTTTTTTTGGACACTTTGACCAAAAATAAGTTCAAAAGGTCAGATATGGACATCTATATGGCTTATGAAGCATCAGAAGGCGTCTATGAGTATGTATAAAAAGCCCAAGATCAAGGACTCTTTGGCCAGAAATATGTTCAGGAGGTCAAAATGGGACCTCCATATAGCTGATTTATCATCAAAAGGATTCTATTACTTACATAGTTTGAATTTTTTTTAGGACACTTTGACCAAAAATAAGTTCAAAAGGTCAGATATGGACATCTATATGGCTTATGAAGCACCAGAAGGAGTCTATGAGTATGTATAGAAAGCCCAAGATCGAGGACTCTTTGGCCAGAAATATGTTCAGTCGGTCAGAAGGGGCCCTCTGTATAGCTGATTTATCATCAAAAGGAGTCTATAACTTTCTATAGTTTGAAAGATTTTGAGGACACTTTGACCACAAATAAGTTCAAAAGGTCAGATATGGACATCTATATGGCTTATGAAGCATCAGAAGGAGTCTATGAGTATGTATAGAAAACGCAAGATCGAGGACTCTTTGGCCAGAAATATGTTCAGTCGGTCAGAAGGGGCCCTCTGTATAGCTGATTTATCATCAAAAGGAGTCTATAACTTTATATAGTTTGAAAAAATGTTAGGACACTTTGACCACAAATAAGTTCAAAAGGTCAGATATGGACATCTATATGGCATATGAAGCATCAGAAGGAGTCTATGAGTATGTATAGAAAGCATAAGATCGAGGACTCTTTGGCCAGAAATATGTTCTGGAGGTCAAAAGGGGACCTGGTATAGCTGATTTATCATCAAAAGGAGTCTATAACTTTCTATAGTTTGAAAAAATGTTAGGACACTTTGACCACAAATAAGTTTAAAAGGTCAGATATGGACATCTACATGGCTATGAAGCATCAGAAGGAGTCTATGAGTATGTATAGAAAGCCCAAGATCGAGGACTCTTTGGCCAGAATTATGTTCATGAGGTCAAAAGGGGCCCTCTGTATAGCTGATTTATCATCAAAAGGAGTCTATAACTTTATATAGTTTGAATTTTTTTTAGGACACTTTGACCACAAATGAGTTCAAAATGTCAGATATGGAAATCTATATGGCTTATGAAGCACCAGAAGGAGTCTATGAGTATGTATAGAAAGCCCAAGATCGTGGACTCTTTGGCCAGAAATATGTTCAGGAGGTCAAAAGGGGACCTCTGTATAGCTGATTTATCATCAAAAGGAGTCTATAACTTTCTATAGTTTGAAAGATTTTGAGGACACTTTGACCACAAATAAGTTCAAAAGGTCAGATATGGACATCTATATGGCTTATGAAGCATCAGAAGGAGTCTATGAGTATGTATAGAAAACGCAAGATCGAGGACTCTTTGGCCAGAAATATGTTCAGTAGGTCAGAAGGGGCCCTCTGTATAGCTGATTTATCATCAAAAAGAGTCTATAACTTTATATAGTTTGAAAAAATGTTAGGACACTTTGACCACAAATAAGTTCAAAAGGTCAGATATGGACATCGATATGGCTTATGAAGCATCAGAAGGAGTCTATGAGTATGTATAGAAAGCATAAGATCGAGGACTCTTATGGCCAGAAATGTGTTCTGGAAGTCAAAAGGGGACCTGGTATAGCTGATTTATCATCAAAAGGAGTCTATAACTTTCTATAGTTTGAAAAAATGTTAGGACACTTTGACCACAAATAAGTTCGAAAGGTCAGATATGGACATCTATATGGCTATGAAGCATCAGAAGGGGTCTATGAGTATGTATAGAAAGCCCAAGATCGAGGACTCTTTGGCCAGAATTATGTTCATGAGGTCAAAAGGGGTCCTCTGTATAGCTGAGTTATCATCAAAAGAAGTCTATAACTTTCTATAGTTTAAAAAAATGTTAGGACACTTTGACCACAAATAAGTTCAAAAGGTCAGATATGGACATCTATATGGCTTATGAAGCATCAGAAGGAGTCTATGAGTATGTATAGAAAGCCCCAAGATCAAGGACTCTTTGGCCAGAAATATGTTCAGGAGGTCAAAAGGGGACCTCTGTATAGCTGATTTATCATCAAAAGGAGTCTATAACTTTATAAAGTTTGATTTTTTTTTAGGACACTTTGACCACAAATAAGTTCAAAAGGTCAGATATGGACATCTATATGGCTTATGAGGCATCAGAAGGAGTCTATGAGTATGTATAGAAAGCACAAGATCAAGGACTCTTTGGCCAGAAATATGTTCTGGAGGTCAAAAGGGGCCCTCTGTATAGCTGATTTATCATCAAAAGGAGTCTATAACTTTATATAGTTTGAAAAAATGTTAGGACACTTTGACCACAAATAAGTTCAAAAGGTCAGATATGGACATCTATATGGCTTATGAAGCATCAGAAGGAGTCTTTGGGTATGTATAGAAAACGCAAGATCGAGGACTCTTTGGCCAGAAATATGTTCAGGAGGTCAGAAGGGGCCCTCTGTATAGCTGATTTATCATCAAAAGGAGTCTATAACTTTATATAGTTTGAAAAAATGTTAGGACACTTTGACCACAAATAAGTTCAAAAGGTCAGATATGGACATCTATATGGCTTATGAAGCATCAGAAGGAGTCTATGAGTATGTATAGAAAGCATAAGATCGAGGACTCTTTGGCCAGAAATATGTTCTGGAGGTCAAAATGGGACCTGGTATAGCTGATTTATCATCAAAAGGAGTCTATAACTTTCTATAGTTTTAAAAAATGTTAGGA
This sequence comes from Squalius cephalus, assembly GCF_949319135.1. Taxonomy (NCBI): domain Eukaryota; kingdom Metazoa; phylum Chordata; class Actinopteri; order Cypriniformes; family Leuciscidae; genus Squalius; species Squalius cephalus. The sequence continues at coordinate 4,894,260 of NC_137139.1, forward strand.
CACTTTGACCACAAATAAGTTCAAAAGGTCAGATATGGACATCTATATGGCTATGAAGCATCAGAAGGAGTCTATGAGTATGTATAGAAAGCCCAAGATCGAGGACTCTTTGGCCAGAATTATGTTCATGAGGTCAAAAGGGGCCCTCTGTATAGCTGATTTATCATCAAAAGGAGTCTATAACTTTGTATAGTTTGAAAAAATGTTAGGACACTTTGACCACAAATAAGTTCAAAAGGTCAGATATGGACATCTATATGGCTTATGAAGCATCAGAAGGAGTCTATGAGTATGTATAGAAAGCATAAGATCGAGGACTCTTTGGCCAGAAATATGTTCTGGAGGTCAAAAGGGGACCTGGTATAGCTGATTTATCATCAAAAGAAGTTTATAACTTTATATAGTTTGAAAAAATGTTAGGACACTTTGACCACAAATAAGTTCAAAAGGTTGACATCTATACGGCTTATGAAGCATCAGAAGGAGTCTATGAGTATGTATAGAAAGCCCAAGATCGAGGACTCTTTGGCCAGAATTATGTTCATGAGGTCAAAAGGGGACCTCTGTATAGCTGACTTATCATCAAAAGGAGTCTATAACTTTCTATAGTTTGAAAAAATGTTAGGACACTTTGACCACAAATAAGTTCAAAAGGTCAGATATGGACATCTATATGGCTTATGAAGCATCAGAAGGAGTCTCTGAGTATGTATAGAAAGCATAAGATCGAGGACTCTTAGGCCAGAAATATGTTCAGGAGGTCAAAAGGTGACCTTTGTATAGCTGATTTATTATCAGAAGGAGTCTATAACTTTATATAGTTTGAAAAATTTTGAGGAATGAGAAATATGTTCTTTGGGTCACATATGGACTTCATGGCTGACGTAACATCAGAAGGAGTCAACAAGTATGTATAGAAAGTTCAAGTTTGAGTACTCTTTGGCCCGAATTATGTTTAGTAGGTAAAAAAGTGACCTCTGTATGGCTGATTTAACATCAGTCTTAGTCTATAAGATTATATAGCTTAAGTATTATATATTATATAAGATTATATATATTTAAAACCTTTTAAGGACCCATTTACCAGAAATAAGTTTAACAGGTCAGATATGGACTTCTAAATGGCTTATGAAGCATCAGAAGATGTCTAGAGTATGTACAAAAAGTTCAAGATCGAGTACTCTTTTTCCTAGTAGTTGAAATATGGACTTCTATATGGCTGATTTAACATCAGAAGGAGTCTATACATTTATAAGAGTAAAAAAAAAAAAACATTTCGATGCCTCTTTGGCCAAAAATGTGTTCAATCAGTCAAATATCGACTACTCCTTCCCTGAGTTAACATCACGAAAGTCAATATGTACGTATAGTAAGTTAAGTTTCATGGTCTCTTGGCAGAAATATGTTTAGTAGGTCAAAAATTTACTTTTTTTATGGGTGATGTAACATCAGATGGAGTCTATAAGTTTGTTTAAAAACCTTTAAGTTCAATAGGTCAAATATGCACCTCTATATGGCTGATTTAACATCAGAAGGAGTCTATAAGTTTATAATATACACAAAATACCTTTTGAGGACTCTTTTGCCAAAAATATGTTCAATCAGTCAAATATGGACTACTGTCTGGCTTATATAACATCACAAGAAGTCAGTCTTGTATGTTTAGTAAGTTAATATTCAAGGACTCTTTATCCAGAAATGTGTTCAGTAGGTCAAAAATGGACTTCTGTATGGCTGATGTAACATCAGAAAGATTCTACGAGAATGTATAGAACGTTTAAGATCGATTACTCTTGGGTCAGAAATATGTGCAGCAGGTCAAACATGGACTACTGTCTTGCTAATACAACATCACAAGAAGTCAGTAAGTAAGGTCAGTAAGAAATCTTTGGACAGAAAATATGTTCTGTAGGTCAAAGAGGGACCTCTGTAGGCCTGATTTGACACATGACATATGTGCATTGGCATTGCACAATAACTAACTTATTCATTTATTCTTTTAAGGGAAATTATTGTATTTACCTCTTGCGTTACAATGCATAGAATAAACTACTTCATACCTCATGTGCAATGAAAACATAACATGAGTGTTGCATTGCACAAACGATCTAAGAATTAGCGTTGAATATCAGTATAGATTTTTTATGCAGTGGAACGTAGATAGTTGAGATAGTTATTGTATGTTTGTGATGCACTCACAGCTTATATGTTATTCTTCAATGCACAAAGTTTGATCTTGTGTGAAATGCAATGCAATAGCACATATTGTATTTCATCAAAGCAAAACGCAATGTAGTTTGGGAATGAGTTACTTCTGGTGTGTAATGCTAAAGTTCATAGCCTATATGTTATTCTTCAATGCACAACGTTAGATCGTTAGTGCAATGCAATGCAACAGCACACATGTTATCTCTTTAATGAACATGGGATTGAGTTAGTTCTGGTGTGCAATGCAATGCAATGCAATGCGAAAAGTGCATAACCCATATGTTATTCTTCAGTGCACAACGTTAGATCGTTTGTGCAATGCAATGCAACAACACATATGTTATCTCTTTAATGAACATGGGAATGGTTAAGTTCTAGTGTGCAATGCAATGCAAAAAGTGTATAACCTATATGTTATTCTTCAGTGCACAACGTTAGATCGTTAGTGCAATGCAATGCAACAACACACATACCATCTCTTTAATGAACATGGGAATGGTTAAGTTCTAGTGTGCAATGCAATGCAATGCAAAAAGTGCATAACCTATATGTTATTCTTCAGAGCACAACGTTACATCGCTAGTGCAATGCAATGCAACAACACACATATCATCTCTTTATAGAACATGGGAATGATTTAGTTCTGGTGTGCAATGCAATGCAAAAAGTGCATGACCTATATGTTATTCTTCAGAGCACAACGTTACATCGCTAGTGCAATGCAATGCAACAACACACATATCATCTCTTTATAGAATATGGGAATGATTTAGTTCTGGTGTGCAATGCAATGCAAAAAGTGCATAAACTATATGTTATTCTTCAGAGGACAACGTTACATCGCTAGTGCAATGCAATGCAACAACACACATATCATCTCTTTATAGAACATGGGAATGATTTAGTTCTGGTGTGCAATGCAATGCGAAAAGTGCATGACCTATTTGTTTTTCTTCAGTGCACAACGTTAGATCGTTTGTGCTATGCAATGCAATTGCAACAACTCTTTAATGAACATGGGAATGATTTAGTTCTGGTATGCAATGCAATGAATGCAATGCGAAAAGTGCATAACCTATATGTTATTCTTCAGTGCACAACGTTATATCGTTAGTGCAATTCAATGCAACAACACTCATACCATCTCTTTAATGAACATGGGAATGGTTAAGGTCTAGTGTGCAATGCAATGCAATGCAAAAAGTGCATAACCTATATGTTATTCTTCAGTGCACAAAGTTAGATCGTTAGTGTAATGCATTGCAATGCAATGCAATGCAATGCAATGCAATGCAGTGCAAAGCATTGCAAGTCAATGCAATGCAATGCAATGCAACAACACACGTTATGTATTTAATGAACATGGGAATGATTTAGTTCTGGTGTGCAATACAATGCAATGCAAAAAGTGCATAACCTATATGTTATTCTTCAGTGCACAACGTTAGATCGTTTGTGCAATGCAATGCAATGCAATGCAATGCAATGCACCAACAAACGTTATCTCTTTTATGAACATGGAATGATTTAGGTCTGGTGTGCAATGCAATGCAGTGCAAAAAGTGCATACCTATATGTTATTCTTCAGTGCACAACGTTAGATCGTTAGTGCTATGCAATGTAATGCAACAACAAACGTTATGTCTTTAATCAACATGGGAATGAGGTAGTTCTGGTGTGCAATGCAATGCAATGCAAAAAGTGCATAACATGTTATTCTTTAGTGCACAACGTTAAATCAATGCAATGCAATGCAAAGCAACAACAGACATATCATCTCTATAATAAACTTGGGAATGATTTTGTTCTGGTGTGCAATGCAATGCGAAAAGAGCATAACCTATATATTATTCTTCAGTGCACAACATTAGATCGTTAGTGCAATACAATGCAGTGCAAAGTAATGCAAAGCAATGCAAATCAAAGTAATGCAATGCAATACAATGCAATGCAACAACACACGTTATGTCTTTAATGAACATGGGAATGATTTAGTTCTGGTGTGCAATGCAATGCAAAAAGTGCATAACCTATATGTTATTCTTCAGTGCACAACGTTACAGCGTTAGTGTAATGCAATGCAATGCAATGCAATGCAATGCAGTGCAATGCAATGCAAATAAAAGCAATGAAATGCAATTAAATACAATGCAATGCAACAACTCACGTTATGTCTTTAATGAACATGGGAATTAGGTAGTTCTGGTGTGCAATGCAATGCAAAAAGTGCATAACATATGTTATTCTTCAGTGCACAACGTTAAATCGTTAGTGCAATGCAGTGCAATTCAATGCAATGCAATGCAACAACACACATATCATCTCTATAATGAACTTGGGAATGATTTTGTTCTGGTGTGCAATGCAATGCGAAAAGAGCATAACCTATATGTTATTCTTTAGTGCACAACGTTAGATCGTTAGTGCAATGCAATGCAATGCAATGCAGTGCAAAGCAATACAAAGCAAAGCAAAGCAATGCAAAGCAATGCAAAGCAATGCAAAGCATGCAAAGCAATGCAAAGCAATGCAAAGCAATGCAAAGAAATGCAAAGCAATGCAAAGCAATGCAAAGCAATGCATATCAATGTAATGCAATGCAACACATTGCATTGCAATACATTGCAATGCAATACATTGCATTGCAATACATTGCAATACAATGCAATGCAACAACACACGTTATGTCTTTAATGAACATGGGAATGATTTAGTGATGATGATTTAGTTTGCATTGGTGTGCAATGCAATGCAATACGTGCACAACGTTAGATCGTTAGTGCAAAGCAATGCAAATCAATGCAATGCAAATAGAATGCAATACAACAACACACGTTATGTCTTTAATGAACATGGGAATGATTTAGTTCTGGTATGCAATGCAATGCGAAAAGTGCATAACTTATATGTTATTCTTCAGTGCACAACGTTAGATCGTTAGTTCAATGCAATGCAATGCAATGCAGTGCAAAGCAATGCAAATAAATGCAATGCAATACAATGCAATGCAACAACACACGTTATGTCTTTAATGAACATGGGAATGATTTAGTTCTGGTGTGCAATGCAATGCAAAAAGTGCATAACCTATATGTTATTCTTCAGTGCACAACGTTACAGCGTTAGTGTAATGCAATGCAATGCAATGCAATGCAATGCAATGCAATGCAATGCAATGCAGTACAAAGCAATGCAAATCAATATAGTGCAATACAATGCAATGCAAAAACACTCGTTATATCTTTAATCAACGTGGGAATGAGGTAGTTCTGGTGTGCAATGCAATGCGAAAAGTGCATAACCTATATGTTATTCTTCAGTGCACAACGTTAGATCTAACGTTAGATCAGTGCAATGCAATGCAAATAAAAGCAATGAAATTCAATGCAATGCAATACAATGCGATGCAACAACTCACGTTATGTCTTTAATGAACATGGGAATGAGGTAGTTCTGGTGTGCAATGCAATGCAAAAAGTGCATAACATATGTTATTCTTCAGTGCACAACGTTAAATCGTTAGTGCAATGCAGTGCAATTCAATGCAATGCAATGCAACAACACACATATCATCTCTATAATGAACTTGGAAATGATTTTGTTCTGGTGTGCAATACAATGCGAAAAGAGCATAACCTATATGTTATTCTTCAGTGCACAACGTTAGATCGTTAGTGCAGTGCAATGCAGTGCAATGCAGTGCAATGCAGTGCAATGCAGTGCAATGCAGTGCAAAGCAATGCAATGCAATGCAAAGCAATGCAAATCAATGTAATGCAATGCAATACATTGCAATGCAATGCAATGCAATACAATACAATGCAATGCAACAACACACGTTATGTCTTTAATGAACATGGGAATGATTTAGTTTGCATTGGTGTGCAATGCAATGCAATACGTGCACAACGTTAGATTGTTAGTGCAATGCAATGCAGTGCAAAGCAATGCAAATCAATGCAATGCAAATAGAATGCAATGCAATAACACACGTTATGTCTTTAATGAACATGGGAATGATTTAGTTCTGGTATGCAATGCAATGCAATGCGAAAAGTGCATAACTTATATGTTATTCTTAAGTGCACAACGTTAGATCGTTAGTTCAATGCAATGCAGTGCAAAGCAATGCAAATAAATGCAATGCAATGCAATGCAATACAATGCAATGCAACAACACACGTTATGTCTTTAATGAACATGCGAATGATTTAGTTCTGGTGTGCAATGCAATGCAATGCAAAAAGTGCATATCCAATATGTTATTTTTCAGTGCACAACGTTAGATCGTTTTGCAATACAATGCAATGCAAAAACTCTCGTTATATCTTTAATCAACATGGGAATGAGGTAGTTCTGGTGTGCAATGCAATGCGAAAAGTGCATAACCTATATGTTATTCTTCAGTGCACAACGTTAGATAGTTAGTGCAATGCAATGCAGTGCAAAGCAATGCAAATCAATGCAATGCAATACAATGCAATGCAACAACACACGTTATATGTATTTAATGAACATGGGAATGATTTAGTTCTGGTGTGCAATACAATGCAATGCAAAAAGTGCATAACCTATATGTTATTCTTCAGTGCACAACGTTAGATCGTTTGTGCAATGCAATGCAATGCACCAACAAACGTTATCTCTTTTATGAACATGGAATGATTTAGTTCTGGTGTGCAATGCAATGCAGTGCAAAAAGTGCATACCTATATGTTATTCTTCAGTGCACAACGTTAGATCGTTAGTGCAATGCAATGTAATGCAACAACAAACGTTATGTCTTTAATCAACATGGGAATGAGGTAGTTCAGTTGTACAATGCAATGCAAAAAGTGCATAACCTATATGTCATTCTTCAGTGCACAACGTTAGATCGTTAGTGCAATGCAATGCAATGCAATGCAATGCATCAACACACATATCATCTCTATAATGAATATGGGAATGATTTAGTTCTGGTGTGCAATGCAATGCAATGCGAAATATGCATAACCTATAAGTTATTCTTCAGTGCACAACGTTAGATCGTTTGTGCAATGTAATTGCAACAACACATATGTTATCTCTTTAATGAACATGGGAATAATGAGTTCTGGTGTGCAATGCATGCAATGCAAGAAGTGCATAGCCTATGTTATTCTTCAATGCACAACGTTAGATCGTGTGTGCAATGCAATGCAATGCAACAACACACATGTTGTCTTTGTGCATGGGATCGAGTTAGTTCTGTTGTGCAATGCACGAAGTGCATAACCTATGTTTCTTTAATGATGATCAACGTTAGATCGTTTGTGCAAAGCACATAATGTTATAACAATGAGCTATACATAGGTACGCTTTTGACCTGCTGAACATATTTCTGGCCAAAGAGTCCTTAAAGATGTTATATCATACTGACAAAGGTCCAAATTTTACATAATGAATTTTTTTCTGTCCAAGGAGTACTCGAAACTTGAACTTACCATTTATACTCGTTGACTTTTTCTGATGTTACGTCAGCCATGAAGAAGTCCATATTTGACAAAACATATTTTTGGCCAAAGAGTCCTCGATCTTGGTCTTTCTATTCATATAGTCCAACTCCTTCTGATGTTTCATAAGCCATATAGATGTCCATATCTGACCTTTTGAACTTATTTCTGGTCAAAGTGTCCTCAAAATTTTTCAAACTATATAAAGTTATAGTCTCCTTCTGATGATAAATCAGCTATACAGAGGTCCCCTTTTGACCTACTGAAAATATTTCTGGCCAAAGAGTCGTAAAAGATTAACACTATACATTCAGACTGATATCTTCGGATGTTATATCATCCTGACAAAAGTCCATATTTGACCTACCGAATTTTTTTCTGGCCATGGAGTGAGTACTCAAAACATGACCTTTCCATATATACTTGACTCTTTCTGATGTTACGTCAGACATACAGAATTCCATATTTGACCCAAGGAACATATTTCTGGCCAAAGAGTCCCATCTTGGGCTTTCTATACATACTCATAGACTCCTTCTGATGCTTCATAAGCCATATAGATGTCCATATCTGACCTTTTGAACTTATTTGTGGTCAAAGTGTCCTAACATTTTTTCAAACTATATAAAGTTATAGACTCTTTTTGATGATAAGTCAGCTATACAGAGGTCCCCTTTTGACCTCCTGAACATATTTCTGGCCAAAGAGTCCTCTATCTTAGACTTTCTATACATACTCATAGACTCCTTCTGATGCTTCATAAGCCATATAGATGTCCATATCTATCCTTTTGAACTTATTTCTGGTCAAAGTGTCCTAAAAAAAATTGAAACTATATAAAGTTATAGACTCCTTTTGATGATAAATCAGCTATACAGAGGTCCCCTTTTGACCTACTGAACATATTTCTGGCAAAAGAGTCCTCGATCTTGGGCTTTCTATACATACTCATATACTCCTTCTGATGCTTCATAAGCCATATAGATGTCCATATCTGACCTTTTGAACTTATTTGTGGTCAAAGTGTCCTAACATTTTTTCAAACTATATAAAGTTATAGACTCCTTTTGATGATAAATCAGCTATACAGAGGTCACCGTTTGACCTCCTGAACATATTTCTGGCCAAAGAGTCCTCGATCTTGGGCTTTCTATACATACTCATAGACTCCTTCTGATGCTTCATAAGCCATATAGATGTCCATATCTGACCTTTTGAACTTATTTGTGGTCAAAGTGTCCTAACATTTTTTCAAACTATATAAAGTTATAGACTCCTTTTGATGATAAATCAGCTATACAGACTCTATAGCTATACCTTTATAGATGTCCATATCTGACCTTTTGAACTTATTTGTGGTCAAAGTGTCCTAACATTTTTTCAAAATATATAAAGTTATATATCACTCCTTTTGATGATAAATCATTTATACAGAGGTCACCGTTTGACCTCCTGAACATATTTCTGGCCAAAGAGTCCTCGATCTTGGGCTTTCTATACATACTCATAGACTCCTTCTGATGCTTCATAAGCCATATAGATGTCCATATCTGACCTTTTGAACTTATTTGTGGTCAAAGTGTCCTAACATTTTTTCAAACTGTATGAAGTTATAGACTCCTTTTGATGATAAATCAGCTATACAGACTCTATAGCTATACCTTTATAGATGTTCATATCTGACCTTTTGAACTTGTTTGTGGTCAAAGTGTCCTTACATTTTTTCAAACTATATAAAGTTATAGACTCCTTTTGATGATAAATCAGCTATACAGAGACCCCTTTAGACCTCATGAACATAATTCTGTCCAAAGAGTCCTCGATCTTGGGCTTTCTATACATACTCATAGACTCCTTCTGATGCTTCATAAGCCATATAGATGTCCATATCTGACCTTTTGAACTTATTTGTGGTCAAAGTGTCCTCAAAAGTTTTCAAACTATAGAAAGTTATAAACTCCTTTTGATGATAAATCAGCTATACAGAGGTCCCCTTTTGACCTCCTGAACATATTTCTGGCCAAAGAGTCCTCGATCTTGGGCTTTCATACATACTCATAGACTCCTTCTGATGCTTCATAAGCCATATAGATTTCCATATCTGACATTTTGAACTTATCTGTGGTCAAAGTGTCCTAAAATTTTTCAAATTATATAAAGATATAGACTCCTTTTAAAGATAAATCAGCTATACAGAGGGCCCCTTTTGACCTACTGAACATATTTCTGGCCAAAGAGTCCTCGATCTTGCGTTTTCTATATATATATATTCAAAGACTCCTTCTGATGCTTCATAAGCCATAAAGATGTCCATATCTGACCTTTTGAACTTATTTGTGGTCAAAGTGTCCTCAAAATTTTTCAAAATATATAAAGTTATAGACTCCTTTTGATGATAAGTCAGCTATACAGAGGTCCCCTTTTGACCTCCTGAACATGTTTCTCATAGACTCCTTCTGATGCTTCATAAGCCATATAGATGTCCATATCTGACCTTTTGAACTTATTTGTGGTCAAAGTGTCCTAAAAAAAATTCAAACTATGTAAGTTATAGTTTCCTTCTGATGATAAATCTGCTATACAGAGGTCCCCTTTTGACCTACTGAACATATTTCTGGCCAAAGAGTCCTAAAAGATTAACACTATACATTCAGACTGATATTTTCGGATGTTATATCATCCTTACAAAAGTCCATATTTGACATACTGAATTTTTTTCTGGCCAAGGAGTACTCGATCACCGTTTGACCTCCTGAACATATTTCTGGCCAAAGAGTCCTCGATCTTGGGCTTTCTATACATACTCATAGACTCCTTCTGATGCTTCATAAGCCATATAGATGTCCATATCTGACCTTTTGAACTTATTTGTGGTCAAAGTGTCCTAACATTTTTTCAAACTGTATGAAGTTATAGACTCCTTTTGATGATAAATCAGCTATACAGACTCTATAGCTATACCTTTATAGATGTTCATATCTGACCTTTTGAACTTGTTTGTGGTCAAAGTGTCCTTACATTTTTTCAAACTATATAAAGTTATAGACTCCTTTTGATGATAAATCAGCTATACAGAGACCCCTTTAGACCTCATGAACATAATTCTGTCCAAAGAGTCCTCGATCTTGGGCTTTCTATACATACTCATAGACTCCTTCTGATGCTTCATAAGCCATATAGATGTCCATATCTGACCTTTTGAACTTATTTGTGGTCAAAGTGTCCTCAAAAGTTTTCAAACTATAGAAAGTTATAAACTCCTTTTGATGATAAATCAGCTATACAGAGGTCCCCTTTTGACCTCCTGAACATATTTCTGGCCAAAGAGTCCTCGATCTTGGGCTTTCATACATACTCATAGACTCCTTCTGATGCTTCATAAGCCATATAGATTTCCATATCTGACATTTTGAACTTATCTGTGGTCAAAGTGTCCTAAAATTTTTCAAATTATATAAAGATATAGACTCCTTTTAAAGATAAATCAGCTATACAGAGGGCCCCTTTTGACCTACTGAACATATTTCTGGCCAAAGAGTCCTCGATCTTGCGTTTTCTATATATATATATTCAAAGACTCCTTCTGATGCTTCATAAGCCATAAAGATGTCCATATCTGACCTTTTGAACTTATTTGTGGTCAAAGTGTCCTCAAAATTTTTCAAAATATATAAAGTTATAGACTCCTTTTGATGATAAGTCAGCTATACAGAGGTCCCCTTTTGACCTCCTGAACATGTTTCTTGCCAAAGAGTCCTCAATCTTGGGCTTTCTATACATACTCATAGATTCATTCTGATGCTTCATTAGCCATATAGATGTCCATATCTGACCTTTTGAACTTATTTGTGGTCAAAGTATCCTAACATTTTTTCAAACTATAGAAAGTTAGAGACTCCTTTTGATGATAAGTCAGCTATACAGAGGGCCCATTTTGACCTCCTGAACATATTTCTGGCCAAAGTGTCCTCGATCTTGGGCTTTCTATACATACTCATAGACTCCTTCTGATGCTTCATAAGCCATATAGATGTCCATATCTGACCTTTTGAACTTATTTGTGGTCAAAGTGTCCTAAAAAAAATTCAAACTATGTAAGTTATAGTTTCCTTCTGATGATAAATCTGCTATACAGAGGTCCCCTTTTGACCTACTGAACATATTTCTGGCCAAAGAGTCCTAAAAGATTAACACTATACATTCAGACTGATATTTTCGGATGTTATATCATCCTTACAAAAGTCCATATTTGACATACTGAATTTTTTTCTGGCCAAGGAGTACTCGAAACTTGACCTTTCCATATATACTCGTTGACTTTTTCTGATGTTACGTCAGCCATGCAGAAGTCCATATTTGACCCAAGGAACATATTTTTGGCCAAAGAGTCCTCGATCTTGGGCTTTCTATAAATACCCATAGTCCAACTCCTTCTGATGCTTCATAAGCCACATAGATGTCCATATCTGACCTTTTGAACTTATTTGTGGTCAAAGTGTCCTCAAAATATTTCAAACTATATAAAGTTATAGTCTCCTTCTGATGATAAATCAGCTATACAGAGGTCCCCTTTTGACCTACTGAACATATTTCTGGCCAAAGAGTCCTAAAAGATTAACACTATACATTCAGACTGATATCTTCGGATGTTATATCATCCTAACAAAAGTCCATATTTGACCTACCGAATTTTTTTCTGGCCAAGGAGTGAGTACTCGAAACTTGACCTGTTCATATATATTTGTTGACTCTTTCTGATGTCACGTCAGACATACAGAATTCCATATTTGACCCAAGTAACATATTTCTTGCCAAAAAGTCCTAGACCTTGGGCTGTCTATACATTCGCATAGACTCCTTCTGATGCTTCATAAGCCATATAGATGTCCATATCTGAACTTTTGAACTTATTTGTGGTCAAAGTGTCCTCAAAATTTTTCAAACTATATAAAGTTATAGACTCCATTTGATGATAAATAAGCTATTCACAGGTCCCCTTTTGAACTCGTAAACATATTTCTGGCCAAAGAGTCCTCGATCTTGGGCTTTCTATACATATAGACTCCTTCTGATGCTTCATAAGCCATATAGATGTCCATATCTGACCTTTTGAACTTATTTGTGGTCAAAGTGTTCTCAAAATTTTTCAAACTATATAAAGTTATAGACTCCTTTTGATGAAAAATCACCTATTCAGAGGTCCCCGTTTGACCTCCTGACTTATTTCTGGCCAAAGAGTCCTCGATTTCTATTCATACTCATAGACTCCTTCTTATGCTTCATAAGCCATATGGATGTCCATATCTAACCTTTTGAACTTATTTGTGGTCAAAGTGTCCTCAAAAATGTTTCAAACTAAATAAAGTTATAGACTCCATTTGATGATAAATAAGCTATTCAGATGTCCCCTTTTGACCTCCTGAACATATTTCTGTCCAAAGAGTCCTCGATCTTGGGCTTTCTATACATACTCAAAGACTCCTTCTGATGCTTCATAAGCCATATAGATGTCCATATCTGACCTTCTGAACTTATTTGTGGTCAAAGTGTCCTCAAAATTTTTCAAACTATATAAAGTAATAGAATCCTTTTGATGATAAATCAGCTATTCAGAAGTACCCTTTTGACCTCCTGAACATATTTCTGGTCAAAGAGTCCTTGACCTTGGGCTTTCTATACATACTCATAGATTCCTTCTGATGCTTCATAAGCCATATAGATTTCCATATCTGACCTTTTGAACTTATTTGTGGTCAAAGTGTCCTCAAAAATGTTTCAATCTATATAAAGTTATAGACTCCAATTGATGATAAATCAGCTATTTAGAGGTGCCCTTTTGACCTCCTGAACATATTTCTGGCCAAAGAGTCCTCTATCTTAGACTTTCTATACATACTCATAGACTCCTTCTGATGCTTCATAAGCCATATAGATGTCCATATCTATCCTTTTGAACTTATTTCTGGTCAAAGTGTCCTAAAAAAAATTGAAACTATATAAAGTTATAGACTCCTTTTGATGATAAATCATTTATACAGAGGGCCCCTTCTGACCTACTGAACATATTTCTGGCCAAAGAGTCCTCGATCTTGCGTTTTCTATACATACTCATAGACTCCTTCTGATGCTTCATATGCCATATAGATGTCCATATCTGACCTTTTGAACTTATTTGTGGTCAAAGTGTCCTCAAAAGTTTTCAAACTATAGAAAGTTATAGACTCATTTTGATGATAAATCAGCTATACAGAGGTCCCCTTTTGACCTACTGAACATATTTCTGGCAAAAGAGTCCTCGATCTTGGGCTTTCTATACATACTCATATACTCCTTCTGATGCTTCATAAGCCATATAGATGTCCATATCTGACCTTTTGAACTTATTTGTGGTCAAAGTGTCCTAACATTTTTTCAAACTATATAAAGTTATAGACTCCTTTTGATGATAAATCAGCTATACAGAGGTCACCGTTTGACCTCCTGAACATATTTCTGGCCAAAGAGTCCTCGATCTTGGGCTTTCTATACATACTCATAGACTCCTTCTGATGCTTCATAAGCCATATAGATGTCCATATCTGACCTTTTGAACTTATTTGTGGTCAAAGTGTCCTAACATTTTTTCAAACTATATAAAGTTATAGACTCCTTTTGATGATAAATCAGCTATACAGACTCTATAGCTATACCTTTATAGATGTCCATATCTGACCTTTTGAACTTATTTGTGGTCAAAGTGTCCTAACATTTTTTCAAAATATATAAAGTTATATATCACTCCTTTTGATGATAAATCATTTATACAGAGGTCACCGTTTGACCTCCTGAACATATTTCTGGCCAAAGAGTCCTCGATCTTGGGCTTTCTATACATACTCATAGACTCCTTCTGATGCTTCATAAGCCATATAGATGTCCATATCTGACCTTTTGAACTTATTTGTGGTCAAAGTGTCCTAACATTTTTTCAAACTGTATGAAGTTATAGACTCCTTTTGATGATAAATCAGCTATACAGACTCTATAGCTATACCTTTATAGATGTTCATATCTGACCTTTTGAACTTGTTTGTGGTCAAAGTGTCCTTACATTTTTTCAAACTATATAAAGTTATAGACTCCTTTTGATGATAAATCAGCTATACAGAGACCCCTTTAGACCTCATGAACATAATTCTGTCCAAAGAGTCCTCGATCTTGGGCTTTCTATACATACTCATAGACTCCTTCTGATGCTTCATAAGCCATATAGATGTCCATATCTGACCTTTTGAACTTATTTGTGGTCAAAGTGTCCTCAAAAGTTTTCAAACTATAGAAAGTTATAAACTCCTTTTGATGATAAATCAGCTATACAGAGGTCCCCTTTTGACCTCCTGAACATATTTCTGGCCAAAGAGTCCTCGATCTTGGGCTTTCATACATACTCATAGACTCCTTCTGATGCTTCATAAGCCATATAGATTTCCATATCTGACATTTTGAACTTATCTGTGGTCAAAGTGTCCTAAAATTTTTCAAATTATATAAAGATATAGACTCCTTTTAAAGATAAATCAGCTATACAGAGGGCCCCTTTTGACCTACTGAACATATTTCTGGCCAAAGAGTCCTCGATCTTGCGTTTTCTATATATATATATTCAAAGACTCCTTCTGATGCTTCATAAGCCATAAAGATGTCCATATCTGACCTTTTGAACTTATTTGTGGTCAAAGTGTCCTCAAAATTTTTCAAAATATATAAAGTTATAGACTCCTTTTGATGATAAGTCAGCTATACAGAGGTCCCCTTTTGACCTCCTGAACATGTTTCTTGCCAAAGAGTCCTCAATCTTGGGCTTTCTATACATACTCATAGATTCATTCTGATGCTTCATTAGCCATATAGATGTCCATATCTGACCTTTTGAACTTATTTGTGGTCAAAGTATCCTAACATTTTTTCAAACTATAGAAAGTTAGAGACTCCTTTTGATGATAAGTCAGCTATACAGAGGGCCCATTTTGACCTCCTGAACATATTTCTGGCCAAAGTGTCCTCGATCTTGGGCTTTCTATACATACTCATAGACTCCTTCTGATGCTTCATAAGCCATATAGATGTCCATATCTGACCTTTTGAACTTATTTGTGGTCAAAGTGTCCTAAAAAAAATTCAAACTATGTAAGTTATAGTTTCCTTCTGATGATAAATCTGCTATACAGAGGTCCCCTTTTGACCTACTGAACATATTTCTGGCCAAAGAGTCCTAAAAGATTAACACTATACATTCAGACTGATATTTTCGGATGTTATATCATCCTTACAAAAGTCCATATTTGACATACTGAATTTTTTTCTGGCCAAGGAGTACTCGAAACTTGACCTTTCCATATATACTCGTTGACTTTTTCTGATGTTACGTCAGCCATGCAGAAGTCCATATTTGACCCAAGGAACATATTTTTGGCCAAAGAGTCCTCGATCTTGGGCTTTCTATAAATACCCATAGTCCAACTCCTTCTGATGCTTCATAAGCCACATAGATGTCCATATCTGACCTTTTGAACTTATTTGTGGTCAAAGTGTCCTCAAAATATTTCAAACTATATAAAGTTATAGTCTCCTTCTGATGATAAATCAGCTATACAGAGGTCCCCTTTTGACCTACTGAACATATTTCTGGCCAAAGAGTCCTAAAAGATTAACACTATACATTCAGACTGATATCTTCGGATGTTATATCATCCTAACAAAAGTCCATATTTGACCTACCGAATTTTTTTCTGGCCAAGGAGTGAGTACTCGAAACTTGACCTGTTCATATATATTTGTTGACTCTTTCTGATGTCACGTCAGACATACAGAATTCCATATTTGACCCAAGTAACATATTTCTTGCCAAAAAGTCCTAGACCTTGGGCTGTCTATACATTCGCATAGACTCCTTCTGATGCTTCATAAGCCATATAGATGTCCATATCTGAACTTTTGAACTTATTTGTGGTCAAAGTGTCCTCAAAATTTTTCAAACTATATAAAGTTATAGACTCCATTTGATGATAAATAAGCTATTCACAGGTCCCCTTTTGAACTCGTAAACATATTTCTGGCCAAAGAGTCCTCGATCTTGGGCTTTCTATACATATAGACTCCTTCTGATGCTTCATAAGCCATATAGATGTCCATATCTGACCTTTTGAACTTATTTGTGGTCAAAGTGTTCTCAAAATTTTTCAAACTATATAAAGTTATAGACTCCTTTTGATGAAAAATCACCTATTCAGAGGTCCCCGTTTGACCTCCTGACTTATTTCTGGCCAAAGAGTCCTCGATTTCTATTCATACTCATAGACTCCTTCTTATGCTTCATAAGCCATATGGATGTCCATATCTAACCTTTTGAACTTATTTGTGGTCAAAGTGTCCTCAAAAATGTTTCAAACTAAATAAAGTTATAGACTCCATTTGA
This sequence comes from Squalius cephalus, assembly GCF_949319135.1. Lineage (NCBI taxonomy): Eukaryota > Metazoa > Chordata > Actinopteri > Cypriniformes > Leuciscidae > Squalius > Squalius cephalus. The sequence goes on from NC_137139.1 coordinate 4,911,396, forward strand.
TGATAAATAAGCTATTCAGATGTCCCCTTTTGACCTCCTGAACATATTTCTGTCCAAAGAGTCCTCGATCTTGGGCTTTCTATACATACTCAAAGACTCCTTCTGATGCTTCATAAGCCATATAGATGTCCATATCTGACCTTCTGAACTTATTTGTGGTCAAAGTGTCCTCAAAATTTTTCAAACTATATAAAGTAATAGAATCCTTTTGATGATAAATCAGCTATTCAGAAGTACCCTTTTGACCTCCTGAACATATTTCTGGTCAAAGAGTCCTTGACCTTGGGCTTTCTATACATACTCATAGATTCCTTCTGATGCTTCATAAGCCATATAGATTTCCATATCTGACCTTTTGAACTTATTTGTGGTCAAAGTGTCCTCAAAAATGTTTCAATCTATATAAAGTTATAGACTCCAATTGATGATAAATCAGCTATTTAGAGGTGCCCTTTTGACCTCCTGAACATATTTCTGGTCAAAGAGTCCTTGACCTTGGGCTTTCTATACATACTCATAGATTCCTTCTGATGCTTCATAAGCCATATAGATTTCCATATCTGACCTTTTGAACTTATTTGTGGTCAAAGTGTCCTCAAAAATGTTTCAATCTATATAAAGTTATAGACTCCAATTGATGATAAATCAGCTATTTAGAGGTGCCCTTTTGACCTCCTGAACATATTTCTGGCCAAAAAGTCCTCGATCTTGGGCTTTCTATTCATACTCATAGACTCCTTCTGATGCTTCATAAGCTATATAGATTGCTTTTGAACTTTGTGGTCAAAGTGTCCTCAAAAATGTTTCAATCTATATAAAGTTATAGACTCCTTTTGATTATAAGTCCCCTTTTGACCTCCTGAACATATTTCTGGCCAAAGAGTCCTTGATCTTGGGCTTTTTATACATACTCATAGACGCCTTCTGATGCTTCATAAGCCATATAGATGTCCATATCTGACCTTTTGAACTTATTTGTGGTCAAAGTATCCTAAAATTTTTTCAAACTATATAAAGTTATAGTCTCCTTCTGATGATAAATCATCTATACAGAGGTCCCCTTTTGACCTACTGAACATATTTCTGGCCAAAGAGTCCTAAAAGATCAACACTATACATTCAGACTGAAATCTTTGGATGTTATATCATCCCGACAAAAGTCCATATTTGACATACTGAATTTTTTTCTGGCCTAGTACTCGAAATTTGACTTTTCCATATATACTCGTTGACTTTTTCTGATGTTACGTCAGCCATACAAAAGTCCATATTTGACCCAAGGAACATATTTCTTGCCAAAGAGTCCTCGATCTTGGGCTTTCTATACATACTCATAAATTCCTTCTGATGCTTCATAAGCCATATAGATGTCCATATCTGTCCTTTTGAACTTATTTCTGGTCAAATGTCCTCAAAATTTTTCAAACTATATAAAGTTATAGACTCCTTCTGATAATAAATCAGCTATACAAAGGTCACCTTTTGACCTTCTGAACATATTTCTGGCCAAAGAGTTCTTGAACATTGTCTTGCTATACTACAGATTGACTTCTTGTGATGTTATATTAACCAGCCAGCAGTCTATTTTTGACCTACTGAAAATATTTCTGGCCAGAGTCCGTGAACATTAACTCACTATACAATATAGACTGACTTCTTGCAATGCCAAACCAGGCAGGCAGTAGTCCATATTTGACCGATTGAAAAAAAATTTGACCAAAGAGTTCTCAAAAGGATTTTGTCTGTCATAATCTATAGACTCCTTCTGATGTCCGAAAATATTACTGGCCAAAGAGTCCTTAAAGATTAACACTATACATTCAGATTGATATCTTCGGATGTTATATCATCATGACAAAAGTCCATATTTGACATACGGAAATTTTTTCTGGTCAAAGAGTCTCAACTTGACCATTCTATATATACTCATTGACTCTTTCTGATTCTTCATTAGCTATATAGATGTCCATATCTGGCGAATTGAAAATATTTTTGGCAAAAAGGTCCTCACAAGTTAACTTACTAAATACTCATAGACTTCTTCTGATGATACATCACTTTAACAGGTATGTGACCCTCTGAATATATTTTTGGCCAAAGAATCATTGAACATTAACTCTCTATACATATTGACTCAAGAGTCAAAATTTGACCTCTTTTGGTCTGATCTATCATCAGATAGAGTCTATAATTTTACATAGTTTAAAAACTTTTGAGGAACCTTTGACCAGAAATAATAATAAGTCATAAATATGGACATAAATATGGCTTATGAAGAATCAGAAGGAGACTATGAGTATGTATAGAAAGTTCAAGATTGGCCACAAATATGTCCCTTGGGTCAATTATGGACATTCTTTATGGCTGATGTAACATCAGATGGAGTAAACGAGTATGTGCAGAAAGAAACAGCATAAGGAGTCAATGAGCATGTATAGAATGTTCAAGATCGAGGACTCTTTTATTAGAAATATGTTCAGTAGGTCAGTTATGAACAATTGTCTGGCTGATGAAACATCAGAAGGAGTCAATGAGCTTGTAAAGAAAGTTAAAAATCGAGGACTCTTTTACTAGAAATATGTTCAGTAGGTCAGTTATGAACAATTGTCTGGCTGATGAAACATCAGAAGGAGTCAATGAGCATGTATAGAAAGTTCAAGTACATAGTTGACTCGTTGGCCAGAAAAAAAAGAAAAAAAAGTCATTATGGACAGTTGTCTGGCCGATGTACTATCTGAAGGAGTGTGAATAGAAAGTTCAAGATCAAGGACTCTTCAGTCAGAAATATGTTCAACATGTTAAATCTGAACACTTTATGGCTAAAGAAACAAAATAAGGCGTCACTGAGGATGTATAGAAAGTTCAAAATCGAGGACTCTTTTACCAGAAATATTTTCAGTAGGTCCATTATTGACTACTGTCTGGCTGATGAAACACTAAAAGGAGTCAGTTAGCATGTACAAAATTTTCAAGTCAGAAATATGTTCAACATGTCAAATCTGGACTTCTGTATGGCTAAAGAAACAAAATAAGGCATCACTGAGAATGTATAGAAAGTTCAAAATCGAGAACTCTTTTACTTCAATAGTCAATATCTACAATTGTCTGGCCGGTGTACTATCTGAAAGAGTCTATAAGTATGAATAGAAAGTTCAAGATCGAGGACTCTTCGGTCAGAAATATGTTCATTATGTCAAATCAGAACTACTGCATGGCTGATGAAACACCAGAAAGAGTCTATGAGTATGTTTAAAAGGTTCAAGATCGAGGACTCTTTTGCCAGAAATATGTTTAGTGGGTCAAATATGGACTGCTGTCTGGCTGATGAATCAGAAGTCAATGAAGATTGAGGAAGAAGATTATGAATAGAAAGTTCAAGTTCAAAGACTCTTCAGGTAGAAATATGTTCAGTGGGTCAATTATCTATATGGAGTCACTGAGAATCTATAGAAAGTTCAAGACAGAGGACTCTTTTACTATAAATATGTTCAGAGGGTCAATTATGGACTATTGTCTGCTTGTGAAACATCAGAAGGAGTCAATGAGCCTATATAGAAAGTTCAAGTTCAAGACTCTTCGGGCAGCAATATGTTCAGTAGGTCAATTATGGACTAATGTCTGGCTGATGAAACACTAAAAGGAGTCAATTAGCATGTACAGAATGTTCAAGTTCATGGACTTGTTGGCCAGAAATATGTTTAATAATTAATATGGACAATTGTCTGTCTGATGTACTTTCTGAAAGAGTCTATAATTATGAATAGAAAGTTCAAGATCAAAAACTCTTTGGTCAGAAATATGTTCAACATGTCAAATCTGGACTTCTGTATGGCTGAAGAAACATCAGAAGTAAATGATTATGTATAGAAAGTTCAAGTTCGTAGACTCTTCGGGCAGAAAAATGTTCAGTAGGTCAATTGTGGACAATTATCTGGCTGATGAAACATCAGAAGGAGTATGTATAGAAATAATAAGATCAAGGTCTCTTTGGCCAGAAATATGTTCAATTGATCAAATTTTGAAATACTATATTGCTGTTGTAAAATCAGGAGTCATTGAGTATGTATTGAAAAATGTTCATAGACTCATTGGTCAGAAATAGGTTTAATAGGTCATATTGATACAATACAATACAATTAAGTTTTGCTATTGTAACATCAGAAGGAGTCAATGTATAGAGAAATCAAGATTATAAACCCATCGCTCAGAAATGAGTTTAGAAGTCAATTATGGATCATTTTTTGGCTGAAGTACTATCTGAAAGCGTCTATGAGTATGTATAGAAAGATCAAGGACTCTTCCAGCCAGAAATATGTTCAATTGTCAATATGGATAATAGCCTGGGTGATAAAAAAATCAGAAGGAGATAGTAATTATGTATAGATAATTAAAGTTCTAGGTCTCTTTGGCCAGATATATGTTCAATGGGTCAAATTTGGACTAACAATATGGTTGATTTAACATCAAAAGTAGTCGATGAGAATGCATATAAACACACCTTTTGACGACTCTTTTGGCCAGAAATATGTTCTCTTGGTCAAATATGGACTACTGTATGGTGGATGTAAAATCAAAAATAGTCTAGGAGAAGGAACAGTAAGTTAAACTTTGATGATTCTTTTGCCAGAAATATGTTCAGTAGGTCAATAATTGACTTCTGTCTCAATGATGAAACATCAGAACAAGCCTATGATTATGTATAGAACGATCAAGATCGAGGACACTTTGGTTATAGAAATGTTCAATAGGTCAAATTTGAACTATACTGTATGGCTGATGAAACATCAGAAGGATTGTAAAAGTTCAAGGTCTCATGTCTAGAAATATGTTCAAAATATAAAATTTGAACTACTGTTCAAATACATTAGATAGCAGATAATTAATTAACAAGTCTACAAGTATGTTTCGAAAGTTCAAGATCGAGGACTCTATGGTCAGAAATATATTCAATGGGTCAAGTATGGACATCTTTCAGGCTGATGAAACATCGGAAGCTGTCAATGAGCATGTACAGAAAGGTCAAGATCATGGACTCTTTGACCAGAAATATGTTAGTAGGTCAAATATGGACTTTTGTATGGCTAATGTATTATTAAGAGAAGTCAATAAGCAGAGAAAGTTAATGTTCAAAGACTCTTTGGCCACAAATGTGTTTAGTATTTCAAATAGGAACCTCTGTATGGCTGAATTAACATAATAAGAAACCCTTTGAGGACCATTTGACCAGAAATAAGTTCAATAGGTCAAATATGGAATTCTATATGTGGCTTATGAACCATCAGAAGGAGTCTAGGAGTGAGAATGCAAAGTTCAAGATTGAGGACTCTTTTTTATCAGAAGGAGTCTATAACTTTATATAGTTTTAATTTTTTTAAGACATTTTGACCACAAATAAGTTCAAAAGGTCAGATATGGACATCAATATGACTTATGAGGCATCAGAAGGAGTCTATGAGTATGTATAGAAAGCATACGATCGAGGACTCTTTGGCCAGAAATATGTTCTGGAGGTCAAAAGGGGCCCTCTGTATAGCTGATTTATCATCAAAAGGAGTCTATAACTTTATATAGTTTGAATTGTTTTTAGGACACTTTGACCACAAATAAGTTCAAAAGGTCAGATATGGACATCTGGCTTATGAAGCATCAGAAGGAGTCTATGAGTATGTATAGAAAGCCCAAGATCGAGGACTCTTTGGCCAGAAATATGTTCTGGAGGTCAAAAGGGGCCCTCTGTATAGCTGATTTATCATCAAAAGGATTCTATAACTTACATAGTTTGAATTTTTTTTAGGACACTTTGACCAAAAATAAGTTCAAAAGGTCAGATATGGACATCTACATGGCTTATGAAGCATCAGAAGGAGTCTATGAGTATATATAGAAAGCCCAAGATCGAGGACTCTTTGGCCAGAAATATGTTCTGGAGGTCAAAAGGGGCCCTCTTGTATAGCTGATTTATCATCAAAAGGAGTCTATAACTTTCTATAGTTTGAAAAAATGTTAGGACACTTTGACCACAAATAAGTTCAAAAGGTCAGATATGGACATCTATATGGCTTATGAAGCATCAGAAGGAGTCTATGAGTATGTATAGAAAGCATAAGATCGAGGACTCTTTGGCCAGAAATATGTTCTGGAGGTCAAAAGGGGACCTGGTATAGCTGATTTATCATCAAAAGGAGTCTATAACTTTCTATAGTTTGAAAAAATTTTAGGACACTTTGACCACGAATAAGTTCAAAAGGTCAGATATGGACATCTATATGGCTATGAAGCATCAGAAGGAGTCTATGAGTATGTATAGAAAGCCCAAGATCGAGGACTCTTTGGCCAGAATTATGTTCAGGAGGTCAAAAGGGGCCCTCTGTATAGCTGATTTATCATCAAAAGGAGTCTATAACTTTATATAGTTTAAAAAAATGTTAGGACACTTTGACCACAAATAACTTCAAAAGGTCAGATATGGACATCTACATGGCTATGAAGCATCAGAAGGAGTCTATGAGTATGTATAGAAGGACCAAGATCGAGGACTCTTTGGCCAGAATTATGTTCATGAGGTCAAAAGGGGCAGTCTGTATAGCTGACTTATCATCAAAATGAGTCTATAACTTTCTATACTTTGAAAAAATGTTAGGACACTTTGACCACAAATAAGTTCAAAAGGTCAGATATGGACATCTATATGGCTTATGAAGCATCAGAAGGAGTCTATGAGTATGTATAGAAAGCCCCAATATCAAGGACTCTTTGGCCAGAAATATGTTCAGGAGGTCAAAAGGGGACCTCTGTATAGCTGATTTATCATCAAAAGGAGTCTATAACTTTATATAGTTTGAATTTTTTTTAGGACACTTTGACCACAAATAAGTTCAAAAGGTCAGATATGGACATCTGGCTTATGAAGCATCAGAAGGAGTCTATGAGTATGTATAGAAAGCCCAAGATCGAGGACTCTTTGGCCAGAAATATGTTCTGGAGGTCAAAAGGGGCCCTCTGTATAGCTGATTTATCATCAAAAGGATTCTATAACTTACATAGTTTTAATTTTTTTTAGGACACTTTGACCAAAAATAAGTTCAAAAGGTCAGATATGGACATCTACATGGCTTATGAAGCATCAGAAGGAGTCTATGAGTATATATAGAAAGCCCAAGATCGAGGACTCTTTGGCCAGAAATATGTTCTGGAGGTCAAAAGGGGCCCTCTGTATAGCTGATTTATCATCAAAAGGAGTCTATAACTTTCTATAGTTTGAAAAAATGTTAGGACACTTTGACCACAAATAAGTTCAAAAGGTCAGATGTGGACATCTATATGGCTTATGAAGCATCAGAAGGAGTCTTATTATGTATAGAAAACGCAAGATCGAGGACTCTTTGGCCAGAAATATGTTCAGGAGGTCAAAATGGGACCTCTGTATAGCTGATTTATCATCAAAAGAAGTCTATAACTTTCTATAGTTTGAAAAAATGTTAGGACACTTTGACCACAAATAAGTTCAAAAGGTCAGATATGGACATCTATATGGCTTATGAAGCATCAGAAGGAGTCTATGAGTATGTATAGAAAGCATAAGATCGAGGACTCTTTGGCCAGAAATATGTTCAGTAGGTCAGAAGGGGCCCTCTGTATAGCTGATTTATCATCAAAAGGAGTCTATAACTTTCTATAGTTTGAAAAAATGTTAGGACACTTTGACCACAAATAAGTTCAAAAGGTCAGATATGGACATCTATATGGCTATGAAGCATCAGAAGGAGTCTATGAGTATGTATAGAAAGCCCAAGATCGAGGACTCTTTGGCCAGAATTATGTTCATGAGGTCAAAAGTGGCCCTCTGTATAGCTGACTTATCATCAAAAGGAGTCTATAACTTTCTATAGTTTGAAAAAATGTTAGGACACTGACCACAAATAAGTTCAAAAGGTCAGATATGGACATCTATATGGCTTATGAAGCATCAGAAGGAGTCTATGAGTATGTATAGAAAGCCCCAAGATCAAGGACTCTTTGGCCAGAAATATGTTCAGGAGGTCAAAAGGGGCCCTCTGTATAGCTAATTTATCATCAAAAGGAGTCTATAACTTTATATAGTTTGAATTTTTTTTTAGGACACTTTGACCACTAATAAGTTAAAAAGGTCAGATATGGACATCAATATGGCTTATGAGGCATCAGAAGGAGTCTATGAGTATGTATAGAAAGCATAAGATCGAGGACTCTTTGGCCAGAAATATGTTCTGGAGGTCAAAAGGGGACCTGGTATAGCTGATATATCATCAAAAGGAGTCTATAACTTTCTATAGTTTGAAAAAATGTTAGGACACTGTGACCACAAATAAGTTCAAAAGGTCAGATATGGACATCTATATGGCTTATGAAGCATCAGAAGGAGTCTATGAGTATGTATAGAAAGCCCAAGATCGAGGACTCTTTGGCCAGAATTATGTTCATGAGGTCAAAAGGGGCCCTCTGTATAGCTGACTTATCATCAAAAGGAGTCTATAACTTTCTATAGTTTGAAAAAATGTTAGGACACTTTGACCACAAATAAGTTCAAAAGGTCAGATATGGACATCTATATGGCTATGAAGCATCAGAAGGAGTCTATGAGTATGTATAGAAAGCCCCAATATCAAGGACTCTTTGGCCAGAAATATGTTCAGGAGGTCAAAAGGGGACCTCTGTATAGCTGATTTATCATCAAAAGGAGTCTATAACTTTATATAGTTTGAATTTTTTTTAGGACAGTTTGACCACAAATAAGTTCAAAAGGTCAGATATGGACATCTATATGGCTTATGAAGCATCAGAAGGAGTCTATGAGTATGTATAGAAAGCCCCAAGATCAAGGACTCTTTGGCCAGAAATATGTTCAGGAGGTCAAAAGGGGACCTCTGTATAGCTGATTTATCATCAAAAGGAGTCTATAACTTTATATAGTTTGAATTTTTTTTGGACACTTTGACCACAAATAAGTTCAAAAGGTCAGATATGGACATCTGGCTTATGAAGCATCAGAAGGAGTCTATGAGTATGTATAGAAAGCCCAAGATCGAGGACTCTTTGGCCAGAAATATGTTCTGGAGGTCAAAAGGGGCCCTCTGTATAGCTGATTTATCATCAAAAGGATTCTATAACTTACATAGTTTGAATTTTTTTTTTGGACACTTTGACCAAAAATAAGTTCAAAAGGTCAGATATGGACATCTATATGGCTTATAAAGCATCAGAAGGCGTCTATGAGTATGTATAAAAAGCCCAAGATCAAGGACTCTTTGGCCAGAAATATGTTCAGGAGGTCAAAATGGGACCTCCATATAGCTGATTTATCATCAAAAGGATTCTATTACTTACATAGTTTGAATTTTTTTTAGGACACTTTGACCAAAAATAAGTTCAAAAGGTCAGATATGGACATCTATATGGCTTATGAAGCACCAGAAGGAGTCTATGAGTATGTATAGAAAGCCCAAGATCGAGGACTCTTTGGCCAGAAATATGTTCAGTCGGTCAGAAGGGGCCCTCTGTATAGCTGATTTATCATCAAAAGGAGTCTATAACTTTCTATAGTTTGAAAGATTTTGAGGACACTTTGACCACAAATAAGTTCAAAAGGTCAGATATGGACATCTATATGGCTTATGAAGCATCAGAAGGAGTCTATGAGTATGTATAGAAAACGCAAGATCGAGGACTCTTTGGCCAGAAATATGTTCAGTCGGTCAGAAGGGGCCCTCTGTATAGCTGATTTATCATCAAAAGGAGTCTATAACTTTATATAGTTTGAAAAAATGTTAGGACACTTTGACCACAAATAAGTTCAAAAGGTCAGATATGGACATCTATATGGCATATGAAGCATCAGAAGGAGTCTATGAGTATGTATAGAAAGCATAAGATCGAGGACTCTTTGGCCAGAAATATGTTCTGGAGGTCAAAAGGGGACCTGGTATAGCTGATTTATCATCAAAAGGAGTCTATAACTTTCTATAGTTTGAAAAAATGTTAGGACACTTTGACCACAAATAAGTTTAAAAGGTCAGATATGGACATCTACATGGCTATGAAGCATCAGAAGGAGTCTATGAGTATGTATAGAAAGCCCAAGATCGAGGACTCTTTGGCCAGAATTATGTTCATGAGGTCAAAAGGGGCCCTCTGTATAGCTGATTTATCATCAAAAGGAGTCTATAACTTTATATAGTTTGAATTTTTTTTAGGACACTTTGACCACAAATGAGTTCAAAATGTCAGATATGGAAATCTATATGGCTTATGAAGCACCAGAAGGAGTCTATGAGTATGTATAGAAAGCCCAAGATCGTGGACTCTTTGGCCAGAAATATGTTCAGGAGGTCAAAAGGGGACCTCTGTATAGCTGATTTATCATCAAAAGGAGTCTATAACTTTCTATAGTTTGAAAGATTTTGAGGACACTTTGACCACAAATATGTTCAAAAGGTCAGAAATGGACATCTATATGGCTTATGAAGCATCAGAAGGAGTCTATGAGTATGTATAGAAAACGCAAGATCGAGGACTCTTTGGCCAGAAATATGTTCAGTAGGTCAGAAGGGGCCCTCTGTATAGCTGATTTATCATCAAAAAGAGTCTATAACTTTATATAGTTTGAAAAAATGTTAGGACACTTTGACCACAAATAAGTTCAAAAGGTCAGATATGGACATCGATATGGCTTATGAAGCATCAGAAGGAGTCTATGAGTATGTATAGAAAGCATAAGATCGAGGACTCTTTGGCCAGAAATGTGTTCAGGAAGTCAAAAGGGGACCTGGTATAGCTGATTTATCATCAAAAGGAGTCTATAACTTTCTATAGTTTGAAAAAATGTTAGGACACTTTGACCACAAATAAGTTCGAAAGGTCAGATATGGACATCTATATGGCTATGAAGCATCAGAAGGGGTCTATGAGTATGTATAGAAAGCCCAAGATCGAGGACTCTTTGGCCAGAATTATGTTCATGAGGTCAAAAGGGGCCCTCTGTATAGCTGAGTTATCATCAAAAGAAGTCTATAACTTTCTATAGTTTGAAAAAATGTTAGGACACTTTGACCACAAATAAGTTCAAAAGGTCAGATATGGACATCTATATGGCTATGAAGCATCAGAAGGAGTCTATGAGTATGTATAGAAAGCCCAAGATCGAGGACTCTTTGGCCAGAATTATGTTCATGAGGTCAAAAGGGGCCCTCTGTATAGCTGAGTTATCATCAAAAGAAGTCTATAACTTTCTATAGTTTGAAAAAATGTTAGGACACTTTGACCACAAATAAGTTCAAAAGGTCAGATATGGACATCTATATGGCTTATGAAGCATCAGAAGGAGTCTATGAGTATGTATAGAAAGCCCCAAGATCAAGGACTCTTTGGCCAGAAATATGTTCAGGAGGTCAAAAGGGGACCTCTGTATAGCTGATTTATCATCAAAAGGAGTCTATAACTTTATATAGTTTGATTTTTTTTTAGGACACTTTGACCACAAATAAGTTCAAAAGGTCAGATATGGACATCTATATGGCTTATGAGGCATCAGAAGGAGTCTATGAGTATGTATAGAAAGCACAAGATCAAGGACTCTTTGGCCAGAAATATGTTCTGGAGGTCAAAAGGGGCCCTCTGTATAGCTGATTTATCATCAAAAGGAGTCTATAACTTTATATAGTTTGAAAAAATGTTAGGACACTTTGACCACAAATAAGTTCAAAAGGTCAGATATGGACATCTATATGGCTTATGAAGCATCAGAAGGAGTCTTTGGGTATGTATAGAAAACGCAAGATCGAGGACTCTTTGGCCAGAAATATGTTCAGGAGGTCAAAAGGGGACCTCTGTATAGCTGACTTATAATCAAAAAGAGTCTATAACTTTATATAGTTTGAATATTTTTTAGGACACTTTGACCACAAATGAGTTCAAAATGTCAGATATGGAAATCTATATGGCTTATGAAGCACCAGAAGGAGTCTATGAGTATGTATAGAAAGCCCAAGATCGAGGACTCTTTGGCCAGAAATATGTTCAGGAGGTCAAAAGGGGACCTCTGTATAGCTGATTTATCATCAAAAGGAGTCTATAACTTTCTATAGTTTGAAAGATTTTGAGGACACTTTGACCAGAAATAAGTTCAAAAGGTCAGATATGGACATCTATATGGCTTATGAAGCATCAGAAGGAGTCTATGAGTATGTATAGAAAACGCAAGATCGAGGACTCTTTGGCCAGAAATATGTTCTGGAGGTCAAAAGGGGCCCTCTGTATAGCTGATTTATCATCAAAAGGAGTCTATAACTTTATATAGTTTGAAAAAATGTTAGGACACTTTGACCACAAATAAGTTCAAAAGGTCAGATATGGACATCTATATGGCTATGAAGCATCAGAAGGAGTCTATGAGTATGTATAGAAAGCCCAAGATCGAGGACTCTTTGGCCAGAATTATGTTCATGAGGTCAAAAGGGGCCCTCTGTATAGCTGATTTATCATCAAAAGGAGTCTATAACTTTGTATAGTTTGAAAAAATGTTAGGACACTTTGACCACAAATAAGTTCAAAAGGTCAGATATGGACATCTATATGGCTTATGAAGCATCAGAAGGAGTCTATGAGTATGTATAGAAAGCATAAGATCGAGGACTCTTTGGCCAGAAATATGTTCTGGAGGTCAAAAGGGGACCTGGTATAGCTGATTTATCATCAAAAGAAGTTTATAACTTTATATAGTTTGAAAAAATGTTAGGACACTTTGACCACAAATAAGTTCAAAAGGTTGACATCTATACGGCTTATGAAGCATCAGAAGGAGTCTATGAGTATGTATAGAAAGCCCAAGATCGAGGACTCTTTGGCCAGAATTATGTTCATGAGGTCAAAAGGGGCCCTCTGTATAGCTGACTTATCATCAAAAGGAGTCTATAACTTTCTATAGTTTGAAAAAATGTTAGGACACTTTGACCACAAATAAGTTCAAAAGGTCAGATATGGACATCTATATGGCTTATGAAGCATCAGAAGGAGTCTATGAGTATGTATAGAAAGCATAAGATCGAGGACTCTTTGGCCAGAAATATGTTCAGGAGGTCAAAAGGTGACCTTTGTATAGCTGATTTATTATCAGAAGGAGTCTATAACTTTATATAGTTTGAAAAATTTTGAGGAATGAGAAATATGTTCTTTGGGTCACATATGGACTTCATGGCTGACGTAACATCAGAAGGAGTCAACAAGTATGTATAGAAAGTTCAAGTTTGAGTACTCTTTGGCCCGAATTATGTTTAGTAGGTAAAAAAGTGACCTCTGTATGGCTGATTTAACATCAGTCTTAGTCTATAAGATTATATAGCTTAAGTATTATATATTATATAAGATTATATATATTTAAAACCTTTTAAGGACCCATTTACCAGAAATAAGTTTAACAGGTCAGATATGGACTTCTAAATGGCTTATGAAGCATCAGAAGATGTCTAGAGTATGTACAAAAAGTTCAAGATCGAGTACTCTTTTTCCCAGTAGTTGAAATATGGACTTCTATATGGCTGATTTAACATCAGAAGGAGTCTATACATTTATAAGAGTAAAAAAAAAAAAACATTTTGATGCCTCTTTGGCCAAAAATGTGTTCAATCAGTCAAATATCGACTACTCCTTCCCTGAGTTAACATCACGAAAGTCAATATGTACGTATAGTAAGTTAAGTTTCATGGTCTCTTGGCAGAAATATGTTTAGTAGGTCAAAAATTTACTTTTTTTATGGGTGATGTAACATCAGATGGAGTCTATAAGTTTGTTTAAAAACCTTTAAGTTCAATAGGTCAAATATGCACCTCTATATGGCTGATTTAACATCAGAAGGAGTCTATAAGTTTATAATATACACAAAATACCTTTTGAGGACTCTTTTGCCAAAAATATGTTCAATCAGTCAAATATGGACTACTGTCTGGCTTATATAACATCACAAGAAGTCAGTCTTGTATGTTTAGTAAGTTAATTCAAGGACTCTTTATCCAGAAATGTGTTCAGTAGGTCAAAAATGGACTTCTGTATGGCTGATGTAACATCAGAAAGATTCTACGAGAATGTATAGAACGTTTAAGATCGATTACTCTTGGGTCAGAAATATGTGCAGCAGGTCAAACATGGACTACTGTCTTGCTAATACAACATCACAAGAAGTCAGTAAGTAAGGTCAGTAAGAAATCTTTGGACAGAAAATATGTTCTGTAGGTCAAAGAGGGACCTCTGTAGGCCTGATTTGACACATGACATATGTGCATTGGCATTGCACAATAACTAACTTATTCATTTATTATTTTAAGGGAAATTATTGTATTTACCTCTTGCGTTACAATGCATAGAATAAACTACTTCATACCTCATGTGCAATGAAAACATAACATGAGTGTTGCATTGCACAAACGATCTAAGAATTAGCGTTGAATATCAGTATAGATTTTTTATGCAGTGGAACGTAGATAGTTGAGATAGTAATTGTATGTTTGTGATGCACTCACAGCTTATATGTTATTCTTCAATGCACAAAGTTTGATCTTGTGTGAAATGCAATGCAATAGCACATATTGTATTTCATCAAAGCAAAACGCAATGTAGTTTGGGAATGAGTTACTTCTGGTGTGTAATGCTAAAGTTCATAGCCTATATGTTATTCTTCAATGCACAACGTTAGATCGTTAGTGCAATGCAATGCAACAGCACACATGTTATCTCTTTAATGAACATGGGATTGAGTTAGTTCTGGTGTGCAATGCAATGCAATGCAATGCGAAAAGTGCATAACCCATATGTTATTCTTCAGTGCACAACGTTAGATCGTTTGTGCAATGCAATGCAACAACACATATGTTATCTCTTTAATGAACATGGGAATGGTTAAGTTCTAGTGTGCAATGCAATGCAAAAAGTGTATAACCTATATGTTATTCTTCAGTGCACAACGTTAGATCGTTAGTGCAATGCAATGCAACAACACACATACCATCTCTTTAATGAACATGGGAATGGTTAAGTTCTAGTGTGCAATGCAATGCAATGCAAAAAGTGCATAACCTATATGTTATTCTTCAGAGCACAACGTTACATCGCTAGTGCAATGCAATGCAACAACACACATATCATCTCTTTATAGAACATGGGAATGATTTAGTTCTGGTGTGCAATGCAATGCAAAAAGTGCATAACCTATATGTTATTCTTCAGTGCACAACGTTATATCGTTAGTGCAATTCAATGCAACAACACTCATACCATCTCTTTAATGAACATGGGAATGGTTAAGGTCTAGTGTGCAATGCAATGCAATGCAAAAAGTGCATAACCTATATGTTATTCTTCAGTGCACAAAGTTAGATCGTTAGTGTAATGCATTGCAATGCAATGCAATGCAATGCAATGCAGTGCAAAGCATTGCAAGTCAATGCAATGCAATGCAATGCAACAAACGTTATGTATTTAATGAACATGGGAATGATTTAGTTCTGGTGTGCAATACAATGCAATGCAAAAAGTGCATAACCTATATGTTATTCTTCAGTGCACAACGTTAGATCGTTTGTGCAATGCAATGCAATGCAATGCAATGCAATGCACCAACAAACGTTATCTCTTTTATGAACATGGAATGATTTAGGTCTGGTGTGCAATGCAATGCAGTGCAAAAAGTGCATACCTATATGTTATTCTTCAGTGCACAACGTTAGATCGTTAGTGCTATGCAATGTAATGCAACAACAAACGTTATGTCTTTAATCAACATGGGAATGAGGTAGTTCTGGTGTGCAATGCAATGCAATGCAAAAAGTGCATAACATGTTATTCTTTAGTGCACAACGTTAAATCAATGCAATGCAATGCAAAGCAACAACAGACATATCATCTCTATAATAAACTTGGGAATGATTTTGTTCTGGTGTGCAATGCAATGCGAAAAGAGCATAACCTATATATTATTCTTCAGTGCACAACATTAGATCGTTAGTGCAATACAATGCAGTGCAAAGTAATGCAAAGCAATGCAAATCAAAGTAATGCAATGCAATACAATGCAATGCAACAACACACGTTATGTCTTTAATGAACATGGGAATGATTTAGTTCTGGTGTGCAATGCAATGCAAAAAGTGCATAACCTATATGTTATTCTTCAGTGCACAACGTTACAGCGTTAGTGTAATGCAATGCAATGCAATGCAATGCAATGCAATGCAGTGCAATGCAATGCAAATAAAAGCAATGAAATGCAATTAAATACAATGCAATGCAACAACTCACGTTATGTCTTTAATGAACATGGGAATTAGGTAGTTCTGGTGTGCAATGCAATGCAAAAAGTGCATAACATATGTTATTCTTCAGTGCACAACGTTAAATCGTTAGTGCAATGCAGTGCAATTCAATGCAATGCAATGCAACAACACACATATCATCTCTATAATGAACTTGGGAATGATTTTGTTCTGGTGTGCAATGCAATGCGAAAAGAGCATAACCTATATGTTATTCTTTAGTGCACAACGTTAGATCGTTAGTGCAATGCAATGCAATGCAATGCAGTGCAAAGCAATACAAAGCAAAGCAAAGCAATGCAAAGCAATGCAAAGCAATGCAAAGCAATGCAAAGCAATGCAAAGCAATGCAAAGCAATGCAAAGAAATGCAAAGCAATGCAAAGCAATGCAAAGCAATGCATATCAATGTAATGCAATGCAACACATTGCATTGCAATACATTGCAATGCAATACATTGCATTGCAATACATTGCAATACAATGCAATGCAACAACACACGTTATGTCTTTAATGAACATGGGAATGATTTAGTGATGATGATTTAGTTTGCATTGGTGTGCAATGCAATGCAATACGTGCACAACGTTAGATCGTTAGTGCAAAGCAATGCAAATCAATGCAATGCAAATAGAATGCAATACAACAACACACGTTATGTCTTTAATGAACATGGGAATGATTTAGTTCTGGTATGCAATGCAATGCAATGCGAAAAGTGCATAACTTATATGTTATTCTTCAGTGCACAACGTTAGATCGTTAGTTCAATGCAATGCAATGCAATGCAGTGCAAAGCAATGCAAATAAATGCAATGCAATACAATGCAATGCAACAACACACGTTATGTCTTTAATGAACATGGGAATGATTTAGTTCTGGTGTGCAATGCAATGCAAAAAGTGCATAACCTATATGTTATTCTTCAGTGCACAACGTTACAGCGTTAGTGTAATGCAATGCAATGCAATGCAATGCAATGCAGTACAAAGCAATGCAAATCAATATAGTGCAATACAATGCAATGCAAAAACACTCGTTATATCTTTAATCAACGTGGGAATGAGGTAGTTCTGGTGTGCAATGCAATGCGAAAAGTGCATAACCTATATGTTATTCTTCAGTGCACAACGTTAGATCTAACGTTAGATCAGTGCAATGCAATGCAAATAAAAGCAATGAAATTCAATGCAATGCAATACAATGCGATGCAACAACTCACGTTATGTCTTTAATGAACATGGGAATGAGGTAGTTCTGGTGTGCAATGCAATGCAAAAAGTGCATAACATATGTTATTCTTCAGTGCACAACGTTAAATCGTTAGTGCAATGCAGTGCAATTCAATGCAATGCAATGCAACAACACACATATCATCTCTATAATGAACTTGGAAATGATTTTGTTCTGGTGTGCAATACAATGCGAAAAGAGCATAACCTATATGTTATTCTTCAGTGCACAACGTTAGATCGTTAGTGCAGTGCAATGCAGTGCAATGCAGTGCAATGCAGTGCAATGCAGTGCAATGCAGTGCAAAGCAATGCAATGCAATGCAAAGCAATGCAAAGCAATGCAAATCAATGTAATGCAATGCAACAACACACGTTATGTCTTTAATGAACATGGGAATGATTTAGTTTGCATTGGTGTGCAATGCAATGCAATACGTGCACAACGTTAGATTGTTAGTGCAATGCAATGCAGTGCAAAGCAATGCAAATCAATTCAATGCAAATAGAATGCAATGCAATAACACACGTTATGTCTTTAATGAACATGGGAATGATTTAGTTCTGGTATGCAATGCAATGCAATGCAATGCGAAAAGTGCATAACTTATATGTTATTCTTAAGTGCACAACGTTAGATCGTTAGTTCAATGCAATGCAGTGCAAAGCAATGCAAATAAATGCAATGCAATGCAATGCAATACAATGCAATGCAACAACACACGTTATGTCTTTAATGAACATGCGAATGATTTAGTTCTGGTGTGCAATGCAATGCAATGCAAAAAGTGCATATCCAATATGTTATTTTTCAGTGCACAACGTTAGATCGTTTTGCAATACAATGCAATGCAAAAACTCTCGTTATATCTTTAATCAACATGGGAATGAGGTAGTTCTGGTGTGCAATGCAATGCGAAAAGTGCATAACCTATATGTTATTCTTCAGTGCACAACGTTAGATAGTTAGTGCAATGCAATGCAGTGCAAAGCAATGCAAATCAATGCAATGCAATACAATGCAATGCAACAACACACGTTATATGTATTTAATGAACATGGGAATGATTTAGTTCTGGTGTGCAATACAATGCAATGCAAAAAGTGCATAACCTATATGTTATTCTTCAGTGCACAACGTTAGATTGTTTGTGCAATGCAATGCAATGCACCAACAAACGTTATCTCTTTTATGAACATGGAATGATTTAGTTCTGGTGTGCAATGCAATGCAGTGCAAAAAGTGCATACCTATATGTTATTCTTCAGTGCACAACGTTAGATCGTTAGTGCAATGCAATGTAATGCAACAACAAACGTTATGTCTTTAATCAACATGGGAATGAGGTAGTTCAGTTGTACAATGCAATGCAAAAAGTGCATAACCTATATGTCATTCTTCAGTGCACAACGTTAGATCGTTAGTGCAATGCAATGCAATGCAATGCAATGCATCAACACACATATCATCTCTATAATGAATATGGGAATGATTTAGTTCTGGTGTGCAATGCAATGCAATGCGAAATATGCATAACCTATAAGTTATTCTTCAGTGCACAACGTTAGATCGTTTGTGCAATGTAATTGCAACAACACATATGTTATCTCTTTAATGAACATGGGAATAATGAGTTCTGGTGTGCAATGCATGCAATGCAAGAAGTGCATAGCCTATGTTATTCTTCAATGCACAACGTTAGATCGTGTGTGCAATGCAATGCAATGCAACAACACACATGTTGTCTTTGTGCATGGGATCGAGTTAGTTCTGTTGTGCAATGCACGAAGTGCATAACCTATGTTTCTTTAATGATGATCAACGTTAGATCGTTTGTGCAAAGCACATAATGTTATAACAATGAGCTATACATAGGTACGCTTTTGACCTGCTGAACATATTTCTGGCCAAAGAGTCCTTAAAGATGTTATATCATACTGACAAAGGTCCAAATTTTACATAATGAATTTTTTTCTGTCCAAGGAGTACTCGAAACTTGAACTTACCATTTATACTCGTTGACTTTTTCTGATGTTACGTCAGCCATGAAGAAGTCCATATTTGACAAAACATATTTTTGGCCAAAGAGTCCTCGATCTTGGTCTTTCTATTCATATAGTCCAACTCCTTCTGATGTTTCATAAGCCATATAGATGTCCATATCTGACCTTTTGAACTTATTTCTGGTCAAAGTGTCCTCAAAATTTTTCAAACTATATAAAGTTATAGTCTCCTTCTGATGATAAATCAGCTATACAGAGGTCCCCTTTTGACCTACTGAAAATATTTCTGGCCAAAGAGTCGTAAAAGATTAACACTATACATTCAGACTGATATCTTCGGATGTTATATCATCCTGACAAAAGTCCATATTTGACCTACCGAATTTTTTTCTGGCCATGGAGTGAGTACTCAAAACATGACCTTTCCATATATACTTGACTCTTTCTGATGTTACGTCAGACATACAGAATTCCATATTTGACCCAAGGAACATATTTCTGGCCAAAGAGTCCCATCTTGGGCTTTCTATACATACTCATAGACTCCTTCTGATGCTTCATAAGCCATATAGATGTCCATATCTGACCTTTTGAACTTATTTGTGGTCAAAGTGTCCTAACATTTTTTCAAACTATATAAAGTTATAGACTCCTTTTGATGATAAGTCAGCTATACAGAGGTCCCCTTTTGACCTCCTGAACATATTTCTGGCCAAAGAGTCCTCTATCTTAGACTTTCTATACATACTCATAGACTCCTTCTGATGCTTCATAAGCCATATAGATGTCCATATCTATCCTTTTGAACTTATTTCTGGTCAAAGTGTCCTAAAAAAAATTGAAACTATATAAAGTTATAGACTCCTTTTGATGATAAATCATTTATACAGAGGGCCCCTTCTGACCTACTGAACATATTTCTGGCCAAAGAGTCCTCGATCTTGCGTTTTCTATACATACTCATAGACTCCTTCTGATGCTTCATATGCCATATAGATGTCCATATCTGACCTTTTGAACTTATTTGTGGTCAAAGTGTCCTCAAAAGTTTTCAAACTATAGAAAGTTATAGACTCATTTTGATGATAAATCAGCTATACAGAGGTCCCCTTTTGACCTACTGAACATATTTCTGGCAAAAGAGTCCTCGATCTTGGGCTTTCTATACATACTCATATACTCCTTCTGATGCTTCATAAGCCATATAGATGTCCATATCTGACCTTTTGAACTTATTTGTGGTCAAAGTGTCCTAACATTTTTTCAAACTATATAAAGTTATAGACTCCTTTTGATGATAAATCAGCTATACAGAGGTCACCGTTTGACCTCCTGAACATATTTCTGGCCAAAGAGTCCTCGATCTTGGGCTTTCTATACATACTCATAGACTCCTTCTGATGCTTCATAAGCCATATAGATGTCCATATCTGACCTTTTGAACTTATTTGTGGTCAAAGTGTCCTAACATTTTTTCAAACTATATAAAGTTATAGACTCCTTTTGATGATAAATCAGCTATACAGACTCTATAGCTATACCTTTATAGATGTCCATATCTGACCTTTTGAACTTATTTGTGGTCAAAGTGTCCTAACATTTTTTCAAAATATATAAAGTTATATATCACTCCTTTTGATGATAAATCATTTATACAGAGGTCACCGTTTGACCTCCTGAACATATTTCTGGCCAAAGAGTCCTCGATCTTGGGCTTTCTATACATACTCATAGACTCCTTCTGATGCTTCATAAGCCATATAGATGTCCATATCTGACCTTTTGAACTTATTTGTGGTCAAAGTGTCCTAACATTTTTTCAAACTGTATGAAGTTATAGACTCCTTTTGATGATAAATCAGCTATACAGACTCTATAGCTATACCTTTATAGATGTTCATATCTGACCTTTTGAACTTGTTTGTGGTCAAAGTGTCCTTACATTTTTTCAAACTATATAAAGTTATAGACTCCTTTTGATGATAAATCAGCTATACAGAGACCCCTTTAGACCTCATGAACATAATTCTGTCCAAAGAGTCCTCGATCTTGGGCTTTCTATACATACTCATAGACTCCTTCTGATGCTTCATAAGCCATATAGATGTCCATATCTGACCTTTTGAACTTATTTGTGGTCAAAGTGTCCTCAAAAGTTTTCAAACTATAGAACGTTATAAACTCCTTTTGATGATAAATCAGCTATACAGAGGTCCCCTTTTGACCTCCTGAACATATTTCTGGCCAAAGAGTCCTCGATCTTGGGCTTTCATACATACTCATAGACTCCTTCTGATGCTTCATAAGCCATATAGATTTCCATATCTGACATTTTGAACTTATCTGTGGTCAAAGTGTCCTAAAATTTTTCAAATTATATAAAGATATAGACTCCTTTTAAAGATAAATCAGCTATACAGAGGGCCCCTTTTGACCTACTGAACATATTTCTGGCCAAAGAGTCCTCGATCTTGCGTTTTCTATATATATATATTCAAAGACTCCTTCTGATGCTTCATAAGCCATAAAGATGTCCATATCTGACCTTTTGAACTTATTTGTGGTCAAAGTGTCCTCAAAATTTTTCAAAATATATAAAGTTATAGACTCCTTTTGATGATAAGTCAGCTATACAGAGGTCCCCTTTTGACCTCCTGAACATGTTTCTTGCCAAAGAGTCCTCAATCTTGGGCTTTCTATACATACTCATAGATTCATTCTGATGCTTCATTAGCCATATAGATGTCCATATCTGACCTTTTGAACTTATTTGTGGTCAAAGTATCCTAACATTTTTTCAAACTATAGAAAGTTAGAGACTCCTTTTGATGATAAGTCAGCTATACAGAGGGCCCATTTTGACCTCCTGAACATATTTCTGGCCAAAGTGTCCTCGATCTTGGGCTTTCTATACATACTCATAGACTCCTTCTGATGCTTCATAAGCCATATAGATGTCCATATCTGACCTTTTGAACTTATTTGTGGTCAAAGTGTCCTAAAAAAAATTCAAACTATGTAAGTTATAGTTTCCTTCTGATGATAAATCTGCTATACAGAGGTCCCCTTTTGACCTACTGAACATATTTCTGGCCAAAGAGTCCTAAAAGATTAACACTATACATTCAGACTGATATTTTCGGATGTTATATCATCCTTACAAAAGTCCATATTTGACATACTGAATTTTTTTCTGGCCAAGGAGTACTCGAAACTTGACCTTTCCATATATACTCGTTGACTTTTTCTGATGTTACGTCAGCCATGCAGAAGTCCATATTTGACCCAAGGAACATATTTTTGGCCAAAGAGTCCTCGATCTTGGGCTTTCTATAAATACCCATAGTCCAACTCCTTCTGATGCTTCATAAGCCACATAGATGTCCATATCTGACCTTTTGAACTTATTTGTGGTCAAAGTGTCCTCAAAATATTTCAAACTATATAAAGTTATAGTCTCCTTCTGATGATAAATCAGCTATACAGAGGTCCCCTTTTGACCTACTGAACATATTTCTGGCCAAAGAGTCCTAAAAGATTAACACTATACATTCAGACTGATATCTTCGGATGTTATATCATCCTAACAAAAGTCCATATTTGACCTACCGAATTTTTTTCTGGCCAAGGAGTGAGTACTCGAAACTTGACCTGTTCATATATATTTGTTGACTCTTTCTGATGTCACGTCAGACATACAGAATTCCATATTTGACCCAAGTAACATATTTCTTGCCAAAAAGTCCTAGACCTTGGGCTGTCTATACATTCGCATAGACTCCTTCTGATGCTTCATAAGCCATATAGATGTCCATATCTGAACTTTTGAACTTATTTGTGGTCAAAGTGTCCTCAAAATTTTTCAAACTATATAAAGTTATAGACTCCATTTGATGATAAATAAGCTATTCACAGGTCCCCTTTTGAACTCGTAAACATATTTCTGGCCAAAGAGTCCTCGATCTTGGGCTTTCTATACATATAGACTCCTTCTGATGCTTCATAAGCCATATAGATGTCCATATCTGACCTTTTGAACTTATTTGTGGTCAAAGTGTTCTCAAAATTTTTCAAACTATATAAAGTTATAGACTCCTTTTGATGAAAAATCACCTATTCAGAGGTCCCCGTTTGACCTCCTGACTTATTTCTGGCCAAAGAGTCCTCGATTTCTATTCATACTCATAGACTCCTTCTTATGCTTCATAAGCCATATGGATGTCCATATCTAACCTTTTGAACTTATTTGTGGTCAAAGTGTCCTCAAAAATGTTTCAAACTAAATAAAGTTATAGACTCCATTTGATGATAAATAAGCTATTCAGATGTCCCCTTTTGACCTCCTGAACATATTTCTGTCCAAAGAGTCCTCGATCTTGGGCTTTCTATACATACTCAAAGACTCCTTCTGATGCTTCATAAGCCATATAGATGTCCATATCTGACCTTCTGAACTTATTTGTGGTCAAAGTGTCCTCAAAATTTTTCAAACTATATAAAGTAATAGAATCCTTTTGATGATAAATCAGCTATTCAGAAGTACCCTTTTGACCTCCTGAACATATTTCTGGTCAAAGAGTCCTTGACCTTGGGCTTTCTATACATACTCATAGATTCCTTCTGATGCTTCATAAGCCATATAGATTTCCATATCTGACCTTTTGAACTTATTTGTGGTCAAAGTGTCCTCAAAAATGTTTCAATCTATATAAAGTTATAGACTCCAATTGATGATAAATCAGCTATTTAGAGGTGCCCTTTTGACCTCCTGAACATATTTCTGGTCAAAGAGTCCTTGACCTTGGGCTTTCTATACATACTCATAGATTCCTTCTGATGCTTCATAAGCCATATAGATTTCCATATCTGACCTTTTGAACTTATTTGTGGTCAAAGTGTCCTCAAAAATGTTTCAATCTATATAAAGTTATAGACTCCAATTGATGATAAATCAGCTATTTAGAGGTGCCCTTTTGACCTCCTGAACATATTTCTGGCCAAAAAGTCCTCGATCTTGGGCTTTCTATTCATACTCATAGACTCCTTCTGATGCTTCATAAGCTATATAGATTGCTTTTGAACTTTGTGGTCAAAGTGTCCTCAAAAATGTTTCAATCTATATAAAGTTATAGACTCCTTTTGATTATAAGTCCCCTTTTGACCTCCTGAACATATTTCTGGCCAAAGAGTCCTTGATCTTGGGCTTTTTATACATACTCATAGACGCCTTCTGATGCTTCATAAGCCATATAGATGTCCATATCTGACCTTTTGAACTTATTTGTGGTCAAAGTATCCTAAAATTTTTTCAAACTATATAAAGTTATAGTCTCCTTCTGATGATAAATCATCTATACAGAGGTCCCCTTTTGACCTACTGAACATATTTCTGGCCAAAGAGTCCTAAAAGATCAACACTATACATTCAGACTGAAATCTTTGGATGTTATATCATCCCGACAAAAGTCCATATTTGACATACTGAATTTTTTTCTGGCCTAGTACTCGAAATTTGACTTTTCCATATATACTCGTTGACTTTTTCTGATGTTACGTCAGCCATACAAAAGTCCATATTTGACCCAAGGAACATATTTCTTGCCAAAGAGTCCTCGATCTTGGGCTTTCTATACATACTCATAAATTCCTTCTGATGCTTCATAAGCCATATAGATGTCCATATCTGTCCTTTTGAACTTATTTCTGGTCAAATGTCCTCAAAATTTTTCAAACTATATAAAGTTATAGACTCCTTCTGATAATAAATCAGCTATACAAAGGTCACCTTTTGACCTTCTGAACATATTTCTGGCCAAAGAGTTCTTGAACATTGTCTTGCTATACTACAGATTGACTTCTTGTGATGTTATATTAACCAGCCAGCAGTCTATTTTTGACCTACTGAAAATATTTCTGGCCAGAGTCCGTGAACATTAACTCACTATACAATATAGACTGACTTCTTGCAATGCCAAACCAGGCAGGCAGTAGTCCATATTTGACCGATTGAAAAAAAATTTGACCAAAGAGTTCTCAAAAGGATTTTGTCTGTCATAATCTATAGACTCCTTCTGATGTCCGAAAATATTACTGGCCAAAGAGTCCTTAAAGATTAACACTATACATTCAGATTGATATCTTCGGATGTTATATCATCATGACAAAAGTCCATATTTGACATACGGAAATTTTTTCTGGTCAAAGAGTCTCAACTTGACCATTCTATATATACTCATTGACTCTTTCTGATTCTTCATTAGCTATATAGATGTCCATATCTGGCGAATTGAAAATATTTTTGGCAAAAAGGTCCTCACAAGTTAACTTACTAAATACTCATAGACTTCTTCTGATGATACATCACTTTAACAGGTATGTGACCCTCTGAATATATTTTTGGCCAAAGAATCATTGAACATTAACTCTCTATACATATTGACTCAAGAGTCAAAATTTGACCTCTTTTGGTCTGATCTATCATCAGATAGAGTCTATAATTTTACATAGTTTAAAAACTTTTGAGGAACCTTTGACCAGAAATAATAATAAGTCATAAATATGGACATAAATATGGCTTATGAAGAATCAGAAGGAGACTATGAGTATGTATAGAAAGTTCAAGATTGGCCACAAATATGTCCCTTGGGTCAATTATGGACATTCTTTATGGCTGATGTAACATCAGATGGAGTAAACGAGTATGTGCAGAAAGAAACAGCATAAGGAGTCAATGAGCATGTATAGAATGTTCAAGATCGAGGACTCTTTTATTAGAAATATGTTCAGTAGGTCAGTTATGAACAATTGTCTGGCTGATGAAACATCAGAAGGAGTCAATGAGCTTGTAAAGAAAGTTAAAAATCGAGGACTCTTTTACTAGAAATATGTTCAGTAGGTCAGTTATGAACAATTGTCTGGCTGATGAAACATCAGAAGGAGTCAATGAGCATGTATAGAAAGTTCAAGTACATAGTTGACTCGTTGGCCAGAAAAAAAAGAAAAAAAAGTCATTATGGACAGTTGTCTGGCCGATGTACTATCTGAAGGAGTGTGAATAGAAAGTTCAAGATCAAGGACTCTTCAGTCAGAAATATGTTCAACATGTTAAATCTGAACACTTTATGGCTAAAGAAACAAAATAAGGCGTCACTGAGGATGTATAGAAAGTTCAAAATCGAGGACTCTTTTACCAGAAATATTTTCAGTAGGTCCATTATTGACTACTGTCTGGCTGATGAAACACTAAAAGGAGTCAGTTAGCATGTACAAAATTTTCAAGTCAGAAATATGTTCAACATGTCAAATCTGGACTTCTGTATGGCTAAAGAAACAAAATAAGGCATCACTGAGAATGTATAGAAAGTTCAAAATCGAGAACTCTTTTACTTCAATAGTCAATATCTACAATTGTCTGGCCGGTGTACTATCTGAAAGAGTCTATAAGTATGAATAGAAAGTTCAAGATCGAGGACTCTTCGGTCAGAAATATGTTCATTATGTCAAATCAGAACTACTGCATGGCTGATGAAACACCAGAAAGAGTCTATGAGTATGTTTAAAAGGTTCAAGATCGAGGACTCTTTTGCCAGAAATATGTTTAGTGGGTCAAATATGGACTGCTGTCTGGCTGATGAATCAGAAGTCAATGAAGATTGAGGAAGAAGATTATGAATAGAAAGTTCAAGTTCAAAGACTCTTCAGGTAGAAATATGTTCAGTGGGTCAATTATCTATATGGAGTCACTGAGAATCTATAGAAAGTTCAAGACAGAGGACTCTTTTACTATAAATATGTTCAGAGGGTCAATTATGGACTATTGTCTGCTTGTGAAACATCAGAAGGAGTCAATGAGCCTATATAGAAAGTTCAAGTTCAAGACTCTTCGGGCAGCAATATGTTCAGTAGGTCAATTATGGACTAATGTCTGGCTGATGAAACACTAAAAGGAGTCAATTAGCATGTACAGAATGTTCAAGTTCATGGACTTGTTGGCCAGAAATATGTTTAATAATTAATATGGACAATTGTCTGTCTGATGTACTTTCTGAAAGAGTCTATAATTATGAATAGAAAGTTCAAGATCAAAAACTCTTTGGTCAGAAATATGTTCAACATGTCAAATCTGGACTTCTGTATGGCTGAAGAAACATCAGAAGTAAATGATTATGTATAGAAAGTTCAAGTTCGTAGACTCTTCGGGCAGAAAAATGTTCAGTAGGTCAATTGTGGACAATTATCTGGCTGATGAAACATCAGAAGGAGTATGTATAGAAAGAATAAGATCAAGGTCTCTTTGGCCAGAAATATGTTCAATTGATCAAATTTTGAAATACTATATTGCTGTTGTAAAATCAGGAGTCATTGAGTATGTATTGAAAAATGTTCATAGACTCATTGGTCAGAAATAGGTTTAATAGGTCATATTGATACAATACAATACAATTAAGTTTTGCTATTGTAACATCAGAAGGAGTCAATGTATAGAGAAATCAAGATTATAAACCCATCGCTCAGAAATGAGTTTAGAAGTCAATTATGGATCATTTTTTGGCTGAAGTACTATATGAGTATGTATAGAAAGATCAAGGACTCTTCCAGCCAGAAATATGTTCAATTGTCAATATGGATAATAGCCTGGGTGATAAAAAAATCAGAAGGAGATAGTAATTATGTATAGATAATTAAAGTTCTAGGTCTCTTTGGCCAGATATATGTTCAATGGGTCAAATTTGGACTAACAATATGGTTGATTTAACATCAAAAGTAGTCGATGAGAATGCATATAAACACACCTTTTGACGACTCTTTTGGCCAGAAATATGTTCTCTTGGTCAAATATGGACTACTGTATGGTGGATATAAAATCAAAAATAGTCTAGGAGAAGGGACAGTAAGTTAAACTTTGATGATTCTTTTGCCAGAAATATGTTCAGTAGGTCAATAATTGACTTCTGTCTCAATGATGAAACATCAGAACAAGCCTATGATTATGTATAGAACGATCAAGATCGAGGACACTTTGGTTATAGAAATGTTCAATAGGTCAAATTTGAACTATACTGTATGGCTGATGAAACATCAGAAGGATTGTAAAAGTTCAAGGTCTCATGTCTAGAAATATGTTCAAAATATAAAATTTGAACTACTGTTCAAATACATTAGATAACAGATAATTAATTAACAAGTCTACAAGTATGTTTTGAAAGTTCAAGATCGAGGACTCTATGGTCAGAAATATATTCAATGGGTCAAGTATGGACATCTTTCAGGCTGATGAAACATCGGAAGCTGTCAATGAGCATGTACAGAAAGGTCAAGATCATGGACTCTTTGACCAGAAATATGTTAGTAGGTCAAATATGGACTTTTGTATGGCTAATGTATTATTAAGAGAAGTCAATAAGCAGAGAAAGTTAATGTTCAAAGACTCTTTGGCCACAAATGTGTTTAGTATTTCAAATAGGAACCTCTGTATGGCTGAATTAACATAATAAGAAACCCTTTGAGGACCATTTGACCAGAAATAAGTTCAATAGGTCAAATATGGAATTCTATATGTGGCTTATGAACCATCAGAAGGAGTCTAGGAGTGAGAATGCAAAGTTCAAGATTGAGGACTCTTTTTTATCAGAAGGAGTCTATAACTTTATATAATTTTAATTTTTTTAAGACATTTTGACCACAAATAAGTTCAAAAGGTCAGATATGGACATCAATATGACTTATGAGGCATCAGAAGGAGTCTATGAGTATGTATAGAAAGCATAAGATCGAGGACTCTTTGGCCAGAAATATGTTCTGGAGGTCAAAAGGGGCCCTCTGTATAGCTGATTTATCATCAAAAGGAGTCTATAACTTTATATAGTTTGAATTGTTTGTAGGACACTTTGACCACAAATAAGTTCAAAAGGTCAGATATGGACATCTGGCTTATGAAGCATCAGAAGGAGTCTATGAGTATGTATAGAAAGCCCAAGATCGAGGACTCTTTGGCCAGAAATATGTTCTGGAGGTCAAAAGGGGCCCTCTGTATAGCTGATTTATCATCAAAAGGATTCTATAACTTACATAGTTTGAATTTTTTTTAGGACACTTTGACCAAAAATAAGTTCAAAAGGTCAGATATGGACATCTACATGGCTTATGAAGCATCAGAAGGAGTCTATGAGTATATATAGAAAGCCCAAGATCGAGGACTCTTTGGCCAGAAATATGTTCTGGAGGTCAAAAGGGGCCCTCTTGTATAGCTGATTTATCATCAAAAGGAGTCTATAACTTTCTATAGTTTGAAAAAATGTTAGGACACTTTGACCACAAATAAGTTCAAAAGGTCAGATATGGACATCTATATGGCTTATGAAGCATCAGAAGGAGTCTATGAGTATGTATAGAAAGCATAAGATCGAGGACTCTTTGGCCAGAAATATGTTCTGGAGGTCAAAAGGGGACCTGGTATAGCTGATTTATCATCAAAAGGAGTCTATAACTTTCTATAGTTTGAAAAAATGTTAGGACACTTTGACCACGAATAAGTTCAAAAGGTCAGATATGGACATCTATATGGCTATGAAGCATCAGAAGGAGTCTATGAGTATGTATAGAAAGCCCAAGATCGAGGACTCTTTGGCCAGAATTATGTTCAGGAGGTCAAAAGGGGCCCTCTGTATAGCTGATTTATCATCAAAAGGAGTCTATAACTTTATATAGTTATATACCAAAAAAAAATAAGTTCAAAAGGTCAGATATGGACATCTACATGGCTTATGAAGCATCAGAAGGAGTCTATGAGTATGTATAGAAAGCCCAAGATCGAGGACTCTTTGGCCAGAAATATGTTCTGGAGGTCAAAAGGGGCCCTCTGTATAGCTGATTTATCATCAAAAGGATTCTATAACTTACATAGTTTTAATTTTTTTTAGGACACTTTGACCAAAAATAAGTTCAAAAGGTCAGATATGGACATCTACATGGCTTATGAAGCATCAGAAGGAGTCTATGAGTATATATAGAAAGCCCAAGATCGAGGACTCTTTGGCCAGAAATATGTTCTGGAGGTCAAAAGGGGCCCTCTGTATAGCTGATTTATCATCAAAAGGAGTCTATAACTTTCTATAGTTTGAAAAAATGTTAGGACACTTTGACCACAAATAAGTTCAAAAGGTCAGATGTGGACATCTATATGGCTTATGAAGCATCAGAAGGAGTCTTTCAGTATGTATAGAAAACGCAAGATCGAGGACTCTTTGGCCAGAAATATGTTCAGGAGGTCAAAATGGGACCTCTGTATAGCTGATTTATCATCAAAAGAAGTCTATAACTTTCTATAGTTTGAAAAAATGTTAGGACACTTTGACCACAAATAAGTTCAAAAGGTCAGATATGGACATCTATATGGCTTATGAAGCATCAGAAGGAGTCTATGAGTATGTATAGAAAGCATAAGATTGAGGACTCTTTGGCCAGAAATATGTTCAGGAGGTCAAAAGGGGACCTGGTATAGCTGATTTATCATCAAAAGGAGTCTATAACTTTCTATAGTTTGAAAAAATGTTAGGACACTTTGACCACAAATAAGTTAAAAAGGTCAGATATGGACATCTATATGGCTATGAAGCATCAGAAGGAGTCTATGAGTATGTATAGAAAGCCCAAGATCGAGGACTCTTTGGCCAGAATTATGTTCATGAGGTCAAAAGGGGCCCTCTGTATAGCTGACTTATCATCAAAAGGAGTCTATAACTTTCTATAGTTTGAAAAAATGTTAGGACACTGACCACAAATAAGTTCAAAAGGTCAGATATGGACATCTATATGGCTTATGAAGCATCAGAAGGAGTCTATGAGTATGTATAGAAAGCCCCAAGATCAAGGACTCTTTGGCCAGAAATATGTTCAGGAGGTCAAAAGGGGCCCTCTGTATAGCTAATTTATCATCAAAAGGAGTCTATAACTTTATCTAGTTTGAATTTTTTTTTAGGACACTTTGACCACTAATAAGTTAAAAAGGTCAGATATGGACATCAATATGGCTTATGAGGCATCAGAAGGAGTCTATGAGTATGTATAGAAAGCATAAGATCGAGGACTCTTTGGCCAGAAATATGTTCTGGAGGTCAAAAGGGGCCCTCTGTATAGCTGATTTATCATCAAAAGGAGTCTATAACTTTATATAGTTTGAAAAAATGTTAGGACACTTTGACCACAAATAAGTTCAAAAGGTCAGATATGGACATCTATATGGCATATGAAGCATCAGAAGGAGTCTATGAGTATGTATAGAAAGCATAAGATCGAGGACTCTTTGGCCAGAAATATGTTCTGGAGGTCAAAAGGGGTCCTGGTATAGCTGATTTATCATCAAAAGGAGTCTATAACTTTCTATAGTTTGAAAAAATGTTAGGACACTTTGACCACAAATAAGTTTAAAAGGTCAGATATGGACATCTACATGGCTATGAAGCATCAGAAGGAGTCTATGAGTATGTATAGAAAGCCCAAGATCGAGGACTCTTTGGCCAGAATTATGTTCATGAGGTCAAAAGGGGCCCTCTGTATAGCTGATTTATCATCAAAAGGAGTCTATAACTTTATATAGTTTGAATTTTTTTTAGGACACTTTGACCACAAATGAGTTCAAAATGTCAGATATGGAAATCTATATGGCTTATGAAGCACCAGAAGGAGTCTATGAGTATGTATAGAAAGCCCAAGATCGTGGACTCTTTGGCCAGAAATATGTTCAGGAGGTTAAAAGGGGACCTCTGTATAGCTGATTTATCATCAAAAGGAGTCTATAACTTTCTATAGTTTGAAAGATTTTGAGGACACTTTGACCACAAATAAGTTCAAAAGGTCAGATATGGACATCTATATGGCTTATGAAGCATCAGAAGGAGTCTATGAGTATGTATAGAAAACGCAAGATCGAGGACTCTTTGGCCAGAAATGTGTTCAGGAGGCCAAAAGGGGACCTCTGTATAGCTGATTTATCATCAAAAGGAGTCTATAACTTTCTATAGTTTGAAAGATTTTGAGGACACTTTGACCACAAATATGTTCAAAAGGTCAGAAATGGACATCTATGGCTTATGAAGCATCAGAAGGAGTCTATGAGTATGTATAGAAAACACAAGATCGAGGACTCTTTGGCCAAAAATATGTTCAGTAGGTCAGAAGGGGCCCTCTGTATAGCTGATTTATCATCAAAAAGAGTCTATAACTTTATATAGTTTGAAAAAATGTTAGGACACTTTGACCACAAATAAGTTCAAAAGGTCAGATATGGACATCGATATGGCTTATGAAGCATCAGAAGGAGTCTATGAGTATGTATAGAAAGCATAAGATCGAGGACTCTTTGGCCAGAAATGTGTTCTGGAAGTCAAAAGGGGACCTGGTATAGCTGATTTATCATCAAAAGGAGTCTATAACTTTCTATAGTTTGAAAAAATGTTAGGACACTTTGACCACAAATAAGTTCGAAAGGTCAGATATGGACATCTATATGGCTATGAAGCATCAGAAGGGGTCTATGAGTATGTATAGAAAGCCCAAGATCGAGGACTCTTTGGCCAGAATTATGTTCATGAGGTCAAAAGGGGTCCTCTGTATAGCTGAGTTATCATCAAAAGAAGTCTATAACTTTCTATAGTTTAAAAAAATGTTAGGACACTTTGACCACAAATAAGTTCAAAAGGTCAGATATAGACATCTATATGGCTTATGAAGCATCAGAAGGAGTCTATGAGTATGTATAGAAAGCCCCAAGATCAAGGACTCTTTGGCCAGAAATATGTTCAGGAGGTCAAAAGGGGACCTCTGTATAGCTGATTTATCATCAAAAGGAGTCTATAACTTTATATAGTTTGATTTTTTTTAGGACACTTTGACCACAAATAAGTTCAAAAGGTCAGATATGGACATCTATATGGCTTATGAGGCATCAGAAGGAGTCTATGAGTATGTATAGAAAGCACAAGATCGAGGACTCTTTGGCCAGAAATATGTTCTGGAGGTCAAAAGGGGCCCTCTGTATAGCTGATTTATCATCAAAAGGAGTCTATAACTTTATATAGTTTGAAAAAATGTTAGGACACTTTGACCACAAATAAGTTCAAAAGGTCAGATATGGACATCTATATGGCTTATGAAGCATCAGAAGGAGTCTTTGGGTATGTATAGAAAACGCAAGATCGAGGACTCTTTGGCCAGAAATATGTTCAGGAGGTCAAAAGGGGACCTCTGTATAGCTGACTTATAATCAAAAAGAGTCTATAACTTTATATAGTTGGAATATTTTTTAGGACACTTTGACCACAAATGAGTTCAAAATGTCAGATATGGAAATCTATATGGCTTATGAAGCACCAGAAGGAGTCTATGAGTATGTATAGAAAGCCCAAGATCGAGGACTCTTTGGCCAGAAATATGTTCAGGAGGTCAAAAGGGGACCTCTGTATAGCTGATTTATCATCAAAAGGAGTCTATAACTTTCTATAGTTTGATAAAATGTTAGGACACTTTGACCACAAATAAGTTCAAAGGGTCAGATATGGACATCTATATGGCTTATGAAGCATCAGAAGGAGTCTATGAGTATATATAGAAAGCATAAGATCGAGGACTCTTTGGCCAGAAATATGTTCTGGAGGTCAAAAGGGGACCTGGTATAGCTGATTTATCATCAAAAGGAGTCTATAACTTTCTATAGTTTGAAAAAATGTTAGGACACTTTGACCACAAATAAGTTCAAAAGGTGATATGGACATCTACATGGCTATGAAGCATCAGAAGGAGTCTATGAGTATGTATAGAAAGCCCAAGATCGAGGACTCTTTGGCCAGAATTATGTTCATGAGGTCAAAAGGGGCCCTCTGTATAGCTGAGTTATCATCAAAAGAAGTCTATAACTTTCTATAGTTTGAAAAAATGTTAGGACACTTTGACCACAAATAAGTTCAAAAGGTCAGATATGGACATCTATATGGCTTATGAAGCATCAGAAGGAGTCTATGAGTATGTATAGAAAGCCCCAAGATCAAGGACTCTTTGGCCAGAAATATGTTCAGGAGGTCAAAAGGGGACCTCTGTATAGCTGATTTATCATCAAAAGGAGTCTATAACTTTATATAGTTTGAAAAAATGTTAGGACACTTTGACCACAAATAAGTTCAAAAGGTCAGATATGGACATCTATATGGCTTATGAAGCATCAGAAGGAGTCTTTGGGTATGTATAGAAAACGCAAGATCGAGGACTCTTTGGCCAGAAATATGTTCAGGAGGTCAAAAGGGGACCTCTGTATAGCTGACTTATAATCAAAAAGAGTCTATAACTTTATATAGTTTGAATATTTTTTAGGACACTTTGACCACAAATGAGTTCAAAATGTCAGATATGGAAATCTATATGGCTTATGAAGCACCAGAAGGAGTCTATGAGTATGTATAGAAAGCCCAAGATCGAGGACTCTTTGGCCAGAAATATGTTCAGGAGGTCAAAAGGGGACCTCTGTATAGCTGATTTATCATCAAAAGGAGTCTATAACTTTCTATAGTTTGAAAGATTTTGAGGACACTTTGACCAGAAATAAGTTCAAAAGGTCAGATATGGACATCTATATGGCTTATGAAGCATCAGAAGGAGTCTATGAGTATGTATAGAAAACGCAAGATCGAGGACTCTTTGGCCAGAAATATGTTCTGGAGGTCAAAAGGGGCCCTCTGTATAGCTGATTTATCATCAAAAGGAGTCTATAACTTTATATAGTTTGAAAAAATGTTAGGACACTTTGACCACAAATAAGTTCAAAAGGTCAGATATGGACATCTATATGGCTTATGAAGCATCAGAAGGAGTCTATGAGTATGTATAGAAAGCATAAGATCGAGGACTCTTTGGCCAGAAATATGTTCTGGAGGTCAAAATGGGACCTGGTATAGCTGATTTATCATCAAAAGGAGTCTATAACTTTCTATAGTTTTAAAAAATGTTAGGACACTTTGACCACAAATAAGTTCAAAAGGTCAGATATGGACATCTATATGGCTATGAAGCATCAGAAGGAGTCTATGAGTATGTATAGAAAGCCCAAGATCGAGGACTCTTTGGCCAGAATTATGTTCATGAGGTCAAAAGGGGCCCTCTGTATAGCTGATTTATCATCAAAAGGAGTCTATAACTTTGTATAGTTTGAAAAAATGTTAGGACACTTTGACCACAAATAAGTTCAAAAGGTCAGATATGGACATCTATATGGCTTATGAAGCATCAGAAGGAGTCTATGAGTATGTATAGAAAGCATAAGATCGAGGACTCTTTGGCCAGAAATATGTTCTGGAGGTCAAAAGGGGACCTGGTATAGCTGATTTATCATCAAAAGAAGTTTATAACTTTATATAGTTTGAAAAAATGTTAGGACACTTTGACCACAAATAAGTTCAAAAGGTTGACATCTATACGGCTTATGAAGCATCAGAAGGAGTCTATGAGTATGTATAGAAAGCCCAAGATCGAGGACTCTTTGGCCAGAATTATGTTCATGAGGTCAAAAGGGGCCCTCTGTATAGCTGACTTATCATCAAAAGGAGTCTATAACTTTCTATAGTTTGAAAAAATGTTAGGACACTTTGACCACAAATAAGTTCAAAAGGTCAGATATGGACATCTATATGGCTTATGAAGCATCAGAAGGAGTCTATGAGTATGTATAGAAAGCATAAGATCGAGGACTCTTTGGCCAGAAATATGTTCAGGAGGTCAAAAGGTGACCTTTGTATAGCTGATTTATTATCAGAAGGAGTCTATAACTTTATATAGTTTGAAAAATTTTGAGGAATGAGAAATATGTTCTTTGGGTCACATATGGACTTCATGGCTGACGTAACATCAGAAGGAGTCAACAAGTATGTATAGAAAGTTCAAGTTTGAGTACTCTTTGGCCCGAATTATGTTTAGTAGGTAAAAAAGTGACCTCTGTATGGCTGATTTAACATCAGTCTTAGTCTATAAGATTATATAGCTTAAGTATTATATATTATATAAGATTATATATATTTAAAACCTTTTAAGGACCCATTTACCAGAAATAAGTTTAACAGGTCAGATATGGACTTCTAAATGGCTTATGAAGCATCAGAAGATGTCTAGAGTATGTACAAAAAGTTCAAGATCGAGTACTCTTTTTCCCAGTAGTTGAAATATGGACTTCTATATGGCTGATTTAACATCAGAAGGAGTCTATACATTTATAAGAGTAAAAAAAAAAAAACATTTCGATGCCTCTTTGGCCAAAAATGTGTTCAATCAGTCAAATATCGACTACTCCTTCCCTGAGTTAACATCACGAAAGTCAATATGTACGTATAGTAAGTTAAGTTTCATGGTCTCTTGGCAGAAATATGTTTAGTAGGTCAAAAATTTACTTTTTTTATGGGTGATGTAACATCAGATGGAGTCTATAAGTTTGTTTAAAAACCTTTAAGTTCAATAGGTCAAATATGCACCTCTATATGGCTGATTTAACATCAGAAGGAGTCTATAAGTTTATAATATACACAAAATACCTTTTGAGGACTCTTTTGCCAAAAATATGTTCAATCAGTCAAATATGGACTACTGTCTGGCTTATATAACATCACAAGAAGTCAGTCTTGTATGTTTAGTAAGTTAATATTCAAGGACTCTTTATCCAGAAATGTGTTCAGTAGGTCAAAAATGGACTTCTGTATGGCTGATGTAACATCAGAAAGATTCTACGAGAATGTATAGAACGTTTAAGATCGATTACTCTTGGGTCAGAAATATGTGCAGCAGGTCAAACATGGACTACTGTCTTGCTAATACAACATCACAAGAAGTCAGTAAGTAAGGTCAGTAAGAAATCTTTGGACAGAAAATATGTTCTGTAGGTCAAAGAGGGACCTCTGTAGGCCTGATTTGACACATGACATATGTGCATTGGCATTGCACAATAACTAACTTATTCATTTATTATTTTAAGGGAAATTATTGTATTTACCTCTTGCGTTACAATGCATAGAATAAACTACTTCATACCTCATGTGCAATGAAAACATAACATGAGTGTTGCATTGCACAAACGATCTAAGAATTAGCGTTGAATATCAGTATAGATTTTTTATGCAGTGGAACGTAGATAGTTGAGATAGTAATTGTATGTTTGTGATGCACTCACAGCTTATATGTTATTCTTCAATGCACAAAGTTTGATCTTGTGTGAAATGCAATGCAATAGCACATATTGTATTTCATCAAAGCAAAACGCAATGTAGTTTGGGAATGAGTTACTTCTGGTGTGTAATGCTAAAGTTCATAGCCTATATGTTATTCTTCAATGCACAACGTTAGATCGTTAGTGCAATGCAATGCAACAGCACACATGTTATCTCTTTAATGAACATGGGATTGAGTTAGTTCTGGTGTGCAATGCAATGCAATGCAATGCGAAAAGTGCATAACCCATATGTTATTCTTCAGTGCACAACGTTAGATCGTTTGTGCAATGCAATGCAACAACACATATGTTATCTCTTTAATGAACATGGGAATGGTTAAGTTCTAGTGTGCAATGCAATGCAAAAAGTGTATAACCTATATGTTATTCTTCAGTGCACAACGTTAGATCGTTAGTGCAATGCAATGCAACAACACACATATCATCTCTTTATAGAACATGGGAATGATTTAGTTCTGGTGTGCAATGCAATGCAAAAAGTGCATAACCTATATGTTATTCTTCAGTGCACAACGTTATATCGTTAGTGCAATTCAATGCAACAACACTCATACCATCTCTTTAATGAACATGGGAATGGTTAAGTTCTAGTGTGCAATGCAATGCAATGCAAAAAGTGCATAACCTATATGTTATTCTTCAGAGCACAACGTTACATCGCTAGTGCAATGCAATGCAACAACACACATATCATCTCTTTATAGAACATGGGAATGATTTAGTTCTGGTGTGCAATGCAATGCAAAAAGTGCATAACCTATATGTTATTCTTCAGTGCACAACGTTATATCGTTAGTGCAATTCAATGCAACAACACTCATACCATCTCTTTAATGAACATGGGAATGGTTAAGGTCTAGTGTGCAATGCAATGCAATGCAAAAAGTGCATAACCTATATGTTATTCTTCAGTGCACAAAGTTAGATCGTTAGTGTAATGCATTGCAATGCAATGCAATGCAATGCAATGCAGTGCAAAGCATTGCAAGTCAATGCAATGCAATGCAATGCAACAAACGTTATGTATTTAATGAACATGGGAATGATTTAGTTCTGGTGTGCAATACAATGCAATGCAAAAAGTGCATAACCTATATGTTATTCTTCAGTGCACAACGTTAGATCGTTTGTGCAATGCAATGCAATGCAATGC
This sequence comes from Squalius cephalus, assembly GCF_949319135.1. Lineage (NCBI taxonomy): Eukaryota > Metazoa > Chordata > Actinopteri > Cypriniformes > Leuciscidae > Squalius > Squalius cephalus. The sequence goes on from NC_137139.1 coordinate 4,950,376, forward strand.
AATGCAATGCACCAACAAACGTTATCTCTTTTATGAACATGGAATGATTTAGGTCTGGTGTGCAATGCAATGCAGTGCAAAAAGTGCATACCTATATGTTATTCTTCAGTGCACAACGTTAGATCGTTAGTGCTATGCAATGTAATGCAACAACAAACGTTATGTCTTTAATCAACATGGGAATGAGGTAGTTCTGGTGTGCAATGCAATGCAATGCAAAAAGTGCATAACATGTTATTCTTTAGTGCACAACGTTAAATCAATGCAATGCAATGCAAAGCAACAACAGACATATCATCTCTATAATAAACTTGGGAATGATTTTGTTCTGGTGTGCAATGCAATGCGAAAAGAGCATAACCTATATATTATTCTTCAGTGCACAACATTAGATCGTTAGTGCAATACAATGCAGTGCAAAGTAATGCAAAGCAATGCAAATCAAAGTAATGCAATGCAATACAATGCAATGCAACAACACACGTTATGTCTTTAATGAACATGGGAATGATTTAGTTCTGGTGTGCAATGCAAAAAGTGCATAACCTATATGTTATTCTTCAGTGCACAACGTTACAGCGTTAGTGTAATGCAATGCAATGCAATGCAATGCAATGCAATGCAATGCAATGCAGTGCAATGCAATGCAAATAAAAGCAATGAAATGCAATTAAATACAATGCAATGCAACAACTCACGTTATGTCTTTAATGAACATGGGAATTAGGTAGTTCTGGTGTGCAATGCAATGCAAAAAGTGCATAACATATGTTATTCTTCAGTGCACAACGTTAAATCGTTAGTGCAATGCAGTGCAATTCAATGCAATGCAATGCAACAACACACATATCATCTCTATAATGAACTTGGGAATGATTTTGTTCTGGTGTGCAATGCAATGCGAAAAGAGCATAACCTATATGTTATTCTTTAGTGCACAACGTTAGATCGTTAGTGCAATGCAATGCAATGCAATGCAGTGCAAAGCAATACAAAGCAAAGCAAAGCAATGCAAAGCAATGCAAAGCAATGCAAAGCAATGCAAAGCAATGCAAAGCAATGCAAAGAAATGCAAAGCAATGCAAAGCAATGCAAAGCAATGCATATCAATGTAATGCAATGCAACACATTGCATTGCAATACATTGCAATGCAATACATTGCATTGCAATACATTGCAATACAATGCAATGCAACAACACACGTTATGTCTTTAATGAACATGGGAATGATTTAGTGATGATGATTTAGTTTGCATTGGTGTGCAATGCAATGCAATACGTGCACAACGTTAGATCGTTAGTGCAAAGCAATGCAAATCAATGCAATGCAAATAGAATGCAATACAACAACACACGTTATGTCTTTAATGAACATGGGAATGATTTAGTTCTGGTATGCAATGCAATGCAATGCGAAAAGTGCATAACTTATATGTTATTCTTCAGTGCACAACGTTAGATCGTTAGTTCAATGCAATGCAATGCAATGCAGTGCAAAGCAATGCAAATAAATGCAATGCAATACAATGCAATGCAACAACACACGTTATGTCTTTAATGAACATGGGAATGATTTAGTTCTGGTGTGCAATGCAATGCAAAAAGTGCATAACCTATATGTTATTCTTCAGTGCACAACGTTACAGCGTTAGTGTAATGCAATGCAATGCAATGCAATGCAATGCAGTACAAAGCAATGCAAATCAATATAGTGCAATACAATGCAATGCAAAAACACTCGTTATATCTTTAATCAACGTGGGAATGAGGTAGTTCTGGTGTGCAATGCAATGCGAAAAGTGCATAACCTATATGTTATTCTTCAGTGCACAACGTTAGATCTAACGTTAGATCAGTGCAATGCAATGCAAATAAAAGCAATGAAATTCAATGCAATGCAATACAATGCGATGCAACAACTCACGTTATGTCTTTAATGAACATGGGAATGAGGTAGTTCTGGTGTGCAATGCAATGCAAAAAGTGCATAACATATGTTATTCTTCAGTGCACAACGTTAAATCGTTAGTGCAATGCAGTGCAATTCAATGCAATGCAATGCAACAACACACATATCATCTCTATAATGAACTTGGAAATGATTTTGTTCTGGTGTGCAATACAATGCGAAAAGAGCATAACCTATATGTTATTCTTCAGTGCACAACGTTAGATCGTTAGTGCAGTGCAATGCAGTGCAATGCAGTGCAATGCAGTGCAATGCAGTGCAAAGCAATGCAATGCAATGCAAAGCAATGCAAAGCAATGCAAATCAATGTAATGCAATGCAACAACACACGTTATGTCTTTAATGAACATGGGAATGATTTAGTTTGCATTGGTGTGCAATGCAATGCAATACGTGCACAACGTTAGATTGTTAGTGCAATGCAATGCAGTGCAAAGCAATGCAAATCAATTCAATGCAAATAGAATGCAATGCAATAACACACGTTATGTCTTTAATGAACATGGGAATGATTTAGTTCTGGTATGCAATGCAATGCAATGCAATGCGAAAAGTGCATAACTTATATGTTATTCTTAAGTGCACAACGTTAGATCGTTAGTTCAATGCAATGCAGTGCAAAGCAATGCAAATAAATGCAATGCAATGCAATGCAATACAATGCAATGCAACAACACACGTTATGTCTTTAATGAACATGCGAATGATTTAGTTCTGGTGTGCAATGCAATGCAATGCAAAAAGTGCATATCCAATATGTTATTTTTCAGTGCACAACGTTAGATCGTTTTGCAATACAATGCAATGCAAAAACTCTCGTTATATCTTTAATCAACATGGGAATGAGGTAGTTCTGGTGTGCAATGCAATGCGAAAAGTGCATAACCTATATGTTATTCTTCAGTGCACAACGTTAGATAGTTAGTGCAATGCAATGCAGTGCAAAGCAATGCAAATCAATGCAATGCAATACAATGCAATGCAACAACACACGTTATATGTATTTAATGAACATGGGAATGATTTAGTTCTGGTGTGCAATACAATGCAATGCAAAAAGTGCATAACCTATATGTTATTCTTCAGTGCACAACGTTAGATTGTTTGTGCAATGCAATGCAATGCACCAACAAACGTTATCTCTTTTATGAACATGGAATGATTTAGTTCTGGTGTGCAATGCAATGCAGTGCAAAAAGTGCATACCTATATGTTATTCTTCAGTGCACAACGTTAGATCGTTAGTGCAATGCAATGTAATGCAACAACAAACGTTATGTCTTTAATCAACATGGGAATGAGGTAGTTCAGTTGTACAATGCAATGCAAAAAGTGCATAACCTATATGTCATTCTTCAGTGCACAACGTTAGATCGTTAGTGCAATGCAATGCAATGCAATGCAATGCATCAACACACATATCATCTCTATAATGAATATGGGAATGATTTAGTTCTGGTGTGCAATGCAATGCAATGCGAAATATGCATAACCTATAAGTTATTCTTCAGTGCACAACGTTAGATCGTTTGTGCAATGTAATTGCAACAACACATATGTTATCTCTTTAATGAACATGGGAATAATGAGTTCTGGTGTGCAATGCATGCAATGCAAGAAGTGCATAGCCTATGTTATTCTTCAATGCACAACGTTAGATCGTGTGTGCAATGCAATGCAATGCAACAACACACATGTTGTCTTTGTGCATGGGATCGAGTTAGTTCTGTTGTGCAATGCACGAAGTGCATAACCTATGTTTCTTTAATGATGATCAACGTTAGATCGTTTGTGCAAAGCACATAATGTTATAACAATGAGCTATACATAGGTACGCTTTTGACCTGCTGAACATATTTCTGGCCAAAGAGTCCTTAAAGATGTTATATCATACTGACAAAGGTCCAAATTTTACATAATGAATTTTTTTCTGTCCAAGGAGTACTCGAAACTTGAACTTACCATTTATACTCGTTGACTTTTTCTGATGTTACGTCAGCCATGAAGAAGTCCATATTTGACAAAACATATTTTTGGCCAAAGAGTCCTCGATCTTGGTCTTTCTATTCATATAGTCCAACTCCTTCTGATGTTTCATAAGCCATATAGATGTCCATATCTGACCTTTTGAACTTATTTCTGGTCAAAGTGTCCTCAAAATTTTTCAAACTATATAAAGTTATAGTCTCCTTCTGATGATAAATCAGCTATACAGAGGTCCCCTTTTGACCTACTGAAAATATTTCTGGCCAAAGAGTCGTAAAAGATTAACACTATACATTCAGACTGATATCTTCGGATGTTATATCATCCTGACAAAAGTCCATATTTGACCTACCGAATTTTTTTCTGGCCATGGAGTGAGTACTCAAAACATGACCTTTCCATATATACTTGACTCTTTCTGATGTTACGTCAGACATACAGAATTCCATATTTGACCCAAGGAACATATTTCTGGCCAAAGAGTCCCATCTTGGGCTTTCTATACATACTCATAGACTCCTTCTGATGCTTCATAAGCCATATAGATGTCCATATCTGACCTTTTGAACTTATTTGTGGTCAAAGTGTCCTAACATTTTTTCAAACTATATAAAGTTATAGACTCCTTTTGATGATAAGTCAGCTATACAGAGGTCCCCTTTTGACCTCCTGAACATATTTCTGGCCAAAGAGTCCTCTATCTTAGACTTTCTATACATACTCATAGACTCCTTCTGATGCTTCATAAGCCATATAGATGTCCATATCTATCCTTTTGAACTTATTTCTGGTCAAAGTGTCCTAAAAAAAATTGAAACTATATAAAGTTATAGACTCCTTTTGATGATAAATCATTTATACAGAGGGCCCCTTCTGACCTACTGAACATATTTCTGGCCAAAGAGTCCTCGATCTTGCGTTTTCTATACATACTCATAGACTCCTTCTGATGCTTCATATGCCATATAGATGTCCATATCTGACCTTTTGAACTTATTTGTGGTCAAAGTGTCCTCAAAAGTTTTCAAACTATAGAAAGTTATAGACTCATTTTGATGATAAATCAGCTATACAGAGGTCCCCTTTTGACCTACTGAACATATTTCTGGCAAAAGAGTCCTCGATCTTGGGCTTTCTATACATACTCATATACTCCTTCTGATGCTTCATAAGCCATATAGATGTCCATATCTGACCTTTTGAACTTATTTGTGGTCAAAGTGTCCTAACATTTTTTCAAACTATATAAAGTTATAGACTCCTTTTGATGATAAATCAGCTATACAGAGGTCACCGTTTGACCTCCTGAACATATTTCTGGCCAAAGAGTCCTCGATCTTGGGCTTTCTATACATACTCATAGACTCCTTCTGATGCTTCATAAGCCATATAGATGTCCATATCTGACCTTTTGAACTTATTTGTGGTCAAAGTGTCCTAACATTTTTTCAAACTATATAAAGTTATAGACTCCTTTTGATGATAAATCAGCTATACAGACTCTATAGCTATACCTTTATAGATGTCCATATCTGACCTTTTGAACTTATTTGTGGTCAAAGTGTCCTAACATTTTTTCAAAATATATAAAGTTATATATCACTCCTTTTGATGATAAATCATTTATACAGAGGTCACCGTTTGACCTCCTGAACATATTTCTGGCCAAAGAGTCCTCGATCTTGGGCTTTCTATACATACTCATAGACTCCTTCTGATGCTTCATAAGCCATATAGATGTCCATATCTGACCTTTTGAACTTATTTGTGGTCAAAGTGTCCTAACATTTTTTCAAACTGTATGAAGTTATAGACTCCTTTTGATGATAAATCAGCTATACAGACTCTATAGCTATACCTTTATAGATGTTCATATCTGACCTTTTGAACTTGTTTGTGGTCAAAGTGTCCTTACATTTTTTCAAACTATATAAAGTTATAGACTCCTTTTGATGATAAATCAGCTATACAGAGACCCCTTTAGACCTCATGAACATAATTCTGTCCAAAGAGTCCTCGATCTTGGGCTTTCTATACATACTCATAGACTCCTTCTGATGCTTCATAAGCCATATAGATGTCCATATCTGACCTTTTGAACTTATTTGTGGTCAAAGTGTCCTCAAAAGTTTTCAAACTATAGAAAGTTATAAACTCCTTTTGATGATAAATCAGCTATACAGAGGTCCCCTTTTGACCTCCTGAACATATTTCTGGCCAAAGAGTCCTCGATCTTGGGCTTTCATACATACTCATAGACTCCTTCTGATGCTTCATAAGCCATATAGATTTCCATATCTGACATTTTGAACTTATCTGTGGTCAAAGTGTCCTAAAATTTTTCAAATTATATAAAGATATAGACTCCTTTTAAAGATAAATCAGCTATACAGAGGGCCCCTTTTGACCTACTGAACATATTTCTGGCCAAAGAGTCCTCGATCTTGCGTTTTCTATATATATATATTCAAAGACTCCTTCTGATGCTTCATAAGCCATAAAGATGTCCATATCTGACCTTTTGAACTTATTTGTGGTCAAAGTGTCCTCAAAATTTTTCAAAATATATAAAGTTATAGACTCCTTTTGATGATGTCAGCTATACAGAGGTCCCCTTTTGACCTCCTGAACATGTTTCTTGCCAAAGAGTCCTCAATCTTGGGCTTTCTATACATACTCATAGATTCATTCTGATGCTTCATTAGCCATATAGATGTCCATATCTGACCTTTTGAACTTATTTGTGGTCAAAGTATCCTAACATTTTTTCAAACTATAGAAAGTTAGAGACTCCTTTTGATGATAAGTCAGCTATACAGAGGGCCCATTTTGACCTCCTGAACATATTTCTGGCCAAAGTGTCCTCGATCTTGGGCTTTCTATACATACTCATAGACTCCTTCTGATGCTTCATAAGCCATATAGATGTCCATATCTGACCTTTTGAACTTATTTGTGGTCAAAGTGTCCTAAAAAAAATTCAAACTATGTAAGTTATAGTTTCCTTCTGATGATAAATCTGCTATACAGAGGTCCCCTTTTGACCTACTGAACATATTTCTGGCCAAAGAGTCCTAAAAGATTAACACTATACATTCAGACTGATATTTTCGGATGTTATATCATCCTTACAAAAGTCCATATTTGACATACTGAATTTTTTTCTGGCCAAGGAGTACTCGAAACTTGACCTTTCCATATATACTCGTTGACTTTTTCTGATGTTACGTCAGCCATGCAGAAGTCCATATTTGACCCAAGGAACATATTTTTGGCCAAAGAGTCCTCGATCTTGGGCTTTCTATAAATACCCATAGTCCAACTCCTTCTGATGCTTCATAAGCCACATAGATGTCCATATCTGACCTTTTGAACTTATTTGTGGTCAAAGTGTCCTCAAAATATTTCAAACTATATAAAGTTATAGTCTCCTTCTGATGATAAATCAGCTATACAGAGGTCCCCTTTTGACCTACTGAACATATTTCTGGCCAAAGAGTCCTAAAAGATTAACACTATACATTCAGACTGATATCTTCGGATGTTATATCATCCTAACAAAAGTCCATATTTGACCTACCGAATTTTTTTCTGGCCAAGGAGTGAGTACTCGAAACTTGACCTGTTCATATATATTTGTTGACTCTTTCTGATGTCACGTCAGACATACAGAATTCCATATTTGACCCAAGTAACATATTTCTTGCCAAAAAGTCCTAGACCTTGGGCTGTCTATACATTCGCATAGACTCCTTCTGATGCTTCATAAGCCATATAGATGTCCATATCTGAACTTTTGAACTTATTTGTGGTCAAAGTGTCCTCAAAATTTTTCAAACTATATAAAGTTATAGACTCCATTTGATGATAAATAAGCTATTCACAGGTCCCCTTTTGAACTCGTAAACATATTTCTGGCCAAAGAGTCCTCGATCTTGGGCTTTCTATACATATAGACTCCTTCTGATGCTTCATAAGCCATATAGATGTCCATATCTGACCTTTTGAACTTATTTGTGGTCAAAGTGTTCTCAAAATTTTTCAAACTATATAAAGTTATAGACTCCTTTTGATGAAAAATCACCTATTCAGAGGTCCCCGTTTGACCTCCTGACTTATTTCTGGCCAAAGAGTCCTCGATTTCTATTCATACTCATAGACTCCTTCTTATGCTTCATAAGCCATATGGATGTCCATATCTAACCTTTTGAACTTATTTGTGGTCAAAGTGTCCTCAAAAATGTTTCAAACTAAATAAAGTTATAGACTCCATTTGATGATAAATAAGCTATTCAGATGTCCCCTTTTGACCTCCTGAACATATTTCTGTCCAAAGAGTCCTCGATCTTGGGCTTTCTATACATACTCAAAGACTCCTTCTGATGCTTCATAAGCCATATAGATGTCCATATCTGACCTTCTGAACTTATTTGTGGTCAAAGTGTCCTCAAAATTTTTCAAACTATATAAAGTAATAGAATCCTTTTGATGATAAATCAGCTATTCAGAAGTACCCTTTTGACCTCCTGAACATATTTCTGGTCAAAGAGTCCTTGACCTTGGGCTTTCTATACATACTCATAGATTCCTTCTGATGCTTCATAAGCCATATAGATTTCCATATCTGACCTTTTGAACTTATTTGTGGTCAAAGTGTCCTCAAAAATGTTTCAATCTATATAAAGTTATAGACTCCAATTGATGATAAATCAGCTATTTAGAGGTGCCCTTTTGACCTCCTGAACATATTTCTGGTCAAAGAGTCCTTGACCTTGGGCTTTCTATACATACTCATAGATTCCTTCTGATGCTTCATAAGCCATATAGATTTCCATATCTGACCTTTTGAACTTATTTGTGGTCAAAGTGTCCTCAAAAATGTTTCAATCTATATAAAGTTATAGACTCCAATTGATGATAAATCAGCTATTTAGAGGTGCCCTTTTGACCTCCTGAACATATTTCTGGCCAAAAAGTCCTCGATCTTGGGCTTTCTATTCATACTCATAGACTCCTTCTGATGCTTCATAAGCTATATAGATTGCTTTTGAACTTTGTGGTCAAAGTGTCCTCAAAAATGTTTCAATCTATATAAAGTTATAGACTCCTTTTGATTATAAGTCCCCTTTTGACCTCCTGAACATATTTCTGGCCAAAGAGTCCTTGATCTTGGGCTTTTTATACATACTCATAGACGCCTTCTGATGCTTCATAAGCCATATAGATGTCCATATCTGACCTTTTGAACTTATTTGTGGTCAAAGTATCCTAAAATTTTTTCAAACTATATAAAGTTATAGTCTCCTTCTGATGATAAATCATCTATACAGAGGTCCCCTTTTGACCTACTGAACATATTTCTGGCCAAAGAGTCCTAAAAGATCAACACTATACATTCAGACTGAAATCTTTGGATGTTATATCATCCCGACAAAAGTCCATATTTGACATACTGAATTTTTTTCTGGCCTAGTACTCGAAATTTGACTTTTCCATATATACTCGTTGACTTTTTCTGATGTTACGTCAGCCATACAAAAGTCCATATTTGACCCAAGGAACATATTTCTTGCCAAAGAGTCCTCGATCTTGGGCTTTCTATACATACTCATAAATTCCTTCTGATGCTTCATAAGCCATATAGATGTCCATATCTGTCCTTTTGAACTTATTTCTGGTCAAATGTCCTCAAAATTTTTCAAACTATATAAAGTTATAGACTCCTTCTGATAATAAATCAGCTATACAAAGGTCACCTTTTGACCTTCTGAACATATTTCTGGCCAAAGAGTTCTTGAACATTGTCTTGCTATACTACAGATTGACTTCTTGTGATGTTATATTAACCAGCCAGCAGTCTATTTTTGACCTACTGAAAATATTTCTGGCCAGAGTCCGTGAACATTAACTCACTATACAATATAGACTGACTTCTTGCAATGCCAAACCAGGCAGGCAGTAGTCCATATTTGACCGATTGAAAAAAAAATTGACCAAAGAGTTCTCAAAAGGATTTTGTCTGTCATAATCTATAGACTCCTTCTGATGTCCGAAAATATTACTGGCCAAAGAGTCCTTAAAGATTAACACTATACATTCAGATTGATATCTTCGGATGTTATATCATCATGACAAAAGTCCATATTTGACATACGGAAATTTTTTCTGGTCAAAGAGTCTCAACTTGACCATTCTATATATACTCATTGACTCTTTCTGATTCTTCATTAGCTATATAGATGTCCATATCTGGCGAATTGAAAATATTTTTGGCAAAAAGGTCCTCACAAGTTAACTTACTAAATACTCATAGACTTCTTCTGATGATACATCACTTTAACAGGTATGTGACCCTCTGAATATATTTTTGGCCAAAGAATCATTGAACATTAACTCTCTATACATATTGACTCAAGAGTCAAAATTTGACCTCTTTTGGTCTGATCTATCATCAGATAGAGTCTATAATTTTACATAGTTTAAAAACTTTTGAGGAACCTTTGACCAGAAATAATAATAAGTCATAAATATGGACATAAATATGGCTTATGAAGAATCAGAAGGAGACTATGAGTATGTATAGAAAGTTCAAGATTGGCCACAAATATGTCCCTTGGGTCAATTATGGACATTCTTTATGGCTGATGTAACATCAGATGGAGTAAACGAGTATGTGCAGAAAGAAACAGCATAAGGAGTCAATGAGCATGTATAGAATGTTCAAGATCGAGGACTCTTTTATTAGAAATATGTTCAGTAGGTCAGTTATGAACAATTGTCTGGCTGATGAAACATCAGAAGGAGTCAATGAGCTTGTAAAGAAAGTTAAAAATCGAGGACTCTTTTACTAGAAATATGTTCAGTAGGTCAGTTATGAACAATTGTCTGGCTGATGAAACATCAGAAGGAGTCAATGAGCATGTATAGAAAGTTCAAGTACATAGTTGACTCGTTGGCCAGAAAAAAAAGAAAAAAAAGTCATTATGGACAGTTGTCTGGCCGATGTACTATCTGAAGGAGTGTGAATAGAAAGTTCAAGATCAAGGACTCTTCAGTCAGAAATATGTTCAACATGTTAAATCTGAACACTTTATGGCTAAAGAAACAAAATAAGGCGTCACTGAGGATGTATAGAAAGTTCAAAATCGAGGACTCTTTTACCAGAAATATTTTCAGTAGGTCCATTATTGACTACTGTCTGGCTGATGAAACACTAAAAGGAGTCAGTTAGCATGTACAAAATTTTCAAGTCAGAAATATGTTCAACATGTCAAATCTGGACTTCTGTATGGCTAAAGAAACAAAATAAGGCATCACTGAGAATGTATAGAAAGTTCAAAATCGAGAACTCTTTTACTTCAATAGTCAATATCTACAATTGTCTGGCCGGTGTACTATCTGAAAGAGTCTATAAGTATGAATAGAAAGTTCAAGATCGAGGACTCTTCGGTCAGAAATATGTTCATTATGTCAAATCAGAACTACTGCATGGCTGATGAAACACCAGAAAGAGTCTATGAGTATGTTTAAAAGGTTCAAGATCGAGGACTCTTTTGCCAGAAATATGTTTAGTGGGTCAAATATGGACTGCTGTCTGGCTGATGAATCAGAAGTCAATGAAGATTGAGGAAGAAGATTATGAATAGAAAGTTCAAGTTCAAAGACTCTTCAGGTAGAAATATGTTCAGTGGGTCAATTATCTATATGGAGTCACTGAGAATCTATAGAAAGTTCAAGACAGAGGACTCTTTTACTATAAATATGTTCAGAGGGTCAATTATGGACTATTGTCTGCTTGTGAAACATCAGAAGGAGTCAATGAGCCTATATAGAAAGTTCAAGTTCAAGACTCTTCGGGCAGCAATATGTTCAGTAGGTCAATTATGGACTAATGTCTGGCTGATGAAACACTAAAAGGAGTCAATTAGCATGTACAGAATGTTCAAGTTCATGGACTTGTTGGCCAGAAATATGTTTAATAATTAATATGGACAATTGTCTGTCTGATGTACTTTCTGAAAGAGTCTATAATTATGAATAGAAAGTTCAAGATCAAAAACTCTTTGGTCAGAAATATGTTCAACATGTCAAATCTGGACTTCTGTATGGCTGAAGAAACATCAGAAGTAAATGATTATGTATAGAAAGTTCAAGTTCGTAGACTCTTCGGGCAGAAAAATGTTCAGTAGGTCAATTGTGGACAATTATCTGGCTGATGAAACATCAGAAGGAGTATGTATAGAAAGAATAAGATCAAGGTCTCTTTGGCCAGAAATATGTTCAATTGATCAAATTTTGAAATACTATATTGCTGTTGTAAAATCAGGAGTCATTGAGTATGTATTGAAAAATGTTCATAGACTCATTGGTCAGAAATAGGTTTAATAGGTCATATTGATACAATACAATACAATTAAGTTTTGCTATTGTAACATCAGAAGGAGTCAATGTATAGAGAAATCAAGATTATAAACCCATCGCTCAGAAATGAGTTTAGAAGTCAATTATGGATCATTTTTTGGCTGAAGTACTATATGAGTATGTATAGAAAGATCAAGGACTCTTCCAGCCAGAAATATGTTCAATTGTCAATATGGATAATAGCCTGGGTGATAAAAAAATCAGAAGGAGATAGTAATTATGTATAGATAATTAAAGTTCTAGGTCTCTTTGGCCAGATATATGTTCAATGGGTCAAATTTGGACTAACAATATGGTTGATTTAACATCAAAAGTAGTCGATGAGAATGCATATAAACACACCTTTTGACGACTCTTTTGGCCAGAAATATGTTCTCTTGGTCAAATATGGACTACTGTATGGTGGATATAAAATCAAAAATAGTCTAGGAGAAGGGACAGTAAGTTAAACTTTGATGATTCTTTTGCCAGAAATATGTTCAGTAGGTCAATAATTGACTTCTGTCTCAATGATGAAACATCAGAACAAGCCTATGATTATGTATAGAACGATCAAGATCGAGGACACTTTGGTTATAGAAATGTTCAATAGGTCAAATTTGAACTATACTGTATGGCTGATGAAACATCAGAAGGATTGTAAAAGTTCAAGGTCTCATGTCTAGAAATATGTTCAAAATATAAAATTTGAACTACTGTTCAAATACATTAGATAACAGATAATTAATTAACAAGTCTACAAGTATGTTTCGAAAGTTCAAGATCGAGGACTCTATGGTCAGAAATATATTCAATGGGTCAAGTATGGACATCTTTCAGGCTGATGAAACATCGGAAGCTGTCAATGAGCATGTACAGAAAGGTCAAGATCATGGACTCTTTGACCAGAAATATGTTAGTAGGTCAAATATGGACTTTTGTATGGCTAATGTATTATTAAGAGAAGTCAATAAGCAGAGAAAGTTAATGTTCAAAGACTCTTTGGCCACAAATGTGTTTAGTATTTCAAATAGGAACCTCTGTATGGCTGAATTAACATAATAAGAAACCCTTTGAGGACCATTTGACCAGAAATAAGTTCAATAGGTCAAATATGGAATTCTATATGTGGCTTATGAACCATCAGAAGGAGTCTAGGAGTGAGAATGCAAAGTTCAAGATTGAGGACTCTTTTTTATCAGAAGGAGTCTATAACTTTATATAATTTTAATTTTTTTAAGACATTTTGACCACAAATAAGTTCAAAAGGTCAGATATGGACATCAATATGACTTATGAGGCATCAGAAGGAGTCTATGAGTATGTATAGAAAGCATAAGATCGAGGACTCTTTGGCCAGAAATATGTTCTGGAGGTCAAAAGGGGCCCTCTGTATAGCTGATTTATCATCAAAAGGAGTCTATAACTTTATATAGTTTGAATTGTTTTTAGGACACTTTGACCACAAATAAGTTCAAAAGGTCAGATATGGACATCTGGCTTATGAAGCATCAGAAGGAGTCTATGAGTATGTATAGAAAGCCCAAGATCGAGGACTCTTTGGCCAGAAATATGTTCTGGAGGTCAAAAGGGGCCCTCTGTATAGCTGATTTATCATCAAAAGGATTCTATAACTTACATAGTTTGAATTTTTTTTAGGACACTTTGACCAAAAATAAGTTCAAAAGGTCAGATATGGACATCTACATGGCTTATGAAGCATCAGAAGGAGTCTATGAGTATATATAGAAAGCCCAAGATCGAGGACTCTTTGGCCAGAAATATGTTCTGGAGGTCAAAAGGGGCCCTCTTGTATAGCTGATTTATCATCAAAAGGAGTCTATAACTTTCTATAGTTTGAAAAAATGTTAGGACACTTTGACCACAAATAAGTTCAAAAGGTCAGATATGGACATCTATATGGCTTATGAAGCATCAGAAGGAGTCTATGAGTATGTATAGAAAGCATAAGATCGAGGACTCTTTGGCCAGAAATATGTTCTGGAGGTCAAAAGGGGACCTGGTATAGCTGATTTATCATCAAAAGGAGTCTATAACTTTCTATAGTTTGAAAAAATGTTAGGACACTTTGACCACGAATAAGTTCAAAAGGTCAGATATGGACATCTATATGGCTATGAAGCATCAGAAGGAGTCTATGAGTATGTATAGAAAGCCCAAGATCGAGGACTCTTTGGCCAGAATTATGTTCAGGAGGTCAAAAGGGGCCCTCTGTATAGCTGATTTATCATCAAAAGGAGTCTATAACTTTATATAGTTTAAAAAAATGTTAGGACACTTTGACCACAAATAACTTCAAAAGGTCAGATATGGACATCTACATGGCTATGAAGCATCAGAAGGAGTCTATGAGTATGTATAGAAGGACCAAGATCGAGGACTCTTTGGCCAGAATTATGTTCATGAGGTCAAAAGGGGCCCTCTGTATAGCTGACTTATCATCAAAATGAGTCTATAACTTTCTATACTTTGAAAAAATGTTAGGACACTTTGACCACAAATAAGTTCAAAAGGTCAGATATGGACATCTATATGGCTTATGAAGCATCAGAAGGAGTCTATGAGTATGTATAGAAAGCCCCAATATCAAGGACTCTTTGGCCAGAAATATGTTCAGGAGGTCAAAAGGGGACCTCTGTATAGCTGATTTATCATCAAAAGGAGTCTATAACTTTATATAGTTTGAATTTTTTTTAGGACACTTTGACCACAAATAAGTTCAAAAGGTCAGATATGGACATCTGGCTTATGAAGCATCAGAAGGAGTCTATGAGTATGTATAGAAAGCCCAAGATCGAGGACTCTTTGGCCAGAAATATGTTCTGGAGGTCAAAATGGGACCTCTGTATAGCTGATTTATCATCAAAAGGAGTCTATAACTTTCTATAGTTTGAAAAAATGTTAGGACACTTTGACCACAAATAAGTTCAAAAGGTCAGATGTGGACATCTATATGGCTTATGAAGCATCAGAAGGAGTCTTTCAGTATGTATAGAAAACGCAAGATCGAGGACTCTTTGGCCAGAAATATGTTCAGGAGGTCAAAATGGGACCTCTGTATAGCTGATTTATCATCAAAAGAAGTCTATAACTTTCTATAGTTTGAAAAAATGTTAGGACACTTTGACCACAAATAAGTTCAAAAGGTCAGATATGGACATCTATATGGCTTATGAAGCATCAGAAGGAGTCTATGAGTATGTATAGAAAGCATAAGATTGAGGACTCTTTGGCCAGAAATATGTTCAGGAGGTCAAAAGGGGACCTGGTATAGCTGATTTATCATCAAAAGGAGTCTATAACTTTCTATAGTTTGAAAAAATGTTAGGACACTTTGACCACAAATAAGTTAAAAAGGTCAGATATGGACATCTATATGGCTATGAAGCATCAGAAGGAGTCTATGAGTATGTATAGAAAGCCCAAGATCGAGGACTCTTTGGCCAGAATTATGTTCATGAGGTCAAAAGGGGCCCTCTGTATAGCTGACTTATCATCAAAAGGAGTCTATAACTTTCTATAGTTTGAAAAAATGTTAGGACACTGACCACAAATAAGTTCAAAAGGTCAGATATGGACATCTATATGGCTTATGAAGCATCAGAAGGAGTCTATGAGTATGTATAGAAAGCCCCTAGATCAAGGACTCTTTGGCCAGAAATATGTTCAGGAGGTCAAAAGGGGCCCTCTGTATAGCTAATTTATCATCAAAAGGAGTCTATAACTTTATCTAGTTTGAATTTTTTTTTAGGACACTTTGACCACTAATAAGTTAAAAAGGTCAGATATGGACATCAATATGGCTTATGAGGCATCAGAAGGAGTCTATGAGTATGTATAGAAAGCATAAGATCGAGGACTCTTTGGCCAGAAATATGTTCTGGAGGTCAAAAGGGGCCCTCTGTATAGCTGATTTATCATCAAAAGGAGTCTATAACTTTATATAGTTTGAAAAAATGTTAGGACACTTTGACCACAAATAAGTTCAAAAGGTCAGATATGGACATCTAT
The DNA here is from genome assembly GCF_949319135.1 of Squalius cephalus. Lineage (NCBI taxonomy): Eukaryota > Metazoa > Chordata > Actinopteri > Cypriniformes > Leuciscidae > Squalius > Squalius cephalus. The sequence continues at coordinate 4,966,764 of NC_137139.1, forward strand.
ATGGCATATGAAGCATCAGAAGGAGTCTATGAGTATGTATAGAAAGCATAAGATCGAGGACTCTTTGGCCAGAAATATGTTCTGGAGGTCAAAAGGGGTCCTGGTATAGCTGATTTATCATCAAAAGGAGTCTATAACTTTCTATAGTTTGAAAAAATGTTAGGACACTTTGACCACAAATAAGTTTAAAAGGTCAGATATGGACATCTACATGGCTATGAAGCATCAGAAGGAGTCTATGAGTATGTATAGAAAGCCCAAGATCGAGGACTCTTTGGCCAGAATTATGTTCATGAGGTCAAAAGGGGCCCTCTGTATAGCTGATTTATCATCAAAAGGAGTCTATAACTTTATATAGTTTGAATTTTTTTTAGGACACTTTGACCACAAATGAGTTCAAAATGTCAGATATGGAAATCTATATGGCTTATGAAGCACCAGAAGGAGTCTATGAGTATGTATAGAAAGCCCAAGATCGTGGACTCTTTGGCCAGAAATATGTTCAGGAGGTTAAAAGGGGACCTCTGTATAGCTGATTTATCATCAAAAGGAGTCTATAACTTTCTATAGTTTGAAAGATTTTGAGGACACTTTGACCACAAATAAGTTCAAAAGGTCAGATATGGACATCTATATGGCTTATGAAGCATCAGAAGGAGTCTATGAGTATGTATAGAAAACGCAAGATCGAGGACTCTTTGGCCAGAAATGTGTTCAGGAGGCCAAAAGGGGACCTCTGTATAGCTGATTTATCATCAAAAGGAGTCTATAACTTTCTATAGTTTGAAAGATTTTGAGGACACTTTGACCACAAATATGTTCAAAAGGTCAGAAATGGACATCTATGGCTTATGAAGCATCAGAAGGAGTCTATGAGTATGTATAGAAAACACAAGATCGAGGACTCTTTGGCCAAAAATATGTTCAGTAGGTCAGAAGGGGCCCTCTGTATAGCTGATTTATCATCAAAAAGAGTCTATAACTTTATATAGTTTGAAAAAATGTTAGGACACTTTGACCACAAATAAGTTCAAAAGGTCAGATATGGACATCGATATGGCTTATGAAGCATCAGAAGGAGTCTATGAGTATGTATAGAAAGCATAAGATCGAGGACTCTTTGGCCAGAAATGTGTTCTGGAAGTCAAAAGGGGACCTGGTATAGCTGATTTATCATCAAAAGGAGTCTATAACTTTCTATAGTTTGAAAAAATGTTAGGACACTTTGACCACAAATAAGTTCGAAAGGTCAGATATGGACATCTATATGGCTATGAAGCATCAGAAGGGGTCTATGAGTATGTATAGAAAGCCCAAGATCGAGGACTCTTTGGCCAGAATTATGTTCATGAGGTCAAAAGGGGTCCTCTGTATAGCTGAGTTATCATCAAAAGAAGTCTATAACTTTCTATAGTTTAAAAAAATGTTAGGACACTTTGACCACAAATAAGTTCAAAAGGTCAGATATAGACATCTATATGGCTTATGAAGCATCAGAAGGAGTCTATGAGTATGTATAGAAAGCCCCAAGATCAAGGACTCTTTGGCCAGAAATATGTTCAGGAGGTCAAAAGGGGACCTCTGTATAGCTGATTTATCATCAAAAGGAGTCTATAACTTTATATAGTTTGATTTTTTTTAGGACACTTTGACCACAAATAAGTTCAAAAGGTCAGATATGGACATCTATATGGCTTATGAGGCATCAGAAGGAGTCTATGAGTATGTATAGAAAGCACAAGATCGAGGACTCTTTGGCCAGAAATATGTTCTGGAGGTCAAAAGGGGCCCTCTGTATAGCTGATTTATCATCAAAAGGAGTCTATAACTTTATATAGTTTGAAAAAATGTTAGGACACTTTGACCACAAATAAGTTCAAAAGGTCAGATATGGACATCTATATGGCTTATGAAGCATCAGAAGGAGTCTTTGGGTATGTATAGAAAACGCAAGATCGAGGACTCTTTGGCCAGAAATATGTTCAGGAGGTCAAAAGGGGACCTCTGTATAGCTGACTTATAATCAAAAAGAGTCTATAACTTTATATAGTTGGAATATTTTTTAGGACACTTTGACCACAAATGAGTTCAAAATGTCAGATATGGAAATCTATATGGCTTATGAAGCACCAGAAGGAGTCTATGAGTATGTATAGAAAGCCCAAGATCGAGGACTCTTTGGCCAGAAATATGTTCAGGAGGTCAAAAGGGGACCTCTGTATAGCTGATTTATCATCAAAAGGAGTCTATAACTTTCTATAGTTTGATAAAATGTTAGGACACTTTGACCACAAATAAGTTCAAAGGGTCAGATATGGACATCTATATGGCTTATGAAGCATCAGAAGGAGTCTATGAGTATATATAGAAAGCATAAGATCGAGGACTCTTTGGCCAGAAATATGTTCTGGAGGTCAAAAGGGGACCTGGTATAGCTGATTTATCATCAAAAGGAGTCTATAACTTTCTATAGTTTGAAAAAATGTTAGGACACTTTGACCACAAATAAGTTCAAAAGGTGATATGGACATCTACATGGCTATGAAGCATCAGAAGGAGTCTATGAGTATGTATAGAAAGCCCAAGATCGAGGACTCTTTGGCCAGAATTATGTTCATGAGGTCAAAAGGGGCCCTCTGTATAGCTGAGTTATCATCAAAAGAAGTCTATAACTTTCTATAGTTTGAAAAAATGTTAGGACACTTTGACCACAAATAAGTTCAAAAGGTCAGATATGGACATCTATATGGCTTATGAAGCATCAGAAGGAGTCTATGAGTATGTATAGAAAGCCCCAAGATCAAGGACTCTTTGGCCAGAAATATGTTCAGGAGGTCAAAAGGGGACCTCTGTATAGCTGATTTATCATCAAAAGGAGTCTATAACTTTATATAGTTTGAAAAAATGTTAGGACACTTTGACCACAAATAAGTTCAAAAGGTCAGATATGGACATCTATATGGCTTATGAAGCATCAGAAGGAGTCTTTGGGTATGTATAGAAAACGCAAGATCGAGGACTCTTTGGCCAGAAATATGTTCAGGAGGTCAAAAGGGGACCTCTGTATAGCTGACTTATAATCAAAAAGAGTCTATAACTTTATATAGTTTGAATATTTTTTAGGACACTTTGACCACAAATGAGTTCAAAATGTCAGATATGGAAATCTATATGGCTTATGAAGCACCAGAAGGAGTCTATGAGTATGTATAGAAAGCCCAAGATCGAGGACTCTTTGGCCAGAAATATGTTCAGGAGGTCAAAAGGGGACCTCTGTATAGCTGATTTATCATCAAAAGGAGTCTATAACTTTCTATAGTTTGAAAGATTTTGAGGACACTTTGACCAGAAATAAGTTCAAAAGGTCAGATATGGACATCTATATGGCTTATGAAGCATCAGAAGGAGTCTATGAGTATGTATAGAAAACGCAAGATCGAGGACTCTTTGGCCAGAAATATGTTCTGGAGGTCAAAAGGGGCCCTCTGTATAGCTGATTTATCATCAAAAGGAGTCTATAACTTTATATAGTTTGAAAAAATGTTAGGACACTTTGACCACAAATAAGTTCAAAAGGTCAGATATGGACATCTATATGGCTTATGAAGCATCAGAAGGAGTCTATGAGTATGTATAGAAAGCATAAGATCGAGGACTCTTTGGCCAGAAATATGTTCTGGAGGTCAAAATGGGACCTGGTATAGCTGATTTATCATCAAAAGGAGTCTATAACTTTCTATAGTTTTAAAAAATGTTAGGACACTTTGACCACAAATAAGTTCAAAAGGTCAGATATGGACATCTATATGGCTATGAAGCATCAGAAGGAGTCTATGAGTATGTATAGAAAGCCCAAGATCGAGGACTCTTTGGCCAGAATTATGTTCATGAGGTCAAAAGGGGCCCTCTGTATAGCTGATTTATCATCAAAAGGAGTCTATAACTTTGTATAGTTTGAAAAAATGTTAGGACACTTTGACCACAAATAAGTTCAAAAGGTCAGATATGGACATCTATATGGCTTATGAAGCATCAGAAGGAGTCTATGAGTATGTATAGAAAGCATAAGATCGAGGACTCTTTGGCCAGAAATATGTTCTGGAGGTCAAAAGGGGACCTGGTATAGCTGATTTATCATCAAAAGAAGTTTATAACTTTATATAGTTTGAAAAAATGTTAGGACACTTTGACCACAAATAAGTTCAAAAGGTTGACATCTATACGGCTTATGAAGCATCAGAAGGAGTCTATGAGTATGTATAGAAAGCCCAAGATCGAGGACTCTTTGGCCAGAATTATGTTCATGAGGTCAAAAGGGGCCCTCTGTATAGCTGACTTATCATCAAAAGGAGTCTATAACTTTCTATAGTTTGAAAAAATGTTAGGACACTTTGACCACAAATAAGTTCAAAAGGTCAGATATGGACATCTATATGGCTTATGAAGCATCAGAAGGAGTCTATGAGTATGTATAGAAAGCATAAGATCGAGGACTCTTTGGCCAGAAATATGTTCAGGAGGTCAAAAGGTGACCTTTGTATAGCTGATTTATTATCAGAAGGAGTCTATAACTTTATATAGTTTGAAAAATTTTGAGGAATGAGAAATATGTTCTTTGGGTCACATATGGACTTCATGGCTGACGTAACATCAGAAGGAGTCAACAAGTATGTATAGAAAGTTCAAGTTTGAGTACTCTTTGGCCCGAATTATGTTTAGTAGGTAAAAAAGTGACCTCTGTATGGCTGATTTAACATCAGTCTTAGTCTATAAGATTATATAGCTTAAGTATTATATATTATATAAGATTATATATATTTAAAACCTTTTAAGGACCCATTTACCAGAAATAAGTTTAACAGGTCAGATATGGACTTCTAAATGGCTTATGAAGCATCAGAAGATGTCTAGAGTATGTACAAAAAGTTCAAGATCGAGTACTCTTTTTCCCAGTAGTTGAAATATGGACTTCTATATGGCTGATTTAACATCAGAAGGAGTCTATACATTTATAAGAGTAAAAAAAAAAAAACATTTTGATGCCTCTTTGGCCAAAAATGTGTTCAATCAGTCAAATATCGACTACTCCTTCCCTGAGTTAACATCACGAAAGTCAATATGTACGTATAGTAAGTTAAGTTTCATGGTCTCTTGGCAGAAATATGTTTAGTAGGTCAAAAATTTACTTTTTTTATGGGTGATGTAACATCAGATGGAGTCTATAAGTTTGTTTAAAAACCTTTAAGTTCAATAGGTCAAATATGCACCTCTATATGGCTGATTTAACATCAGAAGGAGTCTATAAGTTTATAATATACACAAAATACCTTTTGAGGACTCTTTTGCCAAAAATATGTTCAATCAGTCAAATATGGACTACTGTCTGGCTTATATAACATCACAAGAAGTCAGTCTTGTATGTTTAGTAAGTTAATATTCAAGGACTCTTTATCCAGAAATGTGTTCAGTAGGTCAAAAATGGACTTCTGTATGGCTGATGTAACATCAGAAAGATTCTACGAGAATGTATAGAACGTTTAAGATCGATTACTCTTGGGTCAGAAATATGTGCAGCAGGTCAAACATGGACTACTGTCTTGCTAATACAACATCACAAGAAGTCAGTAAGTAAGGTCAGTAAGAAATCTTTGGACAGAAAATATGTTCTGTAGGTCAAAGAGGGACCTCTGTAGGCCTGATTTGACACATGACATATGTGCATTGGCATTGCACAATAACTAACTTATTCATTTATTATTTTAAGGGAAATTATTGTATTTACCTCTTGCGTTACAATGCATAGAATAAACTACTTCATACCTCATGTGCAATGAAAACATAACATGAGTGTTGCATTGCACAAACGATCTAAGAATTAGCGTTGAATATCAGTATAGATTTTTTATGCAGTGGAACGTAGATAGTTGAGATAGTAATTGTATGTTTGTGATGCACTCACAGCTTATATGTTATTCTTCAATGCACAAAGTTTGATCTTGTGTGAAATGCAATGCAATAGCACATATTGTATTTCATCAAAGCAAAACGCAATGTAGTTTGGGAATGAGTTACTTCTGGTGTGTAATGCTAAAGTTCATAGCCTATATGTTATTCTTCAATGCACAACGTTAGATCGTTAGTGCAATGCAATGCAACAGCACACATGTTATCTCTTTAATGAACATGGGATTGAGTTAGTTCTGGTGTGCAATGCAATGCAATGCAATGCGAAAAGTGCATAACCCATATGTTATTCTTCAGTGCACAACGTTAGATCGTTTGTGCAATGCAATGCAACAACACATATGTTATCTCTTTAATGAACATGGGAATGGTTAAGTTCTAGTGTGCAATGCAATGCAAAAAGTGTATAACCTATATGTTATTCTTCAGTGCACAACGTTAGATCGTTAGTGCAATGCAATGCAACAACACACATATCATCTCTTTATAGAACATGGGAATGATTTAGTTCTGGTGTGCAATGCAATGCAAAAAGTGCATAACCTATATGTTATTCTTCAGTGCACAACGTTATATCGTTAGTGCAATTCAATGCAACAACACTCATACCATCTCTTTAATGAACATGGGAATGGTTAAGTTCTAGTGTGCAATGCAATGCAATGCAAAAAGTGCATAACCTATATGTTATTCTTCAGAGCACAACGTTACATCGCTAGTGCAATGCAATGCAACAACACACATATCATCTCTTTATAGAACATGGGAATGATTTAGTTCTGGTGTGCAATGCAATGCAAAAAGTGCATAACCTATATGTTATTCTTCAGTGCACAACGTTATATCGTTAGTGCAATTCAATGCAACAACACTCATACCATCTCTTTAATGAACATGGGAATGGTTAAGGTCTAGTGTGCAATGCAATGCAATGCAAAAAGTGCATAACCTATATGTTATTCTTCAGTGCACAAAGTTAGATCGTTAGTGTAATGCATTGCAATGCAATGCAATGCAATGCAATGCAGTGCAAAGCATTGCAAGTCAATGCAATGCAATGCAATGCAACAAACGTTATGTATTTAATGAACATGGGAATGATTTAGTTCTGGTGTGCAATACAATGCAATGCAAAAAGTGCATAACCTATATGTTATTCTTCAGTGCACAACGTTAGATCGTTTGTGCAATGCAATGCAATGCAATGCAATGCAATGCACCAACAAACGTTATCTCTTTTATGAACATGGAATGATTTAGGTCTGGTGTGCAATGCAATGCAGTGCAAAAAGTGCATACCTATATGTTATTCTTCAGTGCACAACGTTAGATCGTTAGTGCTATGCAATGTAATGCAACAACAAACGTTATGTCTTTAATCAACATGGGAATGAGGTAGTTCTGGTGTGCAATGCAATGCAATGCAAAAAGTGCATAACATGTTATTCTTTAGTGCACAACGTTAAATCAATGCAATGCAATGCAAAGCAACAACAGACATATCATCTCTATAATAAACTTGGGAATGATTTTGTTCTGGTGTGCAATGCAATGCGAAAAGAGCATAACCTATATATTATTCTTCAGTGCACAACATTAGATCGTTAGTGCAATACAATGCAGTGCAAAGTAATGCAAAGCAATGCAAATCAAAGTAATGCAATGCAATACAATGCAATGCAACAACACACGTTATGTCTTTAATGAACATGGGAATGATTTAGTTCTGGTGTGCAATGCAAAAAGTGCATAACCTATATGTTATTCTTCAGTGCACAACGTTACAGCGTTAGTGTAATGCAATGCAATGCAATGCAATGCAATGCAATGCAATGCAATGCAGTGCAATGCAATGCAAATAAAAGCAATGAAATGCAATTAAATACAATGCAATGCAACAACTCACGTTATGTCTTTAATGAACATGGGAATTAGGTAGTTCTGGTGTGCAATGCAATGCAAAAAGTGCATAACATATGTTATTCTTCAGTGCACAACGTTAAATCGTTAGTGCAATGCAGTGCAATTCAATGCAATGCAATGCAACAACACACATATCATCTCTATAATGAACTTGGGAATGATTTTGTTCTGGTGTGCAATGCAATGCGAAAAGAGCATAACCTATATGTTATTCTTTAGTGCACAACGTTAGATCGTTAGTGCAATGCAATGCAATGCAATGCAGTGCAAAGCAATACAAAGCAAAGCAAAGCAATGCAAAGCAATGCAAAGCAATGCAAAGCAATGCAAAGCAATGCAAAGCAATGCAAAGCAATGCAAAGAAATGCAAAGCAATGCAAAGCAATGCAAAGCAATGCATATCAATGTAATGCAATGCAACACATTGCATTGCAATACATTGCAATGCAATACATTGCATTGCAATACATTGCAATACAATGCAATGCAACAACACACGTTATGTCTTTAATGAACATGGGAATGATTTAGTGATGATGATTTAGTTTGCATTGGTGTGCAATGCAATGCAATACGTGCACAACGTTAGATCGTTAGTGCAAAGCAATGCAAATCAATGCAATGCAAATAGAATGCAATACAACAACACACGTTATGTCTTTAATGAACATGGGAATGATTTAGTTCTGGTATGCAATGCAATGCAATGCGAAAAGTGCATAACTTATATGTTATTCTTCAGTGCACAACGTTAGATCGTTAGTTCAATGCAATGCAATGCAATGCAGTGCAAAGCAATGCAAATAAATGCAATGCAATACAATGCAATGCAACAACACACGTTATGTCTTTAATGAACATGGGAATGATTTAGTTCTGGTGTGCAATGCAATGCAAAAAGTGCATAACCTATATGTTATTCTTCAGTGCACAACGTTACAGCGTTAGTGTAATGCAATGCAATGCAATGCAATGCAATGCAGTACAAAGCAATGCAAATCAATATAGTGCAATACAATGCAATGCAAAAACACTCGTTATATCTTTAATCAACGTGGGAATGAGGTAGTTCTGGTGTGCAATGCAATGCGAAAAGTGCATAACCTATATGTTATTCTTCAGTGCACAACGTTAGATCTAACGTTAGATCAGTGCAATGCAATGCAAATAAAAGCAATGAAATTCAATGCAATGCAATACAATGCGATGCAACAACTCACGTTATGTCTTTAATGAACATGGGAATGAGGTAGTTCTGGTGTGCAATGCAATGCAAAAAGTGCATAACATATGTTATTCTTCAGTGCACAACGTTAAATCGTTAGTGCAATGCAGTGCAATTCAATGCAATGCAATGCAACAACACACATATCATCTCTATAATGAACTTGGAAATGATTTTGTTCTGGTGTGCAATACAATGCGAAAAGAGCATAACCTATATGTTATTCTTCAGTGCACAACGTTAGATCGTTAGTGCAGTGCAATGCAGTGCAATGCAGTGCAATGCAGTGCAATGCAGTGCAATGCAGTGCAAAGCAATGCAATGCAATGCAAAGCAATGCAAAGCAATGCAAATCAATGTAATGCAATGCAACAACACACGTTATGTCTTTAATGAACATGGGAATGATTTAGTTTGCATTGGTGTGCAATGCAATGCAATACGTGCACAACGTTAGATTGTTAGTGCAATGCAATGCAGTGCAAAGCAATGCAAATCAATTCAATGCAAATAGAATGCAATGCAATAACACACGTTATGTCTTTAATGAACATGGGAATGATTTAGTTCTGGTATGCAATGCAATGCAATGCAATGCGAAAAGTGCATAACTTATATGTTATTCTTAAGTGCACAACGTTAGATCGTTAGTTCAATGCAATGCAGTGCAAAGCAATGCAAATAAATGCAATGCAATGCAATGCAATACAATGCAATGCAACAACACACGTTATGTCTTTAATGAACATGCGAATGATTTAGTTCTGGTGTGCAATGCAATGCAATGCAAAAAGTGCATATCCAATATGTTATTTTTCAGTGCACAACGTTAGATCGTTTTGCAATACAATGCAATGCAAAAACTCTCGTTATATCTTTAATCAACATGGGAATGAGGTAGTTCTGGTGTGCAATGCAATGCGAAAAGTGCATAACCTATATGTTATTCTTCAGTGCACAACGTTAGATAGTTAGTGCAATGCAATGCAGTGCAAAGCAATGCAAATCAATGCAATGCAATACAATGCAATGCAACAACACACGTTATATGTATTTAATGAACATGGGAATGATTTAGTTCTGGTGTGCAATACAATGCAATGCAAAAAGTGCATAACCTATATGTTATTCTTCAGTGCACAACGTTAGATTGTTTGTGCAATGCAATGCAATGCACCAACAAACGTTATCTCTTTTATGAACATGGAATGATTTAGTTCTGGTGTGCAATGCAATGCAGTGCAAAAAGTGCATACCTATATGTTATTCTTCAGTGCACAACGTTAGATCGTTAGTGCAATGCAATGTAATGCAACAACAAACGTTATGTCTTTAATCAACATGGGAATGAGGTAGTTCAGTTGTACAATGCAATGCAAAAAGTGCATAACCTATATGTCATTCTTCAGTGCACAACGTTAGATCGTTAGTGCAATGCAATGCAATGCAATGCAATGCATCAACACACATATCATCTCTATAATGAATATGGGAATGATTTAGTTCTGGTGTGCAATGCAATGCAATGCGAAATATGCATAACCTATAAGTTATTCTTCAGTGCACAACGTTAGATCGTTTGTGCAATGTAATTGCAACAACACATATGTTATCTCTTTAATGAACATGGGAATAATGAGTTCTGGTGTGCAATGCATGCAATGCAAGAAGTGCATAGCCTATGTTATTCTTCAATGCACAACGTTAGATCGTGTGTGCAATGCAATGCAATGCAACAACACACATGTTGTCTTTGTGCATGGGATCGAGTTAGTTCTGTTGTGCAATGCACGAAGTGCATAACCTATGTTTCTTTAATGATGATCAACGTTAGATCGTTTGTGCAAAGCACATAATGTTATAACAATGAGCTATACATAGGTACGCTTTTGACCTGCTGAACATATTTCTGGCCAAAGAGTCCTTAAAGATGTTATATCATACTGACAAAGGTCCAAATTTTACATAATGAATTTTTTTCTGTCCAAGGAGTACTCGAAACTTGAACTTACCATTTATACTCGTTGACTTTTTCTGATGTTACGTCAGCCATGAAGAAGTCCATATTTGACAAAACATATTTTTGGCCAAAGAGTCCTCGATCTTGGTCTTTCTATTCATATAGTCCAACTCCTTCTGATGTTTCATAAGCCATATAGATGTCCATATCTGACCTTTTGAACTTATTTCTGGTCAAAGTGTCCTCAAAATTTTTCAAACTATATAAAGTTATAGTCTCCTTCTGATGATAAATCAGCTATACAGAGGTCCCCTTTTGACCTACTGAAAATATTTCTGGCCAAAGAGTCGTAAAAGATTAACACTATACATTCAGACTGATATCTTCGGATGTTATATCATCCTGACAAAAGTCCATATTTGACCTACCGAATTTTTTTCTGGCCATGGAGTGAGTACTCAAAACATGACCTTTCCATATATACTTGACTCTTTCTGATGTTACGTCAGACATACAGAATTCCATATTTGACCCAAGGAACATATTTCTGGCCAAAGAGTCCCATCTTGGGCTTTCTATACATACTCATAGACTCCTTCTGATGCTTCATAAGCCATATAGATGTCCATATCTGACCTTTTGAACTTATTTGTGGTCAAAGTGTCCTAACATTTTTTCAAACTATATAAAGTTATAGACTCCTTTTGATGATAAGTCAGCTATACAGAGGTCCCCTTTTGACCTCCTGAACATATTTCTGGCCAAAGAGTCCTCTATCTTAGACTTTCTATACATACTCATAGACTCCTTCTGATGCTTCATAAGCCATATAGATGTCCATATCTATCCTTTTGAACTTATTTCTGGTCAAAGTGTCCTAAAAAAAATTGAAACTATATAAAGTTATAGACTCCTTTTGATGATAAATCATTTATACAGAGGGCCCCTTCTGACCTACTGAACATATTTCTGGCCAAAGAGTCCTCGATCTTGCGTTTTCTATACATACTCATAGACTCCTTCTGATGCTTCATATGCCATATAGATGTCCATATCTGACCTTTTGAACTTATTTGTGGTCAAAGTGTCCTCAAAAGTTTTCAAACTATAGAAAGTTATAGACTCATTTTGATGATAAATCAGCTATACAGAGGTCCCCTTTTGACCTACTGAACATATTTCTGGCAAAAGAGTCCTCGATCTTGGGCTTTCTATACATACTCATATACTCCTTCTGATGCTTCATAAGCCATATAGATGTCCATATCTGACCTTTTGAACTTATTTGTGGTCAAAGTGTCCTAACATTTTTTCAAACTATATAAAGTTATAGACTCCTTTTGATGATAAATCAGCTATACAGAGGTCACCGTTTGACCTCCTGAACATATTTCTGGCCAAAGAGTCCTCGATCTTGGGCTTTCTATACATACTCATAGACTCCTTCTGATGCTTCATAAGCCATATAGATGTCCATATCTGACCTTTTGAACTTATTTGTGGTCAAAGTGTCCTAACATTTTTTCAAACTATATAAAGTTATAGACTCCTTTTGATGATAAATCAGCTATACAGACTCTATAGCTATACCTTTATAGATGTCCATATCTGACCTTTTGAACTTATTTGTGGTCAAAGTGTCCTAACATTTTTTCAAAATATATAAAGTTATATATCACTCCTTTTGATGATAAATCATTTATACAGAGGTCACCGTTTGACCTCCTGAACATATTTCTGGCCAAAGAGTCCTCGATCTTGGGCTTTCTATACATACTCATAGACTCCTTCTGATGCTTCATAAGCCATATAGATGTCCATATCTGACCTTTTGAACTTATTTGTGGTCAAAGTGTCCTAACATTTTTTCAAACTGTATGAAGTTATAGACTCCTTTTGATGATAAATCAGCTATACAGACTCTATAGCTATACCTTTATAGATGTTCATATCTGACCTTTTGAACTTGTTTGTGGTCAAAGTGTCCTTACATTTTTTCAAACTATATAAAGTTATAGACTCCTTTTGATGATAAATCAGCTATACAGAGACCCCTTTAGACCTCATGAACATAATTCTGTCCAAAGAGTCCTCGATCTTGGGCTTTCTATACATACTCATAGACTCCTTCTGATGCTTCATAAGCCATATAGATGTCCATATCTGACCTTTTGAACTTATTTGTGGTCAAAGTGTCCTCAAAAGTTTTCAAACTATAGAAAGTTATAAACTCCTTTTGATGATAAATCAGCTATACAGAGGTCCCCTTTTGACCTCCTGAACATATTTCTGGCCAAAGAGTCCTCGATCTTGGGCTTTCATACATACTCATAGACTCCTTCTGATGCTTCATAAGCCATATAGATTTCCATATCTGACATTTTGAACTTATCTGTGGTCAAAGTGTCCTAAAATTTTTCAAATTATATAAAGATATAGACTCCTTTTAAAGATAAATCAGCTATACAGAGGGCCCCTTTTGACCTACTGAACATATTTCTGGCCAAAGAGTCCTCGATCTTGCGTTTTCTATATATATATATTCAAAGACTCCTTCTGATGCTTCATAAGCCATAAAGATGTCCATATCTGACCTTTTGAACTTATTTGTGGTCAAAGTGTCCTCAAAATTTTTCAAAATATATAAAGTTATAGACTCCTTTTGATGATGTCAGCTATACAGAGGTCCCCTTTTGACCTCCTGAACATGTTTCTTGCCAAAGAGTCCTCAATCTTGGGCTTTCTATACATACTCATAGATTCATTCTGATGCTTCATTAGCCATATAGATGTCCATATCTGACCTTTTGAACTTATTTGTGGTCAAAGTATCCTAACATTTTTTCAAACTATAGAAAGTTAGAGACTCCTTTTGATGATAAGTCAGCTATACAGAGGGCCCATTTTGACCTCCTGAACATATTTCTGGCCAAAGTGTCCTCGATCTTGGGCTTTCTATACATACTCATAGACTCCTTCTGATGCTTCATAAGCCATATAGATGTCCATATCTGACCTTTTGAACTTATTTGTGGTCAAAGTGTCCTAAAAAAAATTCAAACTATGTAAGTTATAGTTTCCTTCTGATGATAAATCTGCTATACAGAGGTCCCCTTTTGACCTACTGAACATATTTCTGGCCAAAGAGTCCTAAAAGATTAACACTATACATTCAGACTGATATTTTCGGATGTTATATCATCCTTACAAAAGTCCATATTTGACATACTGAATTTTTTTCTGGCCAAGGAGTACTCGAAACTTGACCTTTCCATATATACTCGTTGACTTTTTCTGATGTTACGTCAGCCATGCAGAAGTCCATATTTGACCCAAGGAACATATTTTTGGCCAAAGAGTCCTCGATCTTGGGCTTTCTATAAATACCCATAGTCCAACTCCTTCTGATGCTTCATAAGCCACATAGATGTCCATATCTGACCTTTTGAACTTATTTGTGGTCAAAGTGTCCTCAAAATATTTCAAACTATATAAAGTTATAGTCTCCTTCTGATGATAAATCAGCTATACAGAGGTCCCCTTTTGACCTACTGAACATATTTCTGGCCAAAGAGTCCTAAAAGATTAACACTATACATTCAGACTGATATCTTCGGATGTTATATCATCCTAACAAAAGTCCATATTTGACCTACCGAATTTTTTTCTGGCCAAGGAGTGAGTACTCGAAACTTGACCTGTTCATATATATTTGTTGACTCTTTCTGATGTCACGTCAGACATACAGAATTCCATATTTGACCCAAGTAACATATTTCTTGCCAAAAAGTCCTAGACCTTGGGCTGTCTATACATTCGCATAGACTCCTTCTGATGCTTCATAAGCCATATAGATGTCCATATCTGAACTTTTGAACTTATTTGTGGTCAAAGTGTCCTCAAAATTTTTCAAACTATATAAAGTTATAGACTCCATTTGATGATAAATAAGCTATTCACAGGTCCCCTTTTGAACTCGTAAACATATTTCTGGCCAAAGAGTCCTCGATCTTGGGCTTTCTATACATATAGACTCCTTCTGATGCTTCATAAGCCATATAGATGTCCATATCTGACCTTTTGAACTTATTTGTGGTCAAAGTGTTCTCAAAATTTTTCAAACTATATAAAGTTATAGACTCCTTTTGATGAAAAATCACCTATTCAGAGGTCCCCGTTTGACCTCCTGACTTATTTCTGGCCAAAGAGTCCTCGATTTCTATTCATACTCATAGACTCCTTCTTATGCTTCATAAGCCATATGGATGTCCATATCTAACCTTTTGAACTTATTTGTGGTCAAAGTGTCCTCAAAAATGTTTCAAACTAAATAAAGTTATAGACTCCATTTGATGATAAATAAGCTATTCAGATGTCCCCTTTTGACCTCCTGAACATATTTCTGTCCAAAGAGTCCTCGATCTTGGGCTTTCTATACATACTCAAAGACTCCTTCTGATGCTTCATAAGCCATATAGATGTCCATATCTGACCTTCTGAACTTATTTGTGGTCAAAGTGTCCTCAAAATTTTTCAAACTATATAAAGTAATAGAATCCTTTTGATGATAAATCAGCTATTCAGAAGTACCCTTTTGACCTCCTGAACATATTTCTGGTCAAAGAGTCCTTGACCTTGGGCTTTCTATACATACTCATAGATTCCTTCTGATGCTTCATAAGCCATATAGATTTCCATATCTGACCTTTTGAACTTATTTGTGGTCAAAGTGTCCTCAAAAATGTTTCAATCTATATAAAGTTATAGACTCCAATTGATGATAAATCAGCTATTTAGAGGTGCCCTTTTGACCTCCTGAACATATTTCTGGTCAAAGAGTCCTTGACCTTGGGCTTTCTATACATACTCATAGATTCCTTCTGATGCTTCATAAGCCATATAGATTTCCATATCTGACCTTTTGAACTTATTTGTGGTCAAAGTGTCCTCAAAAATGTTTCAATCTATATAAAGTTATAGACTCCAATTGATGATAAATCAGCTATTTAGAGGTGCCCTTTTGACCTCCTGAACATATTTCTGGCCAAAAAGTCCTCGATCTTGGGCTTTCTATTCATACTCATAGACTCCTTCTGATGCTTCATAAGCTATATAGATTGCTTTTGAACTTTGTGGTCAAAGTGTCCTCAAAAATGTTTCAATCTATATAAAGTTATAGACTCCTTTTGATTATAAGTCCCCTTTTGACCTCCTGAACATATTTCTGGCCAAAGAGTCCTTGATCTTGGGCTTTTTATACATACTCATAGACGCCTTCTGATGCTTCATAAGCCATATAGATGTCCATATCTGACCTTTTGAACTTATTTGTGGTCAAAGTATCCTAAAATTTTTTCAAACTATATAAAGTTATAGTCTCCTTCTGATGATAAATCATCTATACAGAGGTCCCCTTTTGACCTACTGAACATATTTCTGGCCAAAGAGTCCTAAAAGATCAACACTATACATTCAGACTGAAATCTTTGGATGTTATATCATCCCGACAAAAGTCCATATTTGACATACTGAATTTTTTTCTGGCCTAGTACTCGAAATTTGACTTTTCCATATATACTCGTTGACTTTTTCTGATGTTATGTCAGCCATACAAAAGTCCATATTTGACCCAAGGAACATATTTCTTGCCAAAGAGTCCTCGATCTTGGGCTTTCTATACATACTCATAAATTCCTTCTGATGCTTCATAAGCCATATAGATGTCCATATCTGTCCTTTTGAACTTATTTCTGGTCAAATGTCCTCAAAATTTTTCAAACTATATAAAGTTATAGACTCCTTCTGATAATAAATCAGCTATACAAAGGTCACCTTTTGACCTTCTGAACATATTTCTGGCCAAAGAGTTCTTGAACATTGTCTTGCTATACTACAGATTGACTTCTTGTGATGTTATATTAACCAGCCAGCAGTCTATTTTTGACCTACTGAAAATATTTCTGGCCAGAGTCCGTGAACATTAACTCACTATACAATATAGACTGACTTCTTGCAATGCCAAACCAGGCAGGCAGTAGTCCATATTTGACCGATTGAAAAAAAAATTGACCAAAGAGTTCTCAAAAGGATTTTGTCTGTCATAATCTATAGACTCCTTCTGATGTCCGAAAATATTACTGGCCAAAGAGTCCTTAAAGATTAACACTATACATTCAGATTGATATCTTCGGATGTTATATCATCATGACAAAAGTCCATATTTGACATACGGAAATTTTTTCTGGTCAAAGAGTCTCAACTTGACCATTCTATATATACTCATTGACTCTTTCTGATTCTTCATTAGCTATATAGATGTCCATATCTGGCGAATTGAAAATATTTTTGGCAAAAAGGTCCTCACAAGTTAACTTACTAAATACTCATAGACTTCTTCTGATGATACATCACTTTAACAGGTATGTGACCCTCTGAATATATTTTTGGCCAAAGAATCATTGAACATTAACTCTCTATACATATTGACTCAAGAGTCAAAATTTGACCTCTTTTGGTCTGATCTATCATCAGATAGAGTCTATAATTTTACATAGTTTAAAAACTTTTGAGGAACCTTTGACCAGAAATAATAATAAGTCATAAATATGGACATAAATATGGCTTATGAAGAATCAGAAGGAGACTATGAGTATGTATAGAAAGTTCAAGATTGGCCACAAATATGTCCCTTGGGTCAATTATGGACATTCTTTATGGCTGATGTAACATCAGATGGAGTAAACGAGTATGTGCAGAAAGAAACAGCATAAGGAGTCAATGAGCATGTATAGAATGTTCAAGATCGAGGACTCTTTTATTAGAAATATGTTCAGTAGGTCAGTTATGAACAATTGTCTGGCTGATGAAACATCAGAAGGAGTCAATGAGCTTGTAAAGAAAGTTAAAAATCGAGGACTCTTTTACTAGAAATATGTTCAGTAGGTCAGTTATGAACAATTGTCTGGCTGATGAAACATCAGAAGGAGTCAATGAGCATGTATAGAAAGTTCAAGTACATAGTTGACTCGTTGGCCAGAAAAAAAAGAAAAAAAAGTCATTATGGACAGTTGTCTGGCCGATGTACTATCTGAAGGAGTGTGAATAGAAAGTTCAAGATCAAGGACTCTTCAGTCAGAAATATGTTCAACATGTTAAATCTGAACACTTTATGGCTAAAGAAACAAAATAAGGCGTCACTGAGGATGTATAGAAAGTTCAAAATCGAGGACTCTTTTACCAGAAATATTTTCAGTAGGTCCATTATTGACTACTGTCTGGCTGATGAAACACTAAAAGGAGTCAGTTAGCATGTACAAAATTTTCAAGTCAGAAATATGTTCAACATGTCAAATCTGGACTTCTGTATGGCTAAAGAAACAAAATAAGGCATCACTGAGAATGTATAGAAAGTTCAAAATCGAGTCTATAAGTATGAATAGAAAGTTCAAGATCGAGGACTCTTCGGTCAGAAATATGTTCATTATGTCAAATCAGAACTACTGCATGGCTGATGAAACACCAGAAAGAGTCTATGAGTATGTTTAAAAGGTTCAAGATCGAGGACTCTTTTGCCAGAAATATGTTTAGTGGGTCAAATATGGACTGCTGTCTGGCTGATGAATCAGAAGTCAATGAAGATTGAGGAAGAAGATTATGAATAGAAAGTTCAAGTTCAAAGACTCTTCAGGTAGAAATATGTTCAGTGGGTCAATTATCTATATGGAGTCACTGAGAATCTATAGAAAGTTCAAGACAGAGGACTCTTTTACTATAAATATGTTCAGAGGGTCAATTATGGACTATTGTCTGCTTGTGAAACATCAGAAGGAGTCAATGAGCCTATATAGAAAGTTCAAGTTCAAGACTCTTCGGGCAGCAATATGTTCAGTAGGTCAATTATGGACTAATGTCTGGCTGATGAAACACTAAAAGGAGTCAATTAGCATGTACAGAATGTTCAAGTTCATGGACTTGTTGGCCAGAAATATGTTTAATAATTAATATGGACAATTGTCTGTCTGATGTACTTTCTGAAAGAGTCTATAATTATGAATAGAAAGTTCAAGATCAAAAACTCTTTGGTCAGAAATATGTTCAACATGTCAAATCTGGACTTCTGTATGGCTGAAGAAACATCAGAAGTAAATGATTATGTATAGAAAGTTCAAGTTCGTAGACTCTTCGGGCAGAAAAATGTTCAGTAGGTCAATTGTGGACAATTATCTGGCTGATGAAACATCAGAAGGAGTATGTATAGAAAGAATAAGATCAAGGTCTCTTTGGCCAGAAATATGTTCAATTGATCAAATTTTGAAATACTATATTGCTGTTGTAAAATCAGGAGTCATTGAGTATGTATTGAAAAATGTTCATAGACTCATTGGTCAGAAATAGGTTTAATAGGTCATATTGATACAATACAATACAATTAAGTTTTGCTATTGTAACATCAGAAGGAGTCAATGTATAGAGAAATCAAGATTATAAACCCATCGCTCAGAAATGAGTTTAGAAGTCAATTATGGATCATTTTTTGGCTGAAGTACTATATGAGTATGTATAGAAAGATCAAGGACTCTTCCAGCCAGAAATATGTTCAATTGTCAATATGGATAATAGCCTGGGTGATAAAAAAATCAGAAGGAGATAGTAATTATGTATAGATAATTAAAGTTCTAGGTCTCTTTGGCCAGATATATGTTCAATGGGTCAAATTTGGACTAACAATATGGTTGATTTAACATCAAAAGTAGTCGATGAGAATGCATATAAACACACCTTTTGACGACTCTTTTGGCCAGAAATATGTTCTCTTGGTCAAATATGGACTACTGTATGGTGGATATAAAATCAAAAATAGTCTAGGAGAAGGGACAGTAAGTTAAACTTTGATGATTCTTTTGCCAGAAATATGTTCAGTAGGTCAATAATTGACTTCTGTCTCAATGATGAAACATCAGAACAAGCCTATGATTATGTATAGAACGATCAAGATCGAGGACACTTTGGTTATAGAAATGTTCAATAGGTCAAATTTGAACTATACTGTATGGCTGATGAAACATCAGAAGGATTGTAAAAGTTCAAGGTCTCATGTCTAGAAATATGTTCAAAATATAAAATTTGAACTACTGTTCAAATACATTAGATAACAGATAATTAATTAACAAGTCTACAAGTATGTTTCGAAAGTTCAAGATCGAGGACTCTATGGTCAGAAATATATTCAATGGGTCAAGTATGGACATCTTTCAGGCTGATGAAACATCGGAAGCTGTCAATGAGCATGTACAGAAAGGTCAAGATCATGGACTCTTTGACCAGAAATATGTTAGTAGGTCAAATATGGACTTTTGTATGGCTAATGTATTATTAAGAGAAGTCAATAAGCAGAGAAAGTTAATGTTCAAAGACTCTTTGGCCACAAATGTGTTTAGTATTTCAAATAGGAACCTCTGTATGGCTGAATTAACATAATAAGAAACCCTTTGAGGACCATTTGACCAGAAATAAGTTCAATAGGTCAAATATGGAATTCTATATGTGGCTTATGAACCATCAGAAGGAGTCTAGGAGTGAGAATGCAAAGTTCAAGATTGAGGACTCTTTTTTATCAGAAGGAGTCTATAACTTTATATAATTTTAATTTTTTTAAGACATTTTGACCACAAATAAGTTCAAAAGGTCAGATATGGACATCAATATGACTTATGAGGCATCAGAAGGAGTCTATGAGTATGTATAGAAAGCATAAGATCGAGGACTCTTTGGCCAGAAATATGTTCTGGAGGTCAAAAGGGGCCCTCTGTATAGCTGATTTATCATCAAAAGGAGTCTATAACTTTATATAGTTTGAATTGTTTTTAGGACACTTTGACCACAAATAAGTTCAAAAGGTCAGATATGGACATCTGGCTTATGAAGCATCAGAAGGAGTCTATGAGTATGTATAGAAAGCCCAAGATCGAGGACTCTTTGGCCAGAAATATGTTCTGGAGGTCAAAAGGGGCCCTCTGTATAGCTGATTTATCATCAAAAGGATTCTATAACTTACATAGTTTGAATTTTTTTTAGGACACTTTGACCAAAAATAAGTTCAAAAGGTCAGATATGGACATCTACATGGCTTATGAAGCATCAGAAGGAGTCTATGAGTATATATAGAAAGCCCAAGATCGAGGACTCTTTGGCCAGAAATATGTTCTGGAGGTCAAAAGGGGCCCTCTTGTATAGCTGATTTATCATCAAAAGGAGTCTATAACTTTCTATAGTTTGAAAAAATGTTAGGACACTTTGACCACAAATAAGTTCAAAAGGTCAGATATGGACATCTATATGGCTTATGAAGCATCAGAAGGAGTCTATGAGTATGTATAGAAAGCATAAGATCGAGGACTCTTTGGCCAGAAATATGTTCTGGAGGTCAAAAGGGGACCTGGTATAGCTGATTTATCATCAAAAGGAGTCTATAACTTTCTATAGTTTGAAAAAATGTTAGGACACTTTGACCACGAATAAGTTCAAAAGGTCAGATATGGACATCTATATGGCTATGAAGCATCAGAAGGAGTCTATGAGTATGTATAGAAAGCCCAAGATCGAGGACTCTTTGGCCAGAATTATGTTCAGGAGGTCAAAAGGGGCCCTCTGTATAGCTGATTTATCATCAAAAGGAGTCTATAACTTTATATAGTTTAAAAAAATGTTAGGACACTTTGACCACAAATAACTTCAAAAGGTCAGATATGGACATCTACATGGCTATGAAGCATCAGAAGGAGTCTATGAGTATGTATAGAAGGACCAAGATCGAGGACTCTTTGGCCAGAATTATGTTCATGAGGTCAAAAGGGGCCCTCTGTATAGCTGACTTATCATCAAAATGAGTCTATAACTTTCTATACTTTGAAAAAATGTTAGGACACTTTGACCACAAATAAGTTCAAAAGGTCAGATATGGACATCTATATGGCTTATGAAGCATCAGAAGGAGTCTATGAGTATGTATAGAAAGCCCCAATATCAAGGACTCTTTGGCCAGAAATATGTTCAGGAGGTCAAAAGGGGACCTCTGTATAGCTGATTTATCATCAAAAGGAGTCTATAACTTTATATAGTTTGAATTTTTTTTAGGACACTTTGACCACAAATAAGTTCAAAAGGTCAGATATGGACATCTGGCTTATGAAGCATCAGAAGGAGTCTATGAGTATGTATAGAAAGCCCAAGATCGAGGACTCTTTGGCCAGAAATATGTTCTGGAGGTCAAAAGGGGCCCTCTGTATAGCTGATTTATCATCAAAAGGATTCTATAACTTACATAGTTTTAATTTTTTTTAGGACACTTTGACCAAAAATAAGTTCAAAAGGTCAGATATGGACATCTACATGGCTTATGAAGCATCAGAAGGAGTCTATGAGTATATATAGAAAGCCCAAGATCGAGGACTCTTTGGCCAGAAATATGTTCTGGAGGTCAAAAGGGGCCCTCTGTATAGCTGATTTATCATCAAAAGGAGTCTATAACTTTCTATAGTTTGAAAAAATGTTAGGACACTTTGACCACAAATAAGTTCAAAAGGTCAGATGTGGACATCTATATGGCTTATGAAGCATCAGAAGGAGTCTTTCAGTATGTATAGAAAACGCAAGATCGAGGACTCTTTGGCCAGAAATATGTTCAGGAGGTCAAAATGGGACCTCTGTATAGCTGATTTATCATCAAAAGAAGTCTATAACTTTCTATAGTTTGAAAAAATGTTAGGACACTTTGACCACAAATAAGTTCAAAAGGTCAGATATGGACATCTATATGGCTTATGAAGCATCAGAAGGAGTCTATGAGTATGTATAGAAAGCATAAGATTGAGGACTCTTTGGCCAGAAATATGTTCAGGAGGTCAAAAGGGGACCTGGTATAGCTGATTTATCATCAAAAGGAGTCTATAACTTTCTATAGTTTGAAAAAATGTTAGGACACTTTGACCACAAATAAGTTAAAAAGGTCAGATATGGACATCTATATGGCTATGAAGCATCAGAAGGAGTCTATGAGTATGTATAGAAAGCCCAAGATCGAGGACTCTTTGGCCAGAATTATGTTCATGAGGTCAAAAGGGGCCCTCTGTATAGCTGACTTATCATCAAAAGGAGTCTATAACTTTCTATAGTTTGAAAAAATGTTAGGACACTGACCACAAATAAGTTCAAAAGGTCAGATATGGACATCTATATGGCTTATGAAGCATCAGAAGGAGTCTATGAGTATGTATAGAAAGCCCCTAGATCAAGGACTCTTTGGCCAGAAATATGTTCAGGAGGTCAAAAGGGGCCCTCTGTATAGCTAATTTATCATCAAAAGGAGTCTATAACTTTATCTAGTTTGAATTTTTTTTTAGGACACTTTGACCACTAATAAGTTAAAAAGGTCAGATATGGACATCAATATGGCTTATGAGGCATCAGAAGGAGTCTATGAGTATGTATAGAAAGCATAAGATCGAGGACTCTTTGGCCAGAAATATGTTCTGGAGGTCAAAAGGGGCCCTCTGTATAGCTGATTTATCATCAAAAGGAGTCTATAACTTTATATAGTTTGAAAAAATGTTAGGACACTTTGACCACAAATAAGTTCAAAAGGTCAGATATGGACATCTATATGGCATATGAAGCATCAGAAGGAGTCTATGAGTATGTATAGAAAGCATAAGATCGAGGACTCTTTGGCCAGAAATATGTTCTGGAGGTCAAAAGGGGTCCTGGTATAGCTGATTTATCATCAAAAGGAGTCTATAACTTTCTATAGTTTGAAAAAATGTTAGGACACTTTGACCACAAATAAGTTTAAAAGGTCAGATATGGACATCTACATGGCTATGAAGCATCAGAAGGAGTCTATGAGTATGTATAGAAAGCCCAAGATCGAGGACTCTTTGGCCAGAATTATGTTCATGAGGTCAAAAGGGGCCCTCTGTATAGCTGATTTATCATCAAAAGGAGTCTATAACTTTATATAGTTTGAATTTTTTTTAGGACACTTTGACCACAAATGAGTTCAAAATGTCAGATATGGAAATCTATATGGCTTATGAAGCACCAGAAGGAGTCTATGAGTATGTATAGAAAGCCCAAGATCGTGGACTCTTTGGCCAGAAATATGTTCAGGAGGTTAAAAGGGGACCTCTGTATAGCTGATTTATCATCAAAAGGAGTCTATAACTTTCTATAGTTTGAAAGATTTTGAGGACACTTTGACCACAAATAAGTTCAAAAGGTCAGATATGGACATCTATATGGCTTATGAAGCATCAGAAGGAGTCTATGAGTATGTATAGAAAACGCAAGATCGAGGACTCTTTGGCCAGAAATGTGTTCAGGAGGCCAAAAGGGGACCTCTGTATAGCTGATTTATCATCAAAAGGAGTCTATAACTTTCTATAGTTTGAAAGATTTTGAGGACACTTTGACCACAAATATGTTCAAAAGGTCAGAAATGGACATCTATGGCTTATGAAGCATCAGAAGGAGTCTATGAGTATGTATAGAAAACACAAGATCGAGGACTCTTTGGCCAAAAATATGTTCAGTAGGTCAGAAGGGGCCCTCTGTATAGCTGATTTATCATCAAAAAGAGTCTATAACTTTATATAGTTTGAAAAAATGTTAGGACACTTTGACCACAAATAAGTTCAAAAGGTCAGATATGGACATCGATATGGCTTATGAAGCATCAGAAGGAGTCTATGAGTATGTATAGAAAGCATAAGATCGAGGACTCTTTGGCCAGAAATGTGTTCTGGAAGTCAAAAGGGGACCTGGTATAGCTGATTTATCATCAAAAGGAGTCTATAACTTTCTATAGTTTGAAAAAATGTTAGGACACTTTGACCACAAATAAGTTCGAAAGGTCAGATATGGACATCTATATGGCTATGAAGCATCAGAAGGGGTCTATGAGTATGTATAGAAAGCCCAAGATCGAGGACTCTTTGGCCAGAATTATGTTCATGAGGTCAAAAGGGGTCCTCTGTATAGCTGAGTTATCATCAAAAGAAGTCTATAACTTTCTATAGTTTAAAAAAATGTTAGGACACTTTGACCACAAATAAGTTCAAAAGGTCAGATATAGACATCTATATGGCTTATGAAGCATCAGAAGGAGTCTATGAGTATGTATAGAAAGCCCCAAGATCAAGGACTCTTTGGCCAGAAATATGTTCAGGAGGTCAAAAGGGGACCTCTGTATAGCTGATTTATCATCAAAAGGAGTCTATAACTTTATATAGTTTGATTTTTTTTAGGACACTTTGACCACAAATAAGTTCAAAAGGTCAGATATGGACATCTATATGGCTTATGAGGCATCAGAAGGAGTCTATGAGTATGTATAGAAAGCACAAGATCGAGGACTCTTTGGCCAGAAATATGTTCTGGAGGTCAAAAGGGGCCCTCTGTATAGCTGATTTATCATCAAAAGGAGTCTATAACTTTATATAGTTTGAAAAAATGTTAGGACACTTTGACCACAAATAAGTTCAAAAGGTCAGATATGGACATCTATATGGCTTATGAAGCATCAGAAGGAGTCTTTGGGTATGTATAGAAAACGCAAGATCGAGGACTCTTTGGCCAGAAATATGTTCAGGAGGTCAAAAGGGGACCTCTGTATAGCTGACTTATAATCAAAAAGAGTCTATAACTTTATATAGTTGGAATATTTTTTAGGACACTTTGACCACAAATGAGTTCAAAATGTCAGATATGGAAATCTATATGGCTTATGAAGCACCAGAAGGAGTCTATGAGTATGTATAGAAAGCCCAAGATCGAGGACTCTTTGGCCAGAAATATGTTCAGGAGGTCAAAAGGGGACCTCTGTATAGCTGATTTATCATCAAAAGGAGTCTATAACTTTCTATAGTTTGATAAAATGTTAGGACACTTTGACCACAAATAAGTTCAAAGGGTCAGATATGGACATCTATATGGCTTATGAAGCATCAGAAGGAGTCTATGAGTATATATAGAAAGCATAAGATCGAGGACTCTTTGGCCAGAAATATGTTCTGGAGGTCAAAAGGGGACCTGGTATAGCTGATTTATCATCAAAAGGAGTCTATAACTTTCTATAGTTTGAAAAAATGTTAGGACACTTTGACCACAAATAAGTTCAAAAGGTGATATGGACATCTACATGGCTATGAAGCATCAGAAGGAGTCTATGAGTATGTATAGAAAGCCCAAGATCGAGGACTCTTTGGCCAGAATTATGTTCATGAGGTCAAAAGGGGCCCTCTGTATAGCTGAGTTATCATCAAAAGAAGTCTATAACTTTCTATAGTTTGAAAAAATGTTAGGACACTTTGACCACAAATAAGTTCAAAAGGTCAGATATGGACATCTATATGGCTTATGAAGCATCAGAAGGAGTCTATGAGTATGTATAGAAAGCCCCAAGATCAAGGACTCTTTGGCCAGAAATATGTTCAGGAGGTCAAAAGGGGACCTCTGTATAGCTGATTTATCATCAAAAGGAGTCTATAACTTTATATAGTTTGATTTTTTTTTAGGACACTTTGACCACAAATAAGTTCAAAAGGTCAGATATGGACATCTATATGGCTTATGAGGCATCAGAAGGAGTCTATGAGTATGTATAGAAAGCACAAGATCAAGGACTCTTTGGCCAGAAATATGTTCTGGAGGTCAAAAGGGGCCCTCTGTATAGCTGATTTATCATCAAAAGGAGTCTATAACTTTATATAGTTTGAAAAAATGTTAGGACACTTTGACCACAAATAAGTTCAAAAGGTCAGATATGGACATCTATATGGCTTATGAAGCATCAGAAGGAGTCTTTGGGTATGTATAGAAAACGCAAGATCGAGGACTCTTTGGCCAGAAATATGTTCAGGAGGTCAAAAGGGGACCTCTGTATAGCTGACTTATAATCAAAAAGAGTCTATAACTTTATATAGTTTGAATATTTTTTAGGACACTTTGACCACAAATGAGTTCAAAATGTCAGATATGGAAATCTATATGGCTTATGAAGCACCAGAAGGAGTCTATGAGTATGTATAGAAAGCCCAAGATCGAGGACTCTTTGGCCAGAAATATGTTCAGGAGGTCAAAAGGGGACCTCTGTATAGCTGATTTATCATCAAAAGGAGTCTATAACTTTCTATAGTTTGAAAGATTTTGAGGACACTTTGACCAGAAATAAGTTCAAAAGGTCAGATATGGACATCTATATGGCTTATGAAGCATCAGAAGGAGTCTATGAGTATGTATAGAAAACGCAAGATCGAGGACTCTTTGGCCAGAAATATGTTCTGGAGGTCAAAAGGGGCCCTCTGTATAGCTGATTTATCATCAAAAGGAGTCTATAACTTTATATAGTTTGAAAAAATGTTAGGACACTTTGACCACAAATAAGTTCAAAAGGTCAGATATGGACATCTATATGGCTTATGAAGCATCAGAAGGAGTCTATGAGTATGTATAGAAAGCATAAGATCGAGGACTCTTTGGCCAGAAATATGTTCTGGAGGTCAAAATGGGACCTGGTATAGCTGATTTATCATCAAAAGGAGTCTATAACTTTCTATAGTTTTAAAAAATGTTAGGACACTTTGACCACAAATAAGTTCAAAAGGTCAGATATGGACATCTATATGGCTATGAAGCATCAGAAGGAGTCTATGAGTATGTATAGAAAGCCCAAGATCGAGGACTCTTTGGCCAGAATTATGTTCATGAGGTCAAAAGGGGCCCTCTGTATAGCTGATTTATCATCAAAAGGAGTCTATAACTTTGTATAGTTTGAAAAAATGTTAGGACACTTTGACCACAAATAAGTTCAAAAGGTCAGATATGGACATCTATATGGCTTATGAA
Source organism: Squalius cephalus (assembly GCF_949319135.1). Lineage (NCBI taxonomy): Eukaryota > Metazoa > Chordata > Actinopteri > Cypriniformes > Leuciscidae > Squalius > Squalius cephalus. Next base: position 4,994,735 of record NC_137139.1, read on the forward strand.
GCATCAGAAGGAGTCTATGAGTATGTATAGAAAGCATAAGATCGAGGACTCTTTGGCCAGAAATATGTTCTGGAGGTCAAAAGGGGACCTGGTATAGCTGATTTATCATCAAAAGAAGTTTATAACTTTATATAGTTTGAAAAAATGTTAGGACACTTTGACCACAAATAAGTTCAAAAGGTTGACATCTATACGGCTTATGAAGCATCAGAAGGAGTCTATGAGTATGTATAGAAAGCCCAAGATCGAGGACTCTTTGGCCAGAATTATGTTCATGAGGTCAAAAGGGGCCCTCTGTATAGCTGACTTATCATCAAAAGGAGTCTATAACTTTCTATAGTTTGAAAAAATGTTAGGACACTTTGACCACAAATAAGTTCAAAAGGTCAGATATGGACATCTATATGGCTTATGAAGCATCAGAAGGAGTCTATGAGTATGTATAGAAAGCATAAGATCGAGGACTCTTTGGCCAGAAATATGTTCAGGAGGTCAAAAGGTGACCTTTGTATAGCTGATTTATTATCAGAAGGAGTCTATAACTTTATATAGTTTGAAAAATTTTGAGGAATGAGAAATATGTTCTTTGGGTCACATATGGACTTCATGGCTGACGTAACATCAGAAGGAGTCAACAAGTATGTATAGAAAGTTCAAGTTTGAGTACTCTTTGGCCCGAATTATGTTTAGTAGGTAAAAAAGTGACCTCTGTATGGCTGATTTAACATCAGTCTTAGTCTATAAGATTATATAGCTTAAGTATTATATATTATATAAGATTATATATATTTAAAACCTTTTAAGGACCCATTTACCAGAAGTAAGTTTAACAGGTCAGATATGGACTTCTAAATGGCTTATGAAGCATCAGAAGATGTCTAGAGTATGTACAAAAAGTTCAAGATCGAGTACTCTTTTTCCCAGTAGTTGAAATATGGACTTCTATATGGCTGATTTAACATCAGAAGGAGTCTATACATTTATAAGAGTAAAAAAAAAAAAACATTTCGATGCCTCTTTGGCCAAAAATGTGTTCAATCAGTCAAATATCGACTACTCCTTCCCTGAGTTAACATCACGAAAGTCAATATGTACGTATAGTAAGTTAAGTTTCATGGTCTCTTGGCAGAAATATGTTTAGTAGGTCAAAAATTTACTTTTTTTATGGGTGATGTAACATCAGATGGAGTCTATAAGTTTGTTTAAAAACCTTTAAGTTCAATAGGTCAAATATGCACCTCTATATGGCTGATTTAACATCAGAAGGAGTCTATAAGTTTATAATATACACAAAATACCTTTTGAGGACTCTTTTGCCAAAAATATGTTCAATCAGTCAAATATGGACTACTGTCTGGCTTATATAACATCACAAGAAGTCAGTCTTGTATGTTTAGTAAGTTAATATTCAAGGACTCTTTATCCAGAAATGTGTTCAGTAGGTCAAAAATGGACTTCTGTATGGCTGATGTAACATCAGAAAGATTCTACGAGAATGTATAGAACGTTTAAGATCGATTACTCTTGGGTCAGAAATATGTGCAGCAGGTCAAACATGGACTACTGTCTTGCTAATACAACATCACAAGAAGTCAGTAAGTAAGGTCAGTAAGAAATCTTTGGACAGAAAATATGTTCTGTAGGTCAAAGAGGGACCTCTGTAGGCCTGATTTGACACATGACATATGTGCATTGGCATTGCACAATAACTAACTTATTCATTTATTATTTTAAGGGAAATTATTGTATTTACCTCTTGCGTTACAATGCATAGAATAAACTACTTCATACCTCATGTGCAATGAAAACATAACATGAGTGTTGCATTGCACAAACGATCTAAGAATTAGCGTTGAATATCAGTATAGATTTTTTATGCAGTGGAACGTAGATAGTTGAGATAGTAATTGTATGTTTGTGATGCACTCACAGCTTATATGTTATTCTTCAATGCACAAAGTTTGATCTTGTGTGAAATGCAATGCAATAGCACATATTGTATTTCATCAAAGCAAAACGCAATGTAGTTTGGGAATGAGTTACTTCTGGTGTGTAATGCTAAAGTTCATAGCCTATATGTTATTCTTCAATGCACAACGTTAGATCGTTAGTGCAATGCAATGCAACAGCACACATGTTATCTCTTTAATGAACATGGGATTGAGTTAGTTCTGGTGTGCAATGCAATGCAATGCAATGCGAAAAGTGCATAACCCATATGTTATTCTTCAGTGCACAACGTTAGATCGTTTGTGCAATGCAATGCAACAACACATATGTTATCTCTTTAATGAACATGGGAATGGTTAAGTTCTAGTGTGCAATGCAATGCAAAAAGTGTATAACCTATATGTTATTCTTCAGTGCACAACGTTAGATCGTTAGTGCAATGCAATGCAACAACACACATACCATCTCTTTAATGAACATGGGAATGGTTAAGTTCTAGTGTGCAATGCAATGCAATGCAAAAAGTGCATAACCTATATGTTATTCTTCAGAGCACAACGTTACATCGCTAGTGCAATGCAATGCAACAACACACATATCATCTCTTTATAGAACATGGGAATGATTTAGTTCTGGTGTGCAATGCAATGCAAAAAGTGCATAACCTATATGTTATTCTTCAGTGCACAACGTTATATCGTTAGTGCAATTCAATGCAACAACACTCATACCATCTCTTTAATGAACATGGGAATGGTTAAGGTCTAGTGTGCAATGCAATGCAATGCAAAAAGTGCATAACCTATATGTTATTCTTCAGTGCACAAAGTTAGATCGTTAGTGTAATGCATTGCAATGCAATGCAATGCAATGCAATGCAATGCAGTGCAAAGCATTGCAAGTCAATGCAATGCAATGCAATGCAACAAACGTTATGTATTTAATGAACATGGGAATGATTTAGTTCTGGTGTGCAATACAATGCAATGCAAAAAGTGCATAACCTATATGTTATTCTTCAGTGCACAACGTTAGATCGTTTGTGCAATGCAATGCAATGCAATGCAATGCAATGCACCAACAAACGTTATCTCTTTTATGAACATGGAATGATTTAGGTCTGGTGTGCAATGCAATGCAGTGCAAAAAGTGCATACCTATATGTTATTCTTCAGTGCACAACGTTAGATCGTTAGTGCTATGCAATGTAATGCAACAACAAACGTTATGTCTTTAATCAACATGGGAATGAGGTAGTTCTGGTGTGCAATGCAATGCAATGCAAAAAGTGCATAACATGTTATTCTTTAGTGCACAACGTTAAATCAATGCAATGCAATGCAAAGCAACAACAGACATATCATCTCTATAATAAACTTGGGAATGATTTTGTTCTGGTGTGCAATGCAATGCGAAAAGAGCATAACCTATATATTATTCTTCAGTGCACAACATTAGATCGTTAGTGCAATACAATGCAGTGCAAAGTAATGCAAAGCAATGCAAATCAAAGTAATGCAATGCAATACAATGCAATGCAACAACACACGTTATGTCTTTAATGAACATGGGAATGATTTAGTTCTGGTGTGCAATGCAATGCAAAAAGTGCATAACCTATATGTTATTCTTCAGTGCACAACGTTACAGCGTTAGTGTAATGCAATGCAATGCAATGCAGTGCAATGCAATGCAATGCAATGCAATGCAATGCAGTGCAATGCAATGCAAATAAAAGCAATGAAATGCAATTAAATACAATGCAATGCAACAACTCACGTTATGTCTTTAATGAACATGGGAATTAGGTAGTTCTGGTGTGCAATGCAATGCAAAAAGTGCATAACATATGTTATTCTTCAGTGCACAACGTTAAATCGTTAGTGCAATGCAGTGCAATTCAATGCAATGCAATGCAACAACACACATATCATCTCTATAATGAACTTGGGAATGATTTTGTTCTGGTGTGCAATGCAATGCGAAAAGAGCATAACCTATATGTTATTCTTTAGTGCACAACGTTAGATCGTTAGTGCAATGCAATGCAATGCAATGCAGTGCAAAGCAATACAAAGCAAAGCAAAGCAATGCAAAGCAATGCAAAGCAATGCAAAGCAATGCAAAGCAATGCAAAGCAATGCAAAGAAATGCAAAGCAATGCAAAGCAATGCAAAGCAATGCATATCAATGTAATGCAATGCAACACATTGCATTGCAATACATTGCAATGCAATACATTGCATTGCAATACATTGCAATACAATGCAATGCAACAACACACGTTATGTCTTTAATGAACATGGGAATGATTTAGTGATGATGATTTAGTTTGCATTGGTGTGCAATGCAATGCAATACGTGCACAACGTTAGATCGTTAGTGCAAAGCAATGCAAATCAATGCAATGCAAATAGAATGCAATACAACAACACACGTTATGTCTTTAATGAACATGGGAATGATTTAGTTCTGGTATGCAATGCAATGCAATGCGAAAAGTGCATAACTTATATGTTATTCTTCAGTGCACAACGTTAGATCGTTAGTTCAATGCAATGCAATGCAATGCAGTGCAAAGCAATGCAAATAAATGCAATGCAATACAATGCAATGCAACAACACACGTTATGTCTTTAATGAACATGGGAATGATTTAGTTCTGGTGTGCAATGCAATGCAAAAAGTGCATAACCTATATGTTATTCTTCAGTGCACAACGTTACAGCGTTAGTGTAATGCAATGCAATGCAATGCAATGCAATGCAGTACAAAGCAATGCAAATCAATATAGTGCAATACAATGCAATGCAAAAACACTCGTTATACCTTTAATCAACGTGGGAATGAGGTAGTTCTGGTGTGCAATGCAATGCGAAAAGTGCATAACCTATATGTTATTCTTCAGTGCACAACGTTAGATCTAACGTTAGATCAGTGCAATGCAATGCAAATAAAAGCAATGAAATTCAATGCAATGCAATACAATGCGATGCAACAACTCACGTTATGTCTTTAATGAACATGGGAATGAGGTAGTTCTGGTGTGCAATGCAATGCAAAAAGTGCATAACATATGTTATTCTTCAGTGCACAACGTTAAATCGTTAGTGCAATGCAGTGCAATTCAATGCAATGCAATGCAACAACACACATATCATCTCTATAATGAACTTGGAAATGATTTTGTTCTGGTGTGCAATACAATGCGAAAAGAGCATAACCTATATGTTATTCTTCAGTGCACAACGTTAGATCGTTAGTGCAGTGCAATGCAGTGCAATGCAGTGCAATGCAGTGCAATGCAGTGCAATGCAGTGCAATGCAGTGCAAAGCAATGCAATGCAATGCAAAGCAATGCAAAGCAATGCAAATCAATGTAATGCAATGCAACAACACACGTTATGTCTTTAATGAACATGGGAATGATTTAGTTTGCATTGGTGTGCAATGCAATGCAATACGTGCACAACGTTAGATTGTTAGTGCAATGCAATGCAGTGCAAAGCAATGCAAATCAATTCAATGCAAATAGAATGCAATGCAATAACACACGTTATGTCTTTAATGAACATGGGAATGATTTAGTTCTGGTATGCAATGCAATGCAATGCAATGCGAAAAGTGCATAACTTATATGTTATTCTTAAGTGCACAACGTTAGATCGTTAGTTCAATGCAATGCAGTGCAAAGCAATGCAAATAAATGCAATGCAATGCAATGCAATACAATGCAATGCAACAACACACGTTATGTCTTTAATGAACATGCGAATGATTTAGTTCTGGTGTGCAATGCAATGCAATGCAAAAAGTGCATATCCAATATGTTATTTTTCAGTGCACAACGTTAGATCGTTTTGCAATACAATGCAATGCAAAAACTCTCGTTATATCTTTAATCAACATGGGAATGAGGTAGTTCTGGTGTGCAATGCAATGCGAAAAGTGCATAACCTATATGTTATTCTTCAGTGCACAACGTTAGATAGTTAGTGCAATGCAATGCAGTGCAAAGCAATGCAAATCAATGCAATGCAATACAATGCAATGCAACAACACACGTTATATGTATTTAATGAACATGGGAATGATTTAGTTCTGGTGTGCAATACAATGCAATGCAAAAAGTGCATAACCTATATGTTATTCTTCAGTGCACAACGTTAGATTGTTTGTGCAATGCAATGCAATGCACCAACAAACGTTATCTCTTTTATGAACATGGAATGATTTAGTTCTGGTGTGCAATGCAATGCAGTGCAAAAAGTGCATACCTATATGTTATTCTTCAGTGCACAACGTTAGATCGTTAGTGCAATGCAATGTAATGCAACAACAAACGTTATGTCTTTAATCAACATGGGAATGAGGTAGTTCAGTTGTACAATGCAATGCAAAAAGTGCATAACCTATATGTCATTCTTCAGTGCACAACGTTAGATCGTTAGTGCAATGCAATGCAATGCAATGCAATGCATCAACACACATATCATCTCTATAATGAATATGGGAATGATTTAGTTCTGGTGTGCAATGCAATGCAATGCGAAATATGCATAACCTATAAGTTATTCTTCAGTGCACAACGTTAGATCGTTTGTGCAATGTAATTGCAACAACACATATGTTATCTCTTTAATGAACATGGGAATAATGAGTTCTGGTGTGCAATGCATGCAATGCAAGAAGTGCATAGCCTATGTTATTCTTCAATGCACAACGTTAGATCGTGTGTGCAATGCAATGCAATGCAACAACACACATGTTGTCTTTGTGCATGGGATCGAGTTAGTTCTGTTGTGCAATGCACGAAGTGCATAACCTATGTTTCTTTAATGATGATCAACGTTAGATCGTTTGTGCAAAGCACATAATGTTATAACAATGAGCTATACATAGGTACGCTTTTGACCTGCTGAACATATTTCTGGCCAAAGAGTCCTTAAAGATGTTATATCATACTGACAAAGGTCCAAATTTTACATAATGAATTTTTTTCTGTCCAAGGAGTACTCGAAACTTGAACTTACCATTTATACTCGTTGACTTTTTCTGATGTTACGTCAGCCATGAAGAAGTCCATATTTGACAAAACATATTTTTGGCCAAAGAGTCCTCGATCTTGGTCTTTCTATTCATATAGTCCAACTCCTTCTGATGTTTCATAAGCCATATAGATGTCCATATCTGACCTTTTGAACTTATTTCTGGTCAAAGTGTCCTCAAAATTTTTCAAACTATATAAAGTTATAGTCTCCTTCTGATGATAAATCAGCTATACAGAGGTCCCCTTTTGACCTACTGAAAATATTTCTGGCCAAAGAGTCGTAAAAGATTAACACTATACATTCAGACTGATATCTTCGGATGTTATATCATCCTGACAAAAGTCCATATTTGACCTACCGAATTTTTTTCTGGCCATGGAGTGAGTACTCAAAACATGACCTTTCCATATATACTTGACTCTTTCTGATGTTACGTCAGACATACAGAATTCCATATTTGACCCAAGGAACATATTTCTGGCCAAAGAGTCCCATCTTGGGCTTTCTATACATACTCATAGACTCCTTCTGATGCTTCATAAGCCATATAGATGTCCATATCTGACCTTTTGAACTTATTTGTGGTCAAAGTGTCCTAACATTTTTTCAAACTATATAAAGTTATAGACTCCTTTTGATGATAAGTCAGCTATACAGAGGTCCCCTTTTGACCTCCTGAACATATTTCTGGCCAAAGAGTCCTCTATCTTAGACTTTCTATACATACTCATAGACTCCTTCTGATGCTTCATAAGCCATATAGATGTCCATATCTATCCTTTTGAACTTATTTCTGGTCAAAGTGTCCTAAAAAAAATTGAAACTATATAAAGTTATAGACTCCTTTTGATGATAAATCATTTATACAGAGGGCCCCTTCTGACCTACTGAACATATTTCTGGCCAAAGAGTCCTCGATCTTGCGTTTTCTATACATACTCATAGACTCCTTCTGATGCTTCATATGCCATATAGATGTCCATATCTGACCTTTTGAACTTATTTGTGGTCAAAGTGTCCTCAAAAGTTTTCAAACTATAGAAAGTTATAGACTCATTTTGATGATAAATCAGCTATACAGAGGTCCCCTTTTGACCTACTGAACATATTTCTGGCAAAAGAGTCCTCGATCTTGGGCTTTCTATACATACTCATATACTCCTTCTGATGCTTCATAAGCCATATAGATGTCCATATCTGACCTTTTGAACTTATTTGTGGTCAAAGTGTCCTAACATTTTTTCAAACTATATAAAGTTATAGACTCCTTTTGATGATAAATCAGCTATACAGAGGTCACCGTTTGACCTCCTGAACATATTTCTGGCCAAAGAGTCCTCGATCTTGGGCTTTCTATACATACTCATAGACTCCTTCTGATGCTTCATAAGCCATATAGATGTCCATATCTGACCTTTTGAACTTATTTGTGGTCAAAGTGTCCTAACATTTTTTCAAACTATATAAAGTTATAGACTCCTTTTGATGATAAATCAGCTATACAGACTCTATAGCTATACCTTTATAGATGTCCATATCTGACCTTTTGAACTTATTTGTGGTCAAAGTGTCCTAACATTTTTTCAAAATATATAAAGTTATATATCACTCCTTTTGATGATAAATCATTTATACAGAGGTCACCGTTTGACCTCCTGAACATATTTCTGGCCAAAGAGTCCTCGATCTTGGGCTTTCTATACATACTCATAGACTCCTTCTGATGCTTCATAAGCCATATAGATGTCCATATCTGACCTTTTGAACTTATTTGTGGTCAAAGTGTCCTAACATTTTTTCAAACTGTATGAAGTTATAGACTCCTTTTGATGATAAATCAGCTATACAGACTCTATAGCTATACCTTTATAGATGTTCATATCTGACCTTTTGAACTTGTTTGTGGTCAAAGTGTCCTTACATTTTTTCAAACTATATAAAGTTATAGACTCCTTTTGATGATAAATCAGCTATACAGAGACCCCTTTAGACCTCATGAACATAATTCTGTCCAAAGAGTCCTCGATCTTGGGCTTTCTATACATACTCATAGACTCCTTCTGATGCTTCATAAGCCATATAGATGTCCATATCTGACCTTTTGAACTTATTTGTGGTCAAAGTGTCCTCAAAAGTTTTCAAACTATAGAAAGTTATAAACTCCTTTTGATGATAAATCAGCTATACAGAGGTCCCCTTTTGACCTCCTGAACATATTTCTGGCCAAAGAGTCCTCGATCTTGGGCTTTCATACATACTCATAGACTCCTTCTGATGCTTCATAAGCCATATAGATTTCCATATCTGACATTTTGAACTTATCTGTGGTCAAAGTGTCCTAAAATTTTTCAAATTATATAAAGATATAGACTCCTTTTAAAGATAAATCAGCTATACAGAGGGCCCCTTTTGACCTACTGAACATATTTCTGGCCAAAGAGTCCTCGATCTTGCGTTTTCTATATATATATATTCAAAGACTCCTTCTGATGCTTCATAAGCCATAAAGATGTCCATATCTGACCTTTTGAACTTATTTGTGGTCAAAGTGTCCTCAAAATTTTTCAAAATATATAAAGTTATAGACTCCTTTTGATGATAAGTCAGCTATACAGAGGTCCCCTTTTGACCTCCTGAACATGTTTCTTGCCAAAGAGTCCTCAATCTTGGGCTTTCTATACATACTCATAGATTCATTCTGATGCTTCATTAGCCATATAGATGTCCATATCTGACCTTTTGAACTTATTTGTGGTCAAAGTATCCTAACATTTTTTCAAACTATAGAAAGTTAGAGACTCCTTTTGATGATAAGTCAGCTATACAGAGGGCCCATTTTGACCTCCTGAACATATTTCTGGCCAAAGTGTCCTCGATCTTGGGCTTTCTATACATACTCATAGACTCCTTCTGATGCTTCATAAGCCATATAGATGTCCATATCTGACCTTTTGAACTTATTTGTGGTCAAAGTGTCCTAAAAAAAATTCAAACTATGTAAGTTATAGTTTCCTTCTGATGATAAATCTGCTATACAGAGGTCCCCTTTTGACCTACTGAACATATTTCTGGCCAAAGAGTCCTAAAAGATTAACACTATACATTCAGACTGATATTTTCGGATGTTATATCATCCTTACAAAAGTCCATATTTGACATACTGAATTTTTTTCTGGCCAAGGAGTACTCGAAACTTGACCTTTCCATATATACTCGTTGACTTTTTCTGATGTTACGTCAGCCATGCAGAAGTCCATATTTGACCCAAGGAACATATTTTTGGCCAAAGAGTCCTCGATCTTGGGCTTTCTATAAATACCCATAGTCCAACTCCTTCTGATGCTTCATAAGCCACATAGATGTCCATATCTGACCTTTTGAACTTATTTGTGGTCAAAGTGTCCTCAAAATATTTCAAACTATATAAAGTTATAGTCTCCTTCTGATGATAAATCAGCTATACAGAGGTCCCCTTTTGACCTACTGAACATATTTCTGGCCAAAGAGTCCTAAAAGATTAACACTATACATTCAGACTGATATCTTCGGATGTTATATCATCCTAACAAAAGTCCATATTTGACCTACCGAATTTTTTTCTGGCCAAGGAGTGAGTACTCGAAACTTGACCTGTTCATATATATTTGTTGACTCTTTCTGATGTCACGTCAGACATACAGAATTCCATATTTGACCCAAGTAACATATTTCTTGCCAAAAAGTCCTAGACCTTGGGCTGTCTATACATTCGCATAGACTCCTTCTGATGCTTCATAAGCCATATAGATGTCCATATCTGAACTTTTGAACTTATTTGTGGTCAAAGTGTCCTCAAAATTTTTCAAACTATATAAAGTTATAGACTCCATTTGATGATAAATAAGCTATTCACAGGTCCCCTTTTGAACTCGTAAACATATTTCTGGCCAAAGAGTCCTCGATCTTGGGCTTTCTATACATATAGACTCCTTCTGATGCTTCATAAGCCATATAGATGTCCATATCTGACCTTTTGAACTTATTTGTGGTCAAAGTGTTCTCAAAATTTTTCAAACTATATAAAGTTATAGACTCCTTTTGATGAAAAATCACCTATTCAGAGGTCCCCGTTTGACCTCCTGACTTATTTCTGGCCAAAGAGTCCTCGATTTCTATTCATACTCATAGACTCCTTCTTATGCTTCATAAGCCATATGGATGTCCATATCTAACCTTTTGAACTTATTTGTGGTCAAAGTGTCCTCAAAAATGTTTCAAACTAAATAAAGTTATAGACTCCATTTGATGATAAATAAGCTATTCAGATGTCCCCTTTTGACCTCCTGAACATATTTCTGTCCAAAGAGTCCTCGATCTTGGGCTTTCTATACATACTCAAAGACTCCTTCTGATGCTTCATAAGCCATATAGATGTCCATATCTGACCTTCTGAACTTATTTGTGGTCAAAGTGTCCTCAAAATTTTTCAAACTATATAAAGTAATAGAATCCTTTTGATGATAAATCAGCTATTCAGAAGTACCCTTTTGACCTCCTGAACATATTTCTGGTCAAAGAGTCCTTGACCTTGGGCTTTCTATACATACTCATAGATTCCTTCTGATGCTTCATAAGCCATATAGATTTCCATATCTGACCTTTTGAACTTATTTGTGGTCAAAGTGTCCTCAAAAATGTTTCAATCTATATAAAGTTATAGACTCCAATTGATGATAAATCAGCTATTTAGAGGTGCCCTTTTGACCTCCTGAACATATTTCTGGTCAAAGAGTCCTTGACCTTGGGCTTTCTATACATACTCATAGATTCCTTCTGATGCTTCATAAGCCATATAGATTTCCATATCTGACCTTTTGAACTTATTTGTGGTCAAAGTGTCCTCAAAAATGTTTCAATCTATATAAAGTTATAGACTCCAATTGATGATAAATCAGCTATTTAGAGGTGCCCTTTTGACCTCCTGAACATATTTCTGGCCAAAAAGTCCTCGATCTTGGGCTTTCTATTCATACTCATAGACTCCTTCTGATGCTTCATAAGCTATATAGATTGCTTTTGAACTTTGTGGTCAAAGTGTCCTCAAAAATGTTTCAATCTATATAAAGTTATAGACTCCTTTTGATTATAAGTCCCCTTTTGACCTCCTGAACATATTTCTGGCCAAAGAGTCCTTGATCTTGGGCTTTTTATACATACTCATAGACGCCTTCTGATGCTTCATAAGCCATATAGATGTCCATATCTGACCTTTTGAACTTATTTGTGGTCAAAGTATCCTAAAATTTTTTCAAACTATATAAAGTTATAGTCTCCTTCTGATGATAAATCATCTATACAGAGGTCCCCTTTTGACCTACTGAACATATTTCTGGCCAAAGAGTCCTAAAAGATCAACACTATACATTCAGACTGAAATCTTTGGATGTTATATCATCCCGACAAAAGTCCATATTTGACATACTGAATTTTTTTCTGGCCTAGTACTCGAAATTTGACTTTTCCATATATACTCGTTGACTTTTTCTGATGTTATGTCAGCCATACAAAAGTCCATATTTGACCCAAGGAACATATTTCTTGCCAAAGAGTCCTCGATCTTGGGCTTTCTATACATACTCATAAATTCCTTCTGATGCTTCATAAGCCATATAGATGTCCATATCTGTCCTTTTGAACTTATTTCTGGTCAAATGTCCTCAAAATTTTTCAAACTATATAAAGTTATAGACTCCTTCTGATAATAAATCAGCTATACAAAGGTCACCTTTTGACCTTCTGAACATATTTCTGGCCAAAGAGTTCTTGAACATTGTCTTGCTATACTACAGATTGACTTCTTGTGATGTTATATTAACCAGCCAGCAGTCTATTTTTGACCTACTGAAAATATTTCTGGCCAGAGTCCGTGAACATTAACTCACTATACAATATAGACTGACTTCTTGCAATGCCAAACCAGGCAGGCAGTAGTCCATATTTGACCGATTGAAAAAAAAATTGACCAAAGAGTTCTCAAAAGGATTTTGTCTGTCATAATCTATAGACTCCTTCTGATGTCCGAAAATATTACTGGCCAAAGAGTCCTTAAAGATTAACACTATACATTCAGATTGATATCTTCGGATGTTATATCATCATGACAAAAGTCCATATTTGACATACGGAAATTTTTTCTGGTCAAAGAGTCTCAACTTGACCATTCTATATATACTCATTGACTCTTTCTGATTCTTCATTAGCTATATAGATGTCCATATCTGGCGAATTGAAAATATTTTTGGCAAAAAGGTCCTCACAAGTTAACTTACTAAATACTCATAGACTTCTTCTGATGATACATCACTTTAACAGGTATGTGACCCTCTGAATATATTTTTGGCCAAAGAATCATTGAACATTAACTCTCTATACATATTGACTCAAGAGTCAAAATTTGACCTCTTTTGGTCTGATCTATCATCAGATAGAGTCTATAATTTTACATAGTTTAAAAACTTTTGAGGAACCTTTGACCAGAAATAATAATAAGTCATAAATATGGACATAAATATGGCTTATGAAGAATCAGAAGGAGACTATGAGTATGTATAGAAAGTTCAAGATTGGCCACAAATATGTCCCTTGGGTCAATTATGGACATTCTTTATGGCTGATGTAACATCAGATGGAGTAAACGAGTATGTGCAGAAAGAAACAGCATAAGGAGTCAATGAGCATGTATAGAATGTTCAAGATCGAGGACTCTTTTATTAGAAATATGTTCAGTAGGTCAGTTATGAACAATTGTCTGGCTGATGAAACATCAGAAGGAGTCAATGAGCTTGTAAAGAAAGTTAAAAATCGAGGACTCTTTTACTAGAAATATGTTCAGTAGGTCAGTTATGAACAATTGTCTGGCTGATGAAACATCAGAAGGAGTCAATGAGCATGTATAGAAAGTTCAAGTACATAGTTGACTCGTTGGCCAGAAAAAAAAGAAAAAAAAGTCATTATGGACAGTTGTCTGGCCGATGTACTATCTGAAGGAGTGTGAATAGAAAGTTCAAGATCAAGGACTCTTCAGTCAGAAATATGTTCAACATGTTAAATCTGAACACTTTATGGCTAAAGAAACAAAATAAGGCGTCACTGAGGATGTATAGAAAGTTCAAAATCGAGGACTCTTTTACCAGAAATATTTTCAGTAGGTCCATTATTGACTACTGTCTGGCTGATGAAACACTAAAAGGAGTCAGTTAGCATGTACAAAATTTTCAAGTCAGAAATATGTTCAACATGTCAAATCTGGACTTCTGTATGGCTAAAGAAACAAAATAAGGCATCACTGAGAATGTATAGAAAGTTCAAAATCGAGAACTCTTTTACTTCAATAGTCAATATCTACAATTGTCTGGCCGGTGTACTATCTGAAAGAGTCTATAAGTATGAATAGAAAGTTCAAGATCGAGGACTCTTCGGTCAGAAATATGTTCATTATGTCAAATCAGAACTACTGCATGGCTGATGAAACACCAGAAAGAGTCTATGAGTATGTTTAAAAGGTTCAAGATCGAGGACTCTTTTGCCAGAAATATGTTTAGTGGGTCAAATATGGACTGCTGTCTGGCTGATGAATCAGAAGTCAATGAAGATTGAGGAAGAAGATTATGAATAGAAAGTTCAAGTTCAAAGACTCTTCAGGTAGAAATATGTTCAGTGGGTCAATTATCTATATGGAGTCACTGAGAATCTATAGAAAGTTCAAGACAGAGGACTCTTTTACTATAAATATGTTCAGAGGGTCAATTATGGACTATTGTCTGCTTGTGAAACATCAGAAGGAGTCAATGAGCCTATATAGAAAGTTCAAGTTCAAGACTCTTCGGGCAGCAATATGTTCAGTAGGTCAATTATGGACTAATGTCTGGCTGATGAAACACTAAAAGGAGTCAATTAGCATGTACAGAATGTTCAAGTTCATGGACTTGTTGGCCAGAAATATGTTTAATAATTAATATGGACAATTGTCTGTCTGATGTACTTTCTGAAAGAGTCTATAATTATGAATAGAAAGTTCAAGATCAAAAACTCTTTGGTCAGAAATATGTTCAACATGTCAAATCTGGACTTCTGTATGGCTGAAGAAACATCAGAAGTAAATGATTATGTATAGAAAGTTCAAGTTCGTAGACTCTTCGGGCAGAAAAATGTTCAGTAGGTCAATTGTGGACAATTATCTGGCTGATGAAACATCAGAAGGAGTATGTATAGAAAGAATAAGATCAAGGTCTCTTTGGCCAGAAATATGTTCAATTGATCAAATTTTGAAATACTATATTGCTGTTGTAAAATCAGGAGTCATTGAGTATGTATTGAAAAATGTTCATAGACTCATTGGTCAGAAATAGGTTTAATAGGTCATATTGATACAATACAATACAATTAAGTTTTGCTATTGTAACATCAGAAGGAGTCAATGTATAGAGAAATCAAGATTATAAACCCATCGCTCAGAAATGAGTTTAGAAGTCAATTATGGATCATTTTTTGGCTGAAGTACTATATGAGTATGTATAGAAAGATCAAGGACTCTTCCAGCCAGAAATATGTTCAATTGTCAATATGGATAATAGCCTGGGTGATAAAAAAATCAGAAGGAGATAGTAATTATGTATAGATAATTAAAGTTCTAGGTCTCTTTGGCCAGATATATGTTCAATGGGTCAAATTTGGACTAACAATATGGTTGATTTAACATCAAAAGTAGTCGATGAGAATGCATATAAACACACCTTTTGACGACTCTTTTGGCCAGAAATATGTTCTCTTGGTCAAATATGGACTACTGTATGGTGGATATAAAATCAAAAATAGTCTAGGAGAAGGGACAGTAAGTTAAACTTTGATGATTCTTTTGCCAGAAATATGTTCAGTAGGTCAATAATTGACTTCTGTCTCAATGATGAAACATCAGAACAAGCCTATGATTATGTATAGAACGATCAAGATCGAGGACACTTTGGTTATAGAAATGTTCAATAGGTCAAATTTGAACTATACTGTATGGCTGATGAAACATCAGAAGGATTGTAAAAGTTCAAGGTCTCATGTCTAGAAATATGTTCAAAATATAAAATTTGAACTACTGTTCAAATACATTAGATAACAGATAATTAATTAACAAGTCTACAAGTATGTTTCGAAAGTTCAAGATCGAGGACTCTATGGTCAGAAATATATTCAATGGGTCAAGTATGGACATCTTTCAGGCTGATGAAACATCGGAAGCTGTCAATGAGCATGTACAGAAAGGTCAAGATCATGGACTCTTTGACCAGAAATATGTTAGTAGGTCAAATATGGACTTTTGTATGGCTAATGTATTATTAAGAGAAGTCAATAAGCAGAGAAAGTTAATGTTCAAAGACTCTTTGGCCACAAATGTGTTTAGTATTTCAAATAGGAACCTCTGTATGGCTGAATTAACATAATAAGAAACCCTTTGAGGACCATTTGACCAGAAATAAGTTCAATAGGTCAAATATGGAATTCTATATGTGGCTTATGAACCATCAGAAGGAGTCTAGGAGTGAGAATGCAAAGTTCAAGATTGAGGACTCTTTTTTATCAGAAGGAGTCTATAACTTTATATAATTTTAATTTTTTTAAGACATTTTGACCACAAATAAGTTCAAAAGGTCAGATATGGACATCAATATGACTTATGAGGCATCAGAAGGAGTCTATGAGTATGTATAGAAAGCATAAGATCGAGGACTCTTTGGCCAGAAATATGTTCTGGAGGTCAAAAGGGGCCCTCTGTATAGCTGATTTATCATCAAAAGGAGTCTATAACTTTATATAGTTTGAATTGTTTTTAGGACACTTTGACCACAAATAAGTTCAAAAGGTCAGATATGGACATCTGGCTTATGAAGCATCAGAAGGAGTCTATGAGTATGTATAGAAAGCCCAAGATCGAGGACTCTTTGGCCAGAAATATGTTCTGGAGGTCAAAAGGGGCCCTCTGTATAGCTGATTTATCATCAAAAGGATTCTATAACTTACATAGTTTGAATTTTTTTTAGGACACTTTGACCAAAAATAAGTTCAAAAGGTCAGATATGGACATCTACATGGCTTATGAAGCATCAGAAGGAGTCTATGAGTATATATAGAAAGCCCAAGATCGAGGACTCTTTGGCCAGAAATATGTTCTGGAGGTCAAAAGGGGCCCTCTTGTATAGCTGATTTATCATCAAAAGGAGTCTATAACTTTCTATAGTTTGAAAAAATGTTAGGACACTTTGACCACAAATAAGTTCAAAAGGTCAGATATGGACATCTATATGGCTTATGAAGCATCAGAAGGAGTCTATGAGTATGTATAGAAAGCATAAGATCGAGGACTCTTTGGCCAGAAATATGTTCTGGAGGTCAAAAGGGGACCTGGTATAGCTGATTTATCATCAAAAGGAGTCTATAACTTTCTATAGTTTGAAAAAATGTTAGGACACTTTGACCACGAATAAGTTCAAAAGGTCAGATATGGACATCTATATGGCTATGAAGCATCAGAAGGAGTCTATGAGTATGTATAGAAAGCCCAAGATCGAGGACTCTTTGGCCAGAATTATGTTCAGGAGGTCAAAAGGGGCCCTCTGTATAGCTGATTTATCATCAAAAGGAGTCTATAACTTTATATAGTTTAAAAAAATGTTAGGACACTTTGACCACAAATAACTTCAAAAGGTCAGATATGGACATCTACATGGCTATGAAGCATCAGAAGGAGTCTATGAGTATGTATAGAAGGACCAAGATCGAGGACTCTTTGGCCAGAATTATGTTCATGAGGTCAAAAGGGGCCCTCTGTATAGCTGACTTATCATCAAAATGAGTCTATAACTTTCTATACTTTGAAAAAATGTTAGGACACTTTGACCACAAATAAGTTCAAAAGGTCAGATATGGACATCTATATGGCTTATGAAGCATCAGAAGGAGTCTATGAGTATGTATAGAAAGCCCCAATATCAAGGACTCTTTGGCCAGAAATATGTTCAGGAGGTCAAAAGGGGACCTCTGTATAGCTGATTTATCATCAAAAGGAGTCTATAACTTTATATAGTTTGAATTTTTTTTAGGACACTTTGACCACAAATAAGTTCAAAAGGTCAGATATGGACATCTGGCTTATGAAGCATCAGAAGGAGTCTATGAGTATGTATAGAAAGCCCAAGATCGAGGACTCTTTGGCCAGAAATATGTTCTGGAGGTCAAAATGGGACCTCTGTATAGCTGATTTATCATCAAAAGGAGTCTATAACTTTCTATAGTTTGAAAAAATGTTAGGACACTTTGACCACAAATAAGTTCAAAAGGTCAGATGTGGACATCTATATGGCTTATGAAGCATCAGAAGGAGTCTTTCAGTATGTATAGAAAACGCAAGATCGAGGACTCTTTGGCCAGAAATATGTTCAGGAGGTCAAAATGGGACCTCTGTATAGCTGATTTATCATCAAAAGAAGTCTATAACTTTCTATAGTTTGAAAAAATGTTAGGACACTTTGACCACAAATAAGTTCAAAAGGTCAGATATGGACATCTATATGGCTTATGAAGCATCAGAAGGAGTCTATGAGTATGTATAGAAAGCATAAGATTGAGGACTCTTTGGCCAGAAATATGTTCAGGAGGTCAAAAGGGGACCTGGTATAGCTGATTTATCATCAAAAGGAGTCTATAACTTTCTATAGTTTGAAAAAATGTTAGGACACTTTGACCACAAATAAGTTAAAAAGGTCAGATATGGACATCTATATGGCTATGAAGCATCAGAAGGAGTCTATGAGTATGTATAGAAAGCCCAAGATCGAGGACTCTTTGGCCAGAATTATGTTCATGAGGTCAAAAGGGGCCCTCTGTATAGCTGACTTATCATCAAAAGGAGTCTATAACTTTCTATAGTTTGAAAAAATGTTAGGACACTGACCACAAATAAGTTCAAAAGGTCAGATATGGACATCTATATGGCTTATGAAGCATCAGAAGGAGTCTATGAGTATGTATAGAAAGCCCCTAGATCAAGGACTCTTTGGCCAGAAATATGTTCAGGAGGTCAAAAGGGGCCCTCTGTATAGCTAATTTATCATCAAAAGGAGTCTATAACTTTATCTAGTTTGAATTTTTTTTTAGGACACTTTGACCACTAATAAGTTAAAAAGGTCAGATATGGACATCAATATGGCTTATGAGGCATCAGAAGGAGTCTATGAGTATGTATAGAAAGCATAAGATCGAGGACTCTTTGGCCAGAAATATGTTCTGGAGGTCAAAAGGGGCCCTCTGTATAGCTGATTTATCATCAAAAGGAGTCTATAACTTTATATAGTTTGAAAAAATGTTAGGACACTTTGACCACAAATAAGTTCAAAAGGTCAGATATGGACATCTATATGGCATATGAAGCATCAGAAGGAGTCTATGAGTATGTATAGAAAGCATAAGATCGAGGACTCTTTGGCCAGAAATATGTTCTGGAGGTCAAAAGGGGTCCTGGTATAGCTGATTTATCATCAAAAGGAGTCTATAACTTTCTATAGTTTGAAAAAATGTTAGGACACTTTGACCACAAATAAGTTTAAAAGGTCAGATATGGACATCTACATGGCTATGAAGCATCAGAAGGAGTCTATGAGTATGTATAGAAAGCCCAAGATCGAGGACTCTTTGGCCAGAATTATGTTCATGAGGTCAAAAGGGGCCCTCTGTATAGCTGATTTATCATCAAAAGGAGTCTATAACTTTATATAGTTTGAATTTTTTTTAGGACACTTTGACCACAAATGAGTTCAAAATGTCAGATATGGAAATCTATATGGCTTATGAAGCACCAGAAGGAGTCTATGAGTATGTATAGAAAGCCCAAGATCGTGGACTCTTTGGCCAGAAATATGTTCAGGAGGTTAAAAGGGGACCTCTGTATAGCTGATTTATCATCAAAAGGAGTCTATAACTTTCTATAGTTTGAAAGATTTTGAGGACACTTTGACCACAAATAAGTTCAAAAGGTCAGATATGGACATCTATATGGCTTATGAAGCATCAGAAGGAGTCTATGAGTATGTATAGAAAACGCAAGATCGAGGACTCTTTGGCCAGAAATGTGTTCAGGAGGCCAAAAGGGGACCTCTGTATAGCTGATTTATCATCAAAAGGAGTCTATAACTTTCTATAGTTTGAAAGATTTTGAGGACACTTTGACCACAAATATGTTCAAAAGGTCAGAAATGGACATCTATGGCTTATGAAGCATCAGAAGGAGTCTATGAGTATGTATAGAAAACACAAGATCGAGGACTCTTTGGCCAAAAATATGTTCAGTAGGTCAGAAGGGGCCCTCTGTATAGCTGATTTATCATCAAAAAGAGTCTATAACTTTATATAGTTTGAAAAAATGTTAGGACACTTTGACCACAAATAAGTTCAAAAGGTCAGATATGGACATCGATATGGCTTATGAAGCATCAGAAGGAGTCTATGAGTATGTATAGAAAGCATAAGATCGAGGACTCTTTGGCCAGAAATGTGTTCTGGAAGTCAAAAGGGGACCTGGTATAGCTGATTTATCATCAAAAGGAGTCTATAACTTTCTATAGTTTGAAAAAATGTTAGGACACTTTGACCACAAATAAGTTCGAAAGGTCAGATATGGACATCTATATGGCTATGAAGCATCAGAAGGGGTCTATGAGTATGTATAGAAAGCCCAAGATCGAGGACTCTTTGGCCAGAATTATGTTCATGAGGTCAAAAGGGGTCCTCTGTATAGCTGAGTTATCATCAAAAGAAGTCTATAACTTTCTATAGTTTAAAAAAATGTTAGGACACTTTGACCACAAATAAGTTCAAAAGGTCAGATATAGACATCTATATGGCTTATGAAGCATCAGAAGGAGTCTATGAGTATGTATAGAAAGCCCCAAGATCAAGGACTCTTTGGCCAGAAATATGTTCAGGAGGTCAAAAGGGGACCTCTGTATAGCTGATTTATCATCGAAAGGAGTCTATAACTTTATATAGTTTGATTTTTTTTAGGACACTTTGACCACAAATAAGTTCAAAAGGTCAGATATGGACATCTATATGGCTTATGAGGCATCAGAAGGAGTCTATGAGTATGTATAGAAAGCACAAGATCGAGGACTCTTTGGCCAGAAATATGTTCTGGAGGTCAAAAGGGGCCCTCTGTATAGCTGATTTATCATCAAAAGGAGTCTATAACTTTATATAGTTTGAAAAAATGTTAGGACACTTTGACCACAAATAAGTTCAAAAGGTCAGATATGGACATCTATATGGCTTATGAAGCATCAGAAGGAGTCTTTGGGTATGTATAGAAAACGCAAGATCGAGGACTCTTTGGCCAGAAATATGTTCAGGAGGTCAAAAGGGGACCTCTGTATAGCTGACTTATAATCAAAAAGAGTCTATAACTTTATATAGTTGGAATATTTTTTAGGACACTTTGACCACAAATGAGTTCAAAATGTCAGATATGGAAATCTATATGGCTTATGAAGCACCAGAAGGAGTCTATGAGTATGTATAGAAAGCCCAAGATCGAGGACTCTTTGGCCAGAAATATGTTCAGGAGGTCAAAAGGGGACCTCTGTATAGCTGATTTATCATCAAAAGGAGTCTATAACTTTCTATAGTTTGATAAAATGTTAGGACACTTTGACCACAAATAAGTTCAAAGGGTCAGATATGGACATCTATATGGCTTATGAAGCATCAGAAGGAGTCTATGAGTATATATAGAAAGCATAAGATCGAGGACTCTTTGGCCAGAAATATGTTCTGGAGGTCAAAAGGGGACCTGGTATAGCTGATTTATCATCAAAAGGAGTCTATAACTTTCTATAGTTTGAAAAAATGTTAGGACACTTTGACCACAAATAAGTTCAAAAGGTCAGATATGGACATCTATATGGCTTATGAAGCATCAGAAGGAGTCTTTGGGTATGTATAGAAAACGCAAGATCGAGGACTCTTTGGCCAGAAATATGTTCAGGAGGTCAAAAGGGGACCTCTGTATAGCTGACTTATAATCAAAAAGAGTCTATAACTTTATATAGTTTGAATATTTTTTAGGACACTTTGACCACAAATGAGTTCAAAATGTCAGATATGGAAATCTATATGGCTTATGAAGCACCAGAAGGAGTCTATGAGTATGTATAGAAAGCCCAAGATCGAGGACTCTTTGGCCAGAAATATGTTCAGGAGGTCAAAAGGGGACCTCTGTATAGCTGATTTATCATCAAAAGGAGTCTATAACTTTCTATAGTTTGAAAGATTTTGAGGACACTTTGACCAGAAATAAGTTCAAAAGGTCAGATATGGACATCTATATGGCTTATGAAGCATCAGAAGGAGTCTATGAGTATGTATAGAAAACGCAAGATCGAGGACTCTTTGGCCAGAAATATGTTCTGGAGGTCAAAAGGGGCCCTCTGTATAGCTGATTTATCATCAAAAGGAGTCTATAACTTTATATAGTTTGAAAAAATGTTAGGACACTTTGACCACAAATAAGTTCAAAAGGTCAGATATGGACATCTATATGGCTTATGAAGCATCAGAAGGAGTCTATGAGTATGTATAGAAAGCATAAGATCGAGGACTCTTTGGCCAGAAATATGTTCTGGAGGTCAAAATGGGACCTGGTATAGCTGATTTATCATCAAAAGGAGTCTATAACTTTCTATAGTTTTAAAAAATGTTAGGACACTTTGACCACAAATAAGTTCAAAAGGTCAGATATGGACATCTATATGGCTATGAAGCATCAGAAGGAGTCTATGAGTATGTATAGAAAGCCCAAGATCGAGGACTCTTTGGCCAGAATTATGTTCATGAGGTCAAAAGGGGCCCTCTGTATAGCTGATTTATCATCAAAAGGAGTCTATAACTTTGTATAGTTTGAAAAAATGTTAGGACACTTTGACCACAAATAAGTTCAAAAGGTCAGATATGGACATCTATATGGCTTATGAAGCATCAGAAGGAGTCTATGAGTATGTATAGAAAGCATAAGATCGAGGACTCTTTGGCCAGAAATATGTTCTGGAGGTCAAAAGGGGACCTGGTATAGCTGATTTATCATCAAAAGAAGTTTATAACTTTATATAGTTTGAAAAAATGTTAGGACACTTTGACCACAAATAAGTTCAAAAGGTTGACATCTATACGGCTTATGAAGCATCAGAAGGAGTCTATGAGTATGTATAGAAAGCCCAAGATCGAGGACTCTTTGGCCAGAATTATGTTCATGAGGTCAAAAGGGGCCCTCTGTATAGCTGACTTATCATCAAAAGGAGTCTATAACTTTCTATAGTTTGAAAAAATGTTAGGACACTTTGACCACAAATAAGTTCAAAAGGTCAGATATGGACATCTATATGGCTTATGAAGCATCAGAAGGAGTCTATGAGTATGTATAGAAAGCATAAGATCGAGGACTCTTTGGCCAGAAATATGTTCAGGAGGTCAAAAGGTGACCTTTGTATAGCTGATTTATTATCAGAAGGAGTCTATAACTTTATATAGTTTGAAAAATTTTGAGGAATGAGAAATATGTTCTTTGGGTCACATATGGACTTCATGGCTGACGTAACATCAGAAGGAGTCAACAAGTATGTATAGAAAGTTCAAGTTTGAGTACTCTTTGGCCCGAATTATGTTTAGTAGGTAAAAAAGTGACCTCTGTATGGCTGATTTAACATCAGTCTTAGTCTATAAGATTATATAGCTTAAGTATTATATATTATATAAGATTATATATATTTAAAACCTTTTAAGGACCCATTTACCAGAAATAAGTTTAACAGGTCAGATATGGACTTCTAAATGGCTTATGAAGCATCAGAAGATGTCTAGAGTATGTACAAAAAGTTCAAGATCGAGTACTCTTTTTCCCAGTAGTTGAAATATGGACTTCTATATGGCTGATTTAACATCAGAAGGAGTCTATACATTTATAAGAGTAAAAAAAAAAAAACATTTCGATGCCTCTTTGGCCAAAAATGTGTTCAATCAGTCAAATATCGACTACTCCTTCCCTGAGTTAACATCACGAAAGTCAATATGTACGTATAGTAAGTTAAGTTTCATGGTCTCTTGGCAGAAATATGTTTAGTAGGTCAAAAATTTACTTTTTTTATGGGTGATGTAACATCAGATGGAGTCTATAAGTTTGTTTAAAAACCTTTAAGTTCAATAGGTCAAATATGCACCTCTATATGGCTGATTTAACATCAGAAGGAGTCTATAAGTTTATAATATACACAAAATACCTTTTGAGGACTCTTTTGCCAAAAATATGTTCAATCAGTCAAATATGGACTACTGTCTGGCTTATATAACATCACAAGAAGTCAGTCTTGTATGTTTAGTAAGTTAATATTCAAGGACTCTTTATCCAGAAATGTGTTCAGTAGGTCAAAAATGGACTTCTGTATGGCTGATGTAACATCAGAAAGATTCTACGAGAATGTATAGAACGTTTAAGATCGATTACTCTTGGGTCAGAAATATGTGCAGCAGGTCAAACATGGACTACTGTCTTGCTAATACAACATCACAAGAAGTCAGTAAGTAAGGTCAGTAAGAAATCTTTGGACAGAAAATATGTTCTGTAGGTCAAAGAGGGACCTCTGTAGGCCTGATTTGACACATGACATATGTGCATTGGCATTGCACAATAACTAACTTATTCATTTATTATTTTAAGGGAAATTATTGTATTTACCTCTTGCGTTACAATGCATAGAATAAACTACTTCATACCTCATGTGCAATGAAAACATAACATGAGTGTTGCATTGCACAAACGATCTAAGAATTAGCGTTGAATATCAGTATAGATTTTTTATGCAGTGGAACGTAGATAGTTGAGATAGTAATTGTATGTTTGTGATGCACTCACAGCTTATATGTTATTCTTCAATGCACAAAGTTTGATCTTGTGTGAAATGCAATGCAATAGCACATATTGTATTTCATCAAAGCAAAACGCAATGTAGTTTGGGAATGAGTTACTTCTGGTGTGTAATGCTAAAGTTCATAGCCTATATGTTATTCTTCAATGCACAACGTTAGATCGTTAGTGCAATGCAATGCAACAGCACACATGTTATCTCTTTAATGAACATGGGATTGAGTTAGTTCTGGTGTGCAATGCAATGCAATGCAATGCGAAAAGTGCATAACCCATATGTTATTCTTCAGTGCACAACGTTAGATCGTTTGTGCAATGCAATGCAACAACACATATGTTATCTCTTTAATGAACATGGGAATGGTTAAGTTCTAGTGTGCAATGCAATGCAAAAAGTGTATAACCTATATGTTATTCTTCAGTGCACAACGTTAGATCGTTAGTGCAATGCAATGCAACAACACACATACCATCTCTTTAATGAACATGGGAATGGTTAAGTTCTAGTGTGCAATGCAATGCAATGCAAAAAGTGCATAACCTATATGTTATTCTTCAGAGCACAACGTTACATCGCTAGTGCAATGCAATGCAACAACACACATATCATCTCTTTATAGAACATGGGAATGATTTAGTTCTGGTGTGCAATGCAATGCAAAAAGTGCATAACCTATATGTTATTCTTCAGTGCACAACGTTATATCGTTAGTGCAATTCAATGCAACAACACTCATACCATCTCTTTAATGAACATGGGAATGGTTAAGGTCTAGTGTGCAATGCAATGCAATGCAAAAAGTGCATAACCTATATGTTATTCTTCAGTGCACAAAGTTAGATCGTTAGTGTAATGCATTGCAATGCAATGCAATGCAATGCAATGCAATGCAGTGCAAAGCATTGCAAGTCAATGCAATGCAATGCAATGCAACAAACGTTATGTATTTAATGAACATGGGAATGATTTAGTTCTGGTGTGCAATACAATGCAATGCAAAAAGTGCATAACCTATATGTTATTCTTCAGTGCACAACGTTAGATCGTTTGTGCAATGCAATGCAATGCAATGCAATGCAATGCACCAACAAACGTTATCTCTTTTATGAACATGGAATGATTTAGGTCTGGTGTGCAATGCAATGCAGTGCAAAAAGTGCATACCTATATGTTATTCTTCAGTGCACAACGTTAGATCGTTAGTGCTATGCAATGTAATGCAACAACAAACGTTATGTCTTTAATCAACATGGGAATGAGGTAGTTCTGGTGTGCAATGCAATGCAATGCAAAAAGTGCATAACATGTTATTCTTTAGTGCACAACGTTAAATCAATGCAATGCAATGCAAAGCAACAACAGACATATCATCTCTATAATAAACTTGGGAATGATTTTGTTCTGGTGTGCAATGCAATGCGAAAAGAGCATAACCTATATATTATTCTTCAGTGCACAACATTAGATCGTTAGTGCAATACAATGCAGTGCAAAGTAATGCAAAGCAATGCAAATCAAAGTAATGCAATGCAATACAATGCAATGCAACAACACACGTTATGTCTTTAATGAACATGGGAATGATTTAGTTCTGGTGTGCAATGCAATGCAAAAAGTGCATAACCTATATGTTATTCTTCAGTGCACAACGTTACAGCGTTAGTGTAATGCAATGCAATGCAATGCAGTGCAATGCAATGCAATGCAATGCAATGCAATGCAGTGCAATGCAATGCAAATAAAAGCAATGAAATGCAATTAAATACAATGCAATGCAACAACTCACGTTATGTCTTTAATGAACATGGGAATTAGGTAGTTCTGGTGTGCAATGCAATGCAAAAAGTGCATAACATATGTTATTCTTCAGTGCACAACGTTAAATCGTTAGTGCAATGCAGTGCAATTCAATGCAATGCAATGCAACAACACACATATCATCTCTATAATGAACTTGGGAATGATTTTGTTCTGGTGTGCAATGCAATGCGAAAAGAGCATAACCTATATGTTATTCTTTAGTGCACAACGTTAGATCGTTAGTGCAATGCAATGCAATGCAATGCAGTGCAAAGCAATACAAAGCAAAGCAAAGCAATGCAAAGCAATGCAAAGCAATGCAAAGCAATGCAAAGCAATGCAAAGCAATGCAAAGAAATGCAAAGCAATGCAAAGCAATGCAAAGCAATGCATATCAATGTAATGCAATGCAACACATTGCATTGCAATACATTGCAATGCAATACATTGCATTGCAATACATTGCAATACAATGCAATGCAACAACACACGTTATGTCTTTAATGAACATGGGAATGATTTAGTGATGATGATTTAGTTTGCATTGGTGTGCAATGCAATGCAATACGTGCACAACGTTAGATCGTTAGTGCAAAGCAATGCAAATCAATGCAATGCAAATAGAATGCAATACAACAACACACGTTATGTCTTTAATGAACATGGGAATGATTTAGTTCTGGTATGCAATGCAATGCAATGCGAAAAGTGCATAACTTATATGTTATTCTTCAGTGCACAACGTTAGATCGTTAGTTCAATGCAATGCAATGCAATGCAGTGCAAAGCAATGCAATGCAAATAAATGCAATGCAATACAATGCAATGCAACAACACACGTTATGTCTTTAATGAACATGGGAATGATTTAGTTCTGGTGTGCAATGCAATGCAAAAAGTGCATAACCTATATGTTATTCTTCAGTGCACAACGTTACAGCGTTAGTGTAATGCAATGCAATGCAATGCAATGCAATGCAATGCAATGCAGTACAAAGCAATGCAAATCAATATAGTGCAATACAATGCAATGCAAAAACACTCGTTATATCTTTAATCAACGTGGGAATGAGGTAGTTCTGGTGTGCAATGCAATGCGAAAAGTGCATAACCTATATGTTATTCTTCAGTGCACAACGTTAGATCTAACGTTAGATCAGTGCAATGCAATGCAAATAAAAGCAATGAAATGCAATGCAATGCAATACAATGCGATGCAACAACTCACGTTATGTCTTTAATGAACATGGGAATGAGGTAGTTCTGGTGTGCAATGCAATGCAAAAAGTGCATAACATATGTTATTCTTCAGTGCACAACGTTAAATCGTTAGTGCAATGCAGTGCAATTCAATGCAATGCAATGCAACAACACACATATCATCTCTATAATGAACTTGGGAATGATTTTGTTCTGGTGTGCAATACAATGCGAAAAGAGCATAACCTATATGTTATTCTTCAGTGCACAACGTTAGATCGTTAGTGCAGTGCAATGCAGTGCAATGCAGTGCAATGCAGTGCAATGCAGTGCAATGCAGTGCAATGCAGTGCAAAGCAATGCAATGCAATGCAAAGCAATGCAAATCAATGTAATGCAATGCAATACATTGCAATGCAATGCAATGCAATACAATACAATGCAATGCAACAACACACGTTATGTCTTTAATGAACATGGGAATGATTTAGTTTGCATTGGTGTGCAATGCAATGCAATACGTGCACAACGTTAGATTGTTAGTGCAATGCAATGCAGTGCAAAGCAATGCAAATCAATGCAATGCAAATAGAATGCAATGCAATAACACACGTTATGTCTTTAATGAACATGGGAATGATTTAGTTCTGGTATGCAATGCAATGCAATGCGAAAAGTGCATAACTTATATGTTATTCTTAAGTGCACAACGTTAGATCGTTAGTTCAATGCAATGCAGTGCAAAGCAATGCAAATAAATGCAATGCAATGCAATGCAATACAATGCAATGCAACAACACACGTTATGTCTTTAATGAACATGCGAATGATTTAGTTCTGGTGTGCAATGCAATGCAATGCAAAAAGTGCATATCCAATATGTTATTTTTCAGTGCACAACGTTAGATCGTTTTGCAATACAATGCAATGCAAAAACTCTCGTTATATCTTTAATCAACATGGGAATGAGGTAGTTCTGGTGTGCAATGCAATGCGAAAAGTGCATAACCTATATGTTATTCTTCAGTGCACAACGTTAGATAGTTAGTGCAATGCAATGCAGTGCAAAGCAATGCAAATCAATGCAATGCAATACAATGCAATGCAACAACACACGTTATATGTATTTAATGAACATGGGAATGATTTAGTTCTGGTGTGCAATACAATGCAATGCAAAAAGTGCATAACCTATATGTTATTCTTCAGTGCACAACGTTAGATCGTTTGTGCAATGCAATGCAATGCACCAACAAACGTTATCTCTTTTATGAACATGGAATGATTTAGTTCTGGTGTGCAATGCAATGCAGTGCAAAAAGTGCATACCTATATGTTATTCTTCAGTGCACAACGTTAGATCGTTAGTGCAATGCAATGTAATGCAACAACAAACGTTATGTCTTTAATCAACATGGGAATGAGGTAGTTCAGTTGTACAATGCAATGCAAAAAGTGCATAACCTATATGTCATTCTTCAGTGCACAACGTTAGATCGTTAGTGCAATGCAATGCAATGCAATGCAATGCAATGCATCAACACACATATCATCTCTATAATGAATATGGGAATGATTTAGTTCTGGTGTGCAATGCAATGCAATGCGAAATATGCATAACCTATAAGTTATTCTTCAGTGCACAACGTTAGATCGTTTGTGCAATGTAATTGCAACAACACATATGTTATCTCTTTAATGAACATGGGAATAATGAGTTCTGGTGTGCAATGCAATGCAATGCAAGAAGTGCATAGCCTATGTTATTCTTCAATGCACAACGTTAGATCGTGTGTGCAATGCAATGCAATGCAACAACACACATGTTGTCTTTGTGCATGGGATCGAGTTAGTTCTGTTGTGCAATGCACGAAGTGCATAACCTATGTTTCTTTAATGATGATCAACGTTAGATCGTTTGTGCAAAGCACATAATGTTATAACAATGAGCTATACATAGGTACGCTTTTGACCTGCTGAACATATTTCTGGCCAAAGAGTCCTTAAAGATGTTATATCATACTGACAAAGGTCCAAATTTTACATAATGAATTTTTTTCTGTCCAAGGAGTACTCGAAACTTGAACTTACCATTTATACTCGTTGACTTTTTCTGATGTTACGTCAGCCATGAAGAAGTCCATATTTGACAAAACATATTTTTGGCCAAAGAGTCCTCGATCTTGGTCTTTCTATTCATATAGTCCAACT
Source organism: Squalius cephalus (assembly GCF_949319135.1). Taxonomy (NCBI): domain Eukaryota; kingdom Metazoa; phylum Chordata; class Actinopteri; order Cypriniformes; family Leuciscidae; genus Squalius; species Squalius cephalus. Next base: position 5,024,937 of record NC_137139.1, read on the forward strand.
CCTTCTGATGTTTCATAAGCCATATAGATGTCCATATCTGACCTTTTGAACTTATTTCTGGTCAAAGTGTCAATTTTTTCAAAATTTTTCAAACTATATAAAGTTATAGTCTCCTTCTGATGATAAATCAGCTATACAGAGGTCCCCTTTTGACCTACTGAAAATATTTCTGGCCAAAGAGTCGTAAAAGATTAACACTATACATTCAGACTGATATCTTCGGATGTTATATCATCCTGACAAAAGTCCATATTTGACCTACCGAATTTTTTTCTGGCCATGGAGTGAGTACTCAAAACATGACCTTTCCATATATACTTGACTCTTTCTGATGTTACGTCAGACATACAGAATTCCATATTTGACCCAAGGAACATATTTCTGGCCAAAGAGTCCCATCTTGGGCTTTCTATACATACTCATAGACTCCTTCTGATGCTTCATAAGCCATATAGATGTCCATATCTGACCTTTTGAACTTATTTGTGGTCAAAGTGTCCTAACATTTTTTCAAACTATATAAAGTTATAGACTCCTTCTGATGATAAATCAGCTATACAGAGGTCCCCTTTTGACCTACTGAAAATATTTCTGGTCAAAGTGTCCTAAAAAAAATTGAAACTATATAAAGTTATAGACTCCTTTTGATGATAAATCATTTATACAGAGGGCCCCTTCTGACCTACTGAACATATTTCTGGCCAAAGAGTCCTCGATCTTGCGTTTTCTATACATACTCATAGACTCCTTCTGATGCTTCATATGCCATATAGATGTCCATATCTGACCTTTTGAACTTATTTGTGGTCAAAGTGTCCTCAAAAGTTTTCAAACTATAGAAAGTTATAGACTCATTTTGATGATAAATCAGCTATACAGAGGTCCCCTTTTGACCTACTGAACATATTTCTGGCAAAAGAGTCCTCGATCTTGGGCTTTCTATACATACTCATAGACTCCTTCTGATGCTTCATAAGCCATATAGATGTCCATATCTGACCTTTTGAACTTATTTGTGGTCAAAGTGTCCTAACATTTCTTCAAAATATATAAAGTTATAGACTCCTTTTGATGATAAATCATTTATACAGAGGTCACCGTTTGACCTCCTGAACATATTTCTGGCCAAAGAGTCCTCGATCTTGGGCTTTCTATACATACTCATAGACTCCTTCTGATGCTTCATAAGCCATATAGATGTCCATATCTGACCTTTTGAACTTATTTGTGGTCAAAGTGTCCTAACATTTTTTCAAACTATATAAAGTTATAGACTCATTTTGATGATAAATCAGCTATACAGAGGTCACCGTTTGACCTCCTGAACATATTTCTGGCCAAAGAGTCCTCGATCTTGGGCTTTCTATACATACTCATAGACTCCTTCTGATGCTTCATAAGCCATATAGATGTCCATATCTGACCTTTTGAACTTATTTGTGGTCAAAGTGTCCTAACATTTTTTCAAACTATATAAAGTTATAGACTCCTTTTGATGATAAATCAGCTATACAGACTCTATAGCTATACCTTTATAGATGTCCATATCTGACCTTTTGAACTTATTTGTGGTCAAAGTGTCCTAACATTTTTTCAAAATATATAAAGTTATATATCACTCCTTTTGATGATAAATCATTTATACAGAGGTCACCGTTTGACCTCCTGAACATATTTCTGGCCAAAGAGTCCTCGATCTTGGGCTTTCTATACATACTCATAGACTCCTTCTGATGCTTCATAAGCCATATAGATGTCCATATCTGACCTTTTGAACTTATTTGTGGTCAAAGTGTCCTAACATTTCTTCAAAATATATAAAGTTATAGACTCCTTTTGATGATAAATCATTTATACAGAGGTCACCGTTTGACCTCCTGAACATATTTCTGGCCAAAGAGTCCTCGATCTTGGGCTTTCTATACATACTCATAGACTCCTTCTGATGCTTCATAAGCCATATAGATGTCCATATCTGACCTTTTGAACTTATTTGTGGTCAAAGTGTCCTAACATTTTTTCAAACTATATAAAGTTATAGACTCATTTTGATGATAAATCAGCTATACAGAGGTCACCGTTTGACCTCCTGAACATATTTCTGGCCAAAGAGTCCTCGATCTTGGGCTTTCTATACATACTCATAGACTCCTTCTGATGCTTCATAAGCCATATAGATGTCCATATCTGACCTTTTGAACTTATTTGTGGTCAAAGTGTCCTAACATTTTTTCAAACTATATAAAGTTATAGACTCCTTTTGATGATAAATCAGCTATACAGACTCTATAGCTATACCTTTATAGATGTCCATATCTGACCTTTTGAACTTATTTGTGGTCAAAGTGTCCTAACATTTTTTCAAAATATATAAAGTTATATATCACTCCTTTTGATGATAAATCATTTATACAGAGGTCACCGTTTGACCTCCTGAACATATTTCTGGCCAAAGAGTCCTCGATCTTGGGCTTTCTATACATACTCATAGACTCCTTCTGATGCTTCATAAGCCATATAGATGTCCATATCTGACCTTTTGAACTTATTTGTGGTCAAAGTGTCCTAACATTTTTTCAAACTGTATGAAGTTATAGACTCCTTTTGATGATAAATCAGCTATACAGACTCTATAGCTATACCTTTATAGATGTTCATATCTGACCTTTTGAACTTGTTTGTGGTCAAAGTGTCCTTACATTTTTTCAAACTATATAAAGTTATAGACTCCTTTTGATGATAAATCAGCTATACAGAGACCCCTTTAGACCTCATGAACATAATTCTGTCCAAAGAGTCCTCGATCTTGGGCTTTCTATACATACTCATAGACTCCTTCTGATGCTTCATAAGCCATATAGATGTCCATATCTGACCTTTTGAACTTATTTGTGGTCAAAGTGTCCTCAAAAGTTTTCAAACTATAGAAAGTTATAAACTCCTTTTGATGATAAATCAGCTATACAGAGGTCCCCTTTTGACCTCCTGAACATATTTCTGGCCAAAGAGTCCTCGATCTTGGGCTTTCATACATACTCATAGACTCCTTCTGATGCTTCATAAGCCATATAGATTTCCATATCTGACATTTTGAACTTATCTGTGGTCAAAGTGTCCTAAAATTTTTCAAATTATATAAAGATATAGACTCCTTTTAAAGATAAATCAGCTATACAGAGGGCCCCTTTTGACCTACTGAACATATTTCTGGCCAAAGAGTCCTCGATCTTGCGTTTTCTATATATATATATTCAAAGACTCCTTCTGATGCTTCATAAGCCATAAAGATGTCCATATCTGACCTTTTGAACTTATTTGTGGTCAAAGTGTCCTCAAAATTTTTCAAAATATATAAAGTTATAGACTCCTTTTGATGATAAGTCAGCTATACAGAGGTCCCCTTTTGACCTCCTGAACATGTTTCTTGCCAAAGAGTCCTCAATCTTGGGCTTTCTATACATACTCATAGATTCATTCTGATGCTTCATTAGCCATATAGATGTCCATATCTGACCTTTTGAACTTATTTGTGGTCAAAGTATCCTAACATTTTTTCAAACTATAGAAAGTTAGAGACTCCTTTTGATGATAAGTCAGCTATACAGAGGGCCCATTTTGACCTCCTGAACATATTTCTGGCCAAAGAGTCCTAAAAGATTAACACTATACATTCAGACTGATATTTTCGGATGTTATATCATCCTTACAAAAGTCCATATTTGACATACTGAATTTTTTTCTGGCCAAGGAGTACTCGAAACTTGACCTTTCCATATATACTCGTTGACTTTTTCTGATGTTACGTCAGCCATGCAGAAGTCCATATTTGACCCAAGGAACATATTTTTGGCCAAAGAGTCCTCGATCTTGGGCTTTCTATAAATACCCATAGTCCAACTCCTTCTGATGCTTCATAAGCCACATAGATGTCCATATCTGACCTTTTGAACTTATTTGTGGTCAAAGTGTCCTCAAAATATTTCAAACTATATAAAGTTATAGTCTCCTTCTGATGATAAATCAGCTATACAGAGGTCCCCTTTTGACCTACTGAACATATTTCTGGCCAAAGAGTCCTAAAAGATTAACACTATACATTCAGACTGATATCTTCGGATGTTATATCATCCTAACAAAAGTCCATATTTGACCTACCGAATTTTTTTCTGGCCAAGGAGTGAGTACTCGAAACTTGACCTGTTCATATATATTTGTTGACTCTTTCTGATGTCACGTCAGACATACAGAATTCCATATTTGACCCAAGTAACATATTTCTTGCCAAAAAGTCCTAGACCTTGGGCTGTCTATACATTCGCATAGACTCCTTCTGATGCTTCATAAGCCATATAGATGTCCATATCTGAACTTTTGAACTTATTTGTGGTCAAAGTGTCCTCAAAATTTTTCAAACTATATAAAGTTATAGACTCCATTTGATGATAAATAAGCTATTCACAGGTCCCCTTTTGAACTCGTAAACATATTTCTGGCCAAAGAGTCCTCGATCTTGGGCTTTCTATACATATAGACTCCTTCTGATGCTTCATAAGCCATATAGATGTCCATATCTGACCTTTTGAACTTATTTGTGGTCAAAGTGTTCTCAAAATTTTTCAAACTATATAAAGTTATAGACTCCTTTTGATGAAAAATCACCTATTCAGAGGTCCCCGTTTGACCTCCTGACTTATTTCTGGCCAAAGAGTCCTCGATTTCTATTCATACTCATAGACTCCTTCTTATGCTTCATAAGCCATATGGATGTCCATATCTGACCTTTTGAACTTATTTGTGGTCAAAGTGTCCTCAAAAATGTTTCAAACTAAATAAAGTTATAGACTCCATTTGATGATAAATAAGCTATTCAGATGTCCCCTTTTGACCTCCTGAACATATTTCTGTCCAAAGAGTCCTCGATCTTGGGCTTTCTATACATACTCAAAGACTCCTTCTGATGCTTCATAAGCCATATAGATGTCCATATCTGACCTTCTGAACTTATTTGTGGTCAAAGTGTCCTCAAAATTTTTCAAACTATATAAAGTAATAGAATCCTTTTGATGATAAATCAGCTATTCAGAAGTACCCTTTTGACCTCCTGAACATATTTCTGGTCAAAGAGTCCTTGACCTTGGGCTTTCTATACATACTCATAGATTCCTTCTGATGCTTCATAAGCCATATAGATTTCCATATCTGACCTTTTGAACTTATTTGTGGTCAAAGTGTCCTCAAAAATGTTTCAATCTATATAAAGTTATAGACTCCAATTGATGATAAATCAGCTATTTAGAGGTGCCCTTTTGACCTCCTGAACATATTTCTGGTCAAAGAGTCCTTGACCTTGGGCTTTCTATACATACTCATAGATTCCTTCTGATGCTTCATAAGCCATATAGATTTCCATATCTGACCTTTTGAACTTATTTGTGGTCAAAGTGTCCTCAAAAATGTTTCAATCTATATAAAGTTATAGACTCCAATTGATGATAAATCAGCTATTTAGAGGTGCCCTTTTGACCTCCTGAACATATTTCTGGCCAAAAAGTCCTCGATCTTGGGCTTTCTATTCATACTCATAGACTCCTTCTGATGCTTCATAAGCTATATAGATTGCTTTTGAACTTTGTGGTCAAAGTGTCCTCAAAAATGTTTCAATCTATATAAAGTTATAGACTCCTTTTGATTATAAGTCCCCTTTTGACCTCCTGAACATATTTCTGGCCAAAGAGTCCTTGATCTTGGGCTTTTTATACATACTCATAGACGCCTTCTGATGCTTCATAAGCCATATAGATGTCCATATCTGACCTTTTGAACTTATTTGTGGTCAAAGTATCCTAAAATTTTTTCAAACTACATAAAGTTATAGTCTCCTTCTGATGATAAATCATCTATACAGAGGTCCCCTTTTGACCTACTGAACATATTTCTGGCCAAAGAGTCCTAAAAGATCAACACTATACATTCAGACTGAAATCTTTGGATGTTATATCATCCCGACAAAAGTCCATATTTGACATACTGAATTTTTTTCTGGCCTAGTACTCGAAATTTGACTTTTCCATATATACTCGTTGACTTTTTCTGATGTTACGTCAGCCATACAAAAGTCCATATTTGACCCAAGGAACATATTTCTTGCCAAAGAGTCCTCGATCTTGGGCTTTCTATACATACTCATAAATTCCTTCTGATGCTTCATAAGCCATATAGATGTCCATATCTGTCCTTTTGAACTTATTTCTGGTCAAATGTCCTCAAAATTTTTCAAACTATATAAAGTTATAGACTCCTTCTGATAATAAATCAGCTATACAAAGGTCACCTTTTGTCCTTCTGAACATATTTCTGGCCAAAGAGTTCTTGAACATTGTCTTGCTATACTACAGATTGACTTCTTGTGATGTTATATTAACCAGCCAGCAGTCTATTTTTGACCTACTGAAAATATTTCTGGCCAGAGTCCGTGAACATTAACTCACTATACAATATAGACTGACTTCTTGCAATGCCAAACCAGGCAGGCAGTAGTCCATATTTGACCGATTGAAAAAAAATTTGACCAAAGAGTTCTCAAAAGGATTTTGTCTGTCATAATCTATAGACTCCTTCTGATGTCCGAAAATATTACTGGCCAAAGAGTCCTTAAAGATTAACACTATACATTCAGATTGATATCTTCGGATGTTATATCATCATGACAAAAGTCCATATTTGACATACGGAAATTTTTTCTGGTCAAAGAGTCTCAACTTGACCATTCTATATATACTCATTGACTCTTTCTGATTCTTCATTAGCTATATAGATGTCCATATCTGGCGAATTGAAAATATTTTTGGCAAAAAGGTCCTCACAAGTTAACTTACTAAATACTCATAGACTTCTTCTGATGATACATCACTTTAACAGGTATGTGACCCTCTGAATATATTTTTGGCCAAAGAATCATTGAACATTAACTCTCTATACATATTGACTCAAGAGTCAAAATTTGACCTCTTTTGGTCTGATCTATCATCAGATAGAGTCTATAATTTTACATAGTTTAAAAACTTTTGAGGAACCTTTGACCAGAAATAATAATAAGTCATAAATATGGACATAAATATGGCTTATGAAGAATCAGAAGGAGACTATGAGTATGTATAGAAAGTTCAAGATTGGCCACAAATATGTCCCTTGGGTCAATTATGGACTTTCTTTATGGCTGATGTAACATCAGATGGAGTAAACGAGTATGTGCAGAAAGAAACAGCATAAGGAGTCAATGAGCATGTATAGAATGTTCAAGATCGAGGACTCTTTTATTAGAAATATGTTCAGTAGGTCAGTTATGAACAATTGTCTGGCTGATGAAACATCAGAAGGAGTCAATGAGCTTGTAAAGAAAGTTAAAAATCGAGGACTCTTTTACTAGAAATATGTTCAGTAGGTCAGTTATGAACAATTGTCTGGCTGATGAAACATCAGAAGGAGTCAATTAGCATGTATAGAAAGTTCAAGTACATAGTTGACTCGTTGGCCAGAAAAAAAAGAAAAAAAAGTCATTATGGACAGTTGTCTGGCCGATGTACTATCTGAAGGAGTGTGAATAGAAAGTTCAAGATCAAGGACTCTTCAGTCAGAAATATGTTCAACATGTTAAATCTGAACACTTTATGGCTAAAGAAACAAAATAAGGCGTCACTGAGGATGTATAGAAAGTTCAAAATCGAGGACTCTTTTACCAGAAATATTTTCAGTAGGTCCATTATTGACTGCTGTCTGGCTGATGAAACACTAAAAGGAGTCAGTTAGCATGTACAAAATTTTCAAGTCAGAAATATGTTCAACATGTCAAATCTGGACTTCTGTATGGCTAAAGAAACAAAATAAGGCATCACTGAGAATGTATAGAAAGTTCAAAATCGAGGACTCTTTTACCAGAAATATTTTCAGTAGGTCCATTATTGACTACTGTCTGGCTGATGAAACACTAAAAGGAGTCAGTTAGCATGTACAAAATTTTCAAGTCAGAAATATGTTCAACATGTCAAATCTGGACTTCTGTATGGCTAAAGAAACAAAATAAGGCATCACTGAGAATGTATAGAAAGTTCAAAATCGAGAACTCTTTTACTTCAATAGTCAATATCTACAATTGTCTGGCCGGTGTACTATCTGAAAGAGTCTATAAGTATGAATAGAAAGTTCAAGATCGAGGACTCTTCGGTCAGAAATATGTTCATTATGTCAAATCAGAACTACTGCATGGCTGATGAAACACCAGAAAGAGTCTATGAGTATGTTTAAAAGGTTCAAGATCGAGGACTCTTTTGCCAGAAATATGTTTAGTGGGTCAAATATGGACTGCTGTCTGGCTGATGAATCAGAAGTCAATGAAGATTGAGGAAGAAGATTATGAATAGAAAGTTCAAGTTCAAAGACTCTTCAGGTAGAAATATGTTCAGTGGGTCAATTATCTATATGGAGTCACTGAGAATCTATAGAAAGTTCAAGACAGAGGACTCTTTTACTATAAATATGTTCAGAGGGTCAATTATGGACTATTGTCTGCTTGTGAAACATCAGAAGGAGTCAATGAGCCTATATAGAAAGTTCAAGTTCAAGACTCTTCGGGCAGCAATATGTTCAGTAGGTCAATTATGGACTAATGTCTGGCTGATGAAACACTAAAAGGAGTCAATTAGCATGTACAGAATGTTCAAGTTCATGGACTTGTTGGCCAGAAATATGTTTAATAATTAATATGGACAATTGTCTGTCTGATGTACTTTCTGAAAGAGTCTATAATTATGAATAGAAAGTTCAAGATCAAAAACTCTTTGGTCAGAAATATGTTCAACATGTCAAATCTGGACTTCTGTATGGCTGAAGAAACATCAGAAGTAAATGATTATGTATAGAAAGTTCAAGTTCGTAGACTCTTCGGGCAGAAAAATGTTCAGTAGGTCAATTGTGGACAATTATCTGGCTGATGAAACATCAGAAGGAGTATGTATAGAAAGAATAAGATCAAGGTCTCTTTGGCCAGAAATATGTTCAATTGATCAAATTTTGAAATACTATATTGCTGTTGTAAAATCAGGAGTCATTGAGTATGTATTGAAAAATGTTCATAGACTCATTGGTCAGAAATAGGTTTAATAGGTCATATTGATACAATACAATACAATTAAGTTTTGCTATTGTAACATCAGAAGGAGTCAATGTATAGAGAAATCAAGATTATAAACCCATCGCTCAGAAATGAGTTTAGAAGTCAATTATGGATCATTTTTTGGCTGAAGTACTATCTGAAAGCGTCTATGAGTATGTATAGAAAGATCAAGGACTCTTCCAGCCAGAAATATGTTCAATTGTCAATATGGATAATAGCCTGGGTGATAAAAAAATCAGAAGGAGATAGTAATTATGTATAGATAATTAAAGTTCTAGGTCTCTTTGGCCAGATATATGTTCAATGGGTCAAATTTGGACTAACAATATGGTTGATTTAACATCAAAAGTAGTCGATGAGAATGCATATAAACACACCTTTTGACGACTCTTTTGGCCAGAAATATGTTCTCTTGGTCAAATATGGACTACTGTATGGTGGATGTAAAATCAAAAATAGTCTAGGAGAAGGAACAGTAAGTTAAACTTTGATGATTCTTTTGCCAGAAATATGTTCAGTAGGTCAATAATTGACTTCTGTCTCAATGATGAAACATCAGAACAAGCCTATGATTATGTATAGAACGATCAAGATCGAGGACACTTTGGTTATAGAAATGTTCAATAGGTCAAATTTGAACTATACTGTATGGCTGATGAAACATCAGAAGGATTGTAAAAGTTCAAGGTCTCATGTCTAGAAATATGTTCAAAATATAAAATTTGAACTACTGTTCAAATACATTAGATAGCAGATAATTAATTAACAAGTCTACAAGTATGTTTCGAAAGTTCAAGATCGAGGACTCTATGGTCAGAAATATATTCAATGGGTCAAGTATGGACATCTTTCAGGCTGATGAAACATCGGAAGCTGTCAATGAGCATGTACAGAAAGGTCAAGATCATGGACTCTTTGACCAGAAATATGTTAGTAGGTCAAATATGGACTTTTGTATGGCTAATGTATTATTAAGAGAAGTCAATAAGCAGAGAAAGTTAATGTTCAAAGACTCTTTGGCCACAAATGTGTTTAGTATTTCAAATAGGAACCTCTGTATGGCTGAATTAACATAATAAGAAACCCTTTGAGGACCATTTGACCAGAAATAAGTTCAATAGGTCAAATATGGAATTCTATATGTGGCTTATGAACCATCAGAAGGAGTCTAGGAGTGAGAATGCAAAGTTCAAGATTGAGGACTCTTTTTTATCAGAAGGAGTCTATAACTTTATATAGTTTTAATTTTTTTAAGACATTTTGACCACAAATAAGTTCAAAAGGTCAGATATGGACATCAATATGACTTATGAGGCATCAGAAGGAGTCTATGAGTATGTATAGAAAGCATAAGATCGAGGACTCTTTGGCCAGAAATATGTTCTGGAGGTCAAAAGGGGCCCTCTGTATAGTTGATTTATCATCAAAAGGAGTCTATAACTTTATATAGTTTGAATTGTTTTTAGGACACTTTGCCCACAAATAAGTTCAAAAGGTCAGATATGGACATCTGGCTTATGAAGCATCAGAAGGAGTCTATGAGTATGTATAGAAAGCCCAAGATCGAGGACTCTTTGGCCAGAAATATGTTCTGGAGGTCAAAAGGGGCCCTCTGTATAGCTGATTTATCATCAAAAGGATTCTATAACTTACATAGTTTGAATTTTTTTTAGGACACTTTGACCAAAAATAAGTTCAAAAGGTCAGATATGGACATCTACATGGCTTATGAAGCATCAGAAGGAGTCTATGAGTATATATAGAAAGCCCAAGATCGAGGACTCTTTGGCCAGAAATATGTTCTGGAGGTCAAAAGGGGCCCTCTTGTATAGCTGATTTATCATCAAAAGGAGTCTATAACTTTCTATAGTTTGAAAAAATGTTAGGACACTTTGACCACAAATAAGTTCAAAAGGTCAGATATGGACATCTATATGGCTTATGAAGCATCAGAAGGAGTCTATGAGTATGTATAGAAAGCATAAGATCGAGGACTCTTTGGCCAGAAATATGTTCTGGAGGTCAAAAGGGGACCTGGTATAGCTGATTTATCATCAAAAGGAGTCTATAACTTTCTATAGTTTGAAAAAATGTTAGGACACTTTGACCACGAATAAGTTCAAAAGGTCAGATATGGACATCTATATGGCTATGAAGCATCAGAAGGAGTCTATGAGTATGTATAGAAAGCCCAAGATCGAGGACTCTTTGGCCAGAATTATGTTCAGGAGGTCAAAAGGGGCCCTCTGTATAGCTGATTTATCATCAAAAGGAGTCTATAACTTTATATAGTTTAAAAAAATGTTAGGACACTTTGACCACAAATAACTTCAAAAGGTCAGATATGGACATCTACATGGCTATGAAGCATCAGAAGGAGTCTATGAGTATGTATAGAAGGACCAAGATCGAGGACTCTTTGGCCAGAATTATGTTCATGAGGTCAAAAGGGGCCCTCTGTATAGCTGACTTATCATCAAAATGAGTCTATAACTTTCTATACTTTGAAAAAATGTTAGGACACTTTGACCACAAATAAGTTCAAAAGGTCAGATATGGACATCTATATGGCTTATGAAGCATCAGAAGGAGTCTATGAGTATGTATAGAAAGCCCCAATATCAAGGACTCTTTGGCCAGAAATATGTTCAGGAGGTCAAAAGGGGACCTCTGTATAGCTGATTTATCATCAAAAGGAGTCTATAACTTTATATAGTTTGAATTTTTTTTAGGACACTTTGACCACAAATAAGTTCAAAAGGTCAGATATGGACATCTGGCTTATGAAGCATCAGAAGGAGTCTATGAGTATGTATAGAAAGCCCAAGATCGAGGACTCTTTGGCCAGAAATATGTTCTGGAGGTCAAAAGGGGCCCTCTGTATAGCTGATTTATCATCAAAAGGATTCTATAACTTACATAGTTTTAATTTTTTTTAGGACACTTTGACCACAAATAAGTTCAAAAGGTCAGATGTGGACATCTATATGGCTTATGAAGCATCAGAAGGAGTCTTTCAGTATGTATAGAAAACGCAAGATCGAGGACTCTTTGGCCAGAAATATGTTCAGGAGGTCAAAATGGGACCTCTGTATAGCTGATTTATCATCAAAAGAAGTCTATAACTTTCTATAGTTTGAAAAAATGTTAGGACACTTTGACCACAAATAAGTTCAAAAGGTCAGATATGGACATCTATATGGCTTATGAAGCATCAGAAGGAGTCTATGAGTATGTATAGAAAGCATAAGATCGAGGACTCTTTGGCCAGAAATATGTTCAGTAGGTCAGAAGGGGCCCTCTGTATAGCTGATTTATCATCAAAAGGAGTCTATAACTTTCTATAGTTTGAAAAAATGTTAGGACACTTTGACCACAAATAAGTTCAAAAGGTCAGATATGGACATCTATATGGCTATGAAGCATCAGAAGGAGTCTATGAGTATGTATAGAAAGCCCAAGATCGAGGACTCTTTGGCCAGAATTATGTTCATGAGGTCAAAAGTGGCCCTCTGTATAGCTGACTTATCATCAAAAGGAGTCTATAACTTTCTATAGTTTGAAAAAATGTTAGGACACTGACCACAAATAAGTTCAAAAGGTCAGATATGGACATCTATATGGCTTATGAAGCATCAGAAGGAGTCTATGAGTATGTATAGAAAGCCCCAAGATCAAGGACTCTTTGGCCAGAAATATGTTCAGGAGGTCAAAAGGGGCCCTCTGTATAGCTGATTTATCATCAAAATGAGTCTATAACTTTATATAGTTTGAATTTTTTTTTAGGACACTTTGACCACTAATAAGTTAAAAAGGTCAGATATGGACATCAATATGGCTTATGAGGCATCAGAAGGAGTCTATGAGTATGTATAGAAAGCATAAGATCGAGGACTCTTTGGCCAGAAATATGTTCTGGAGGTCAAAAGGGGACCTGGTATAGCTGATATATCATCAAAAGGAGTCTATAACTTTCTATAGTTTGAAAAAATGTTAGGACACTGACCACAAATAAGTTCAAAAGGTCAGATATGGACATCTATATGGCTTATGAAGCATCAGAAGGAGTCTATGAGTATGTATAGAAAGCCCCAAGATCAAGGACTCTTTGGCCAGAAATATGTTCAGGAGGTCAAAAGGGGCCCTCTGTATAGCTGATTTATCATCAAAAGGAGTCTATAACTTTATATAGTTTGAATTTTTTTTTAGGACACTTTGACCACTAATAAGTTAAAAAGGTCAGATATGGACATCAATATGGCTTATGAGGCATCAGAAGGAGTCTATGAGTATGTATAGAAAGCATAAGATCGAGGACTCTTTGGCCAGAAATATGTTCTGGAGGTCAAAAGGGGACCTGGTATAGCTGATATATCATCAAAAGGAGTCTATAACTTTCTATAGTTTGAAAAAATGTTAGGACACTGTGACCACAAATAAGTTCAAAAGGTCAGATATGGACATCTATATGGCTTATGAAGCATCAGAAGGAGTCTATGAGTATGTATAGAAAGCCCAAGATCGAGGACTCTTTGGCCAGAATTATGTTCATGAGGTCAAAAGGGGCCCTCTGTATAGCTGACTTATCATCAAAAGGAGTCTATAACTTTCTATAGTTTGAAAAAATGTTAGGACACTTTGACCACAAATAAGTTCAAAAGGTCAGATGTGGACATCTATATGGCTTATGAAGCATCAGAAGGAGTCTATGAGTATGTATAGAAAGCCCCAAGATCAAGGACTCTTTGGCCAGAAATATGTTCAGGAGGTCAAAAGGGGACCTCTGTATAGCTGATTTATCATCAAAAGGAGTCTATAACTTTATATAGTTTGAATTTTTTTTAGGACACTTTGACCACGAATAAGTTCAAAAGGTCAGATATGGACATCAATATGGCTTATGAGGCATCAGAAGGAGTCTATGAGTATGTATAGAAAGCACAATATCGAGGACTCTTTGGCCAGAAATATGTTCTGGAGGTCAAAAGGAACCCTCTGTATAGCTGATTTATCATCAAAAGGAGTCTATAACTTTATATAGTTTGAATTTTTTTTAGGACACTTTGACCATAAATAAGTTCAAAAGGTCAGATATGGACATCCCTACGGCTTATGAGGCATCAGAAGGAGTCTATGAGTATGTATAGAAAGCACAAGATCGAGGACTCTTTGGCCAGAAATATGTTCTGGAGGTCAAAAGGGGCCCTCTGTATAGCTGACTTATCATCAAAAGGAGTCTATAACTTTATATAGTTTGAATTTTTTTTGGACACTTTGACCACAAATAAGTTCAAAAGGTCAGATATGGACATCTGGCTTATGAAGCATCAGAAGGAGTCTATGAGTATGTATAGAAAGCCCAAGATCGAGGACTCTTTGGCCAGAAATATGTTCTGGAGGTCAAAAGGGGCCCTCTGTATAGCTGATTTATCATCAAAAGGATTCTATAACTTACATAGTTTGAATTTTTTTTTTGGACACTTTGACCAAAAATAAGTTCAAAAGGTCAGATATGGACATCTATATGGCTTATGAAGCATCAGAAGGCGTCTATGAGTATGTATAAAAAGCCCAAGATCAAGGACTCTTTGGCCAGAAATATGTTCAGGAGGTCAAAATGGGACCTCCATATAGCTGATTTATCATCAAAAGGAGTCTATAACTTTCTATAGTTTGAAAGATTTTGAGGACACTTTGACCACAAATAAGTTCAAAAGGTCAGATATGGACATCTATATGGCTTATGAAGCATCAGAAGGAGTCTATGAGTATGTATAGAAAACGCAAGATCGAGGACTCTTTGGCCAGAAATATGTTCAGTCGGTCAGAAGGGGCCCTCTGTATAGCTGATTTATCATCAAAAGGAGTCTATAACTTTATATAGTTTGAAAAAATGTTAGGACACTTTGACCACAAATAAGTTCAAAAGGTCAGATATGGACATCTATATGGCATATGAAGCATCAGAAGGAGTCTATGAGTATGTATAGAAAGCATAAGATCGAGGACTCTTTGGCCAGAAATATGTTCTGGAGGTCAAAAGGGGTCCTGGTATAGCTGATTTATCATCAAAAGGAGTCTATAACTTTCTATAGTTTGAAAAAATGTTAGGACACTTTGACCACAAATAAGTTTAAAAGGTCAGATATGGACATCTACATGGCTATGAAGCATCAGAAGGAGTCTATGAGTATGTATAGAAAGCCCAAGATCGAGGACTCTTTGGCCAGAATTATGTTCATGAGGTCAAAAGGGGCCCTCTGTATAGCTGATTTATCATCAAAAGGAGTCTATAACTTTATATAGTTTGAATTTTTTTTAGGACACTTTGACCACAAATGAGTTCAAAATGTCAGATATGGAAATCTATATGGCTTATGAAGCACCAGAAGGAGTCTATGAGTATGTATAGAAAGCCCAAGATCGTGGACTCTTTGGCCAGAAATATGTTCAGGAGGTCAAAAGGGGACCTCTGTATAGCTGATTTATCATCAAAAGGAGTCTATAACTTTCTATAGTTTGAAAGATTTTGAGGACACTTTGACCACAAATAAGTTCAAAAGGTCAGATATGGACATCTATATGGCTTATGAAGCATCAGAAGGAGTCTATGAGTATGTATAGAAAACGCAAGATCGAGGACTCTTTGGCCAGAAATGTGTTCAGGAGGTCAAAAGGGGACCTCTGTATAGCTGATTTATCATCAAAAGGAGTCTATAACTTTCTATAGTTTGAAAGATTTTGAGGACACTTTGACCACAAATATGTTCAAAAGGTCAGAAATGGACATCTATGGCTTATGAAGCATCAGAAGGAGTCTATGAGTATGTATAGAAAACACAAGATCGAGGACTCTTTGGCCAAAAATATGTTCAGTAGGTCAGAAGGGGCCCTCTGTATAGCTGATTTATCATCAAAAAGAGTCTATAACTTTATATAGTTTGAAAAAATGTTAGGACACTTTGACCACAAATAAGTTCAAAAGGTCAGATATGGACATCGATATGGCTTATGAAGCATCAGAAGGAGTCTATGAGTATGTATAGAAAGCATAAGATCGAGGACTCTTTGGCCAGAAATGTGTTCTGGAAGTCAAAAGGGGACCTGGTATAGCTGATTTATCATCAAAAGGAGTCTATAACTTTCTATAGTTTAAAAAAATGTTAGGACACTTTGACCACAAATAAGTTCAAAAGGTCAGATATGGACATCTTTATGGCTTATGAAGCATCAGAAGGAGTCTATGAGTATGTATATAGAAAGCCCCAAGATCAAGGACTCTTTGGCCAGAAATATGTTCAGGAGGTCAAAAGGGGACCTCTGTATAGCTGATTTATCATCAAAAGGAGTCTATAACTTTATATAGTTTGATTTTTTTTTAGGACACTTTGACCACAAATAAGTTCAAAAGGTCAGATATGGACATCTATATGGCTTATGAGGCATCAGAAGGAGTCTATGAGTATGTATAGAAAGCACAAGATCAAGGACTCTTTGGCCAGAAATATGTTCTGGAGGTCAAAAGGGGCCCTCTGTATTGCTGATTTATCATCAAAAGGAGTCTATAACTTTATATAGTTTGAAAAAATGTTAGGACACTTTGACCACAAATAAGTTCAAAAGGTCAGATATGGACATCTATATGGCTTATGAAGCATCAGAAGGAGTCTTTGGGTATGTATAGAAAACGCAAGATCGAGGACTCTTTGGCCAGAAATATGTTCAGGAGGTCAAAAGGGGACCTCTGTATAGCTGACTTATAATCAAAAAGAGTCTATAACTTTATATAGTTTGAATATTTTTTAGGACACTTTGACCACAAATGAGTTCAAAATGTCAGATATGGAAATCTATATGGCTTATGAAGCACCAGAAGGAGTCTATGAGTATGTATAGAAAGCCCAAGATCGAGGACTCTTTGGCCAGAAATATGTTCAGGAGGTCAAAAGGGGACCTCTGTATAGCTGATTTATCATCAAAAGGAGTCTATAACTTTCTATAGTTTGATAAAATGTTAGGACACTTTGACCACAAATAAGTTCAAAAGGTCAGATATGGACATCTATATGGCTTATGAAGCATCAGAAGGAGTCTATGAGTATGTATAGAAAGCCCCAAGATCAAGGACTCTTTGGCCAGAAATATGATCAGGAGGTCAAAAGGGGACCTCTGTATAGCTGATTTATCATCAAAAGGAGTCTATAACTTTATATAGTTTGAATTTTTTTTAGGACACTTTGACCACGAATAAGTTCAAAAGGTCAGATATGGACATCAATATGGCTTATGAAGCATCAGAAGGAGTCTATGAGTATGTATAGAAAGCACAATATCGAGGACTCTTTGGCCAGAAATATGTTCTGGAGGTCAAAAGGAACCCTCTGTATAGCTGATTTATCATCAAAAGGAGTCTATAACTTTATATAGTTTGAATTTTTTTTAGGACACTTTGACCATAAATAAGTTCAAAAGGTCAGATATGGACATCCCTACGGCTTATGAGGCATCAGAAGGAGTCTATGAGTATGTATAGAAAGCACAAGATCGAGGACTCTTTGGCCAGAAATATGTTCTGGAGGTCAAAAGGGGCCCTCTGTATAGCTGACTTATCATCAAAAGGAGTCTATAACTTTCTATAGTTTGAAAAAATGTTAGGACACTTTGACCACAAATAAGTTAAAAAGGTCAGATATGGACATCTATATGGCTTATGAAGCATCAGAAGGAGTCTATGAGTATGTATAGAAAGCCCCAAGATCAAGGACTCTTTGGCCAGAAATATGTTCAGGAGGTCAAAAGGGGACCTCTGTATAGCTGATTTATCATCAAAAGGAGTCTATAACTTTCTATAGTTTGATAAAATGTTAGGACACTTTGACCACAAATAAGTTCAAAAGGTCAGATATGGACATCTATATGGCTTATGAAGCATCAGAAGGAGTCTATGAGTATATATAGAAAGCATAAGATCGAGGACTCTTTGGCCAGAAATATGTTCTGGAGGTCAAAAGGGGACCTGGTATAGCTGATTTATCATCAAAAGGAGTCTATAACTTTCTATAGTTTGAAAAAATGTTAGGACACTTTGACCACAAATAAGTTCAAAAGGTGATATGGACATCTACATGGCTATGAAGCATCAGAAGGAGTCTATGAGTATGTATAGAAAGCCCAAGATCGAGGACTCTTTGGCCAGAATTATGTTCATGAGGTCAAAAGGGGCCCTCTGTATAGCTGAGTTATCATCAAAAGAAGTCTATAACTTTCTATAGTTTGAAAAAATGTTAGGACACTTTGACCACAAATAAGTTCAAAAGGTCAGATATGGACATCTATATGGCTTATGAAGCATCAGAAGGAGTCTATGAGTATGTATAGAAAGCCCCAAGATCAAGGACTCTTTGGCCAGAAATATGTTCAGGAGGTCAAAAGGGGACCTCTGTATAGCTGATTTATCATCAAAAGGAGTCTATAACTTTATATAGTTTGATTTTTTTTTAGGACACTTTGACCACAAATAAGTTCAAAAGGTCAGATATGGACATCTATATGGCTTATGAGGCATCAGAAGGAGTCTATGAGTATGTATAGAAAGCACAAGATCAAGGACTCTTTGGCCAGAAATATGTTCTGGAGGTCAAAAGGGGCCCTCTGTATAGCTGATTTATCATCAAAAGGAGTCTATAACTTTATATAGTTTGAAAAAATGTTAGGACACTTTGACCACAAATAAGTTAAAAATGTCAGATATGGACATCTATATGGCTTATGAAGCATCAGAAGGAGTCTTTGGGTATGTATAGAAAACGCAAGATCGAGGACTCTTTGGCCAGAAATATGTTCAGGAGGTCAAAAGGGGACCTCTGTATAGCTGACTTATAATCAAAAAGAGTCTATAACTTTATATAGTTTGAATATTTTTTAGGACACTTTGACCACAAATGAGTTCAAAATGTCAGATATGGAAATCTATATGGCTTATGAAGCACCAGAAGGAGTCTATGAGTATGTATAGAAAGCCCAAGATCGAGGACTCTTTGGCCAGAAATATGTTCAGGAGGTCAAAAGGGGACCTCTGTATAGCTGATTTATCATCAAAAGGAGTCTATAACTTTCTATAGTTTGAAAGATTTTGAGGACACTTTGACCAGAAATAAGTTCAAAAGGTCAGATATGGACATCTATATGGCTTATGAAGCATCAGAAGGAGTCTATGAGTATGTATAGAAAACGCAAGATCGAGGACTCTTTGGCCAGAAATATGTTCAGGAGGTCAGAAGGGGCCCTCTGTATAGCTGATTTATCATCAAAAGGAGTCTATAACTTTATATAGTTTGAAAAAATGTTAGGACACTTTGACCACAAATAAGTTCAAAAGGTCAGATATGGACATCTATATGGCTTATGAAGCATCAGAAGGAGTCTATGAGTATGTATAGAAAGCATAAGATCGAGGACTCTTTGGCCAGAAATATGTTCAGGAGGTCAAAAGGGGCCCTCTGTATAGCTAATTTATCATCAAAAGGAGTCTATAACTTTATATAGTTTGAATTTTTTTTTAGGACACTTTGACCACTAATAAGTTAAAAAGGTCAGATATGGACATCAATATGGCTTATGAGGCATCAGAAGGAGTCTATGAGTATGTATAGAAAGCATAAGATCGAGGACTCTTTGGCCAGAAATATGTTCTGGAGGTCAAAAGGGGACCTGGTATAGCTGATATATCATCAAAAGGAGTCTATAACTTTCTATAGTTTGAAAAAATGTTAGGACACTGTGACCACAAATAAGTTCAAAAGGTCAGATATGGACATCTATATGGCTTATGAAGCATCAGAAGGAGTCTATGAGTATGTATAGAAAGCCCAAGATCGAGGACTCTTTGGCCAGAATTATGTTCATGAGGTCAAAAGGGGCCCTCTGTATAGCTGACTTATCATCAAAAGGAGTCTATAACTTTCTATAGTTTGAAAAAATGTTAGGACACTTTGACCACAAATAAGTTCAAAAGGTCAGATATGGACATCTATATGGCTATGAAGCATCAGAAGGAGTCTATGAGTATGTATAGAAAGCCCCAATATCAAGGACTCTTTGGCCAGAAATATGTTCAGGAGGTCAAAAGGGGACCTCTGTATAGCTGATTTATCATCAAAAGGAGTCTATAACTTTATATAGTTTGAATTTTTTTTAGGACAGTTTGACCACAAATAAGTTCAAAAGGTCAGATATGGACATCTATATGGCTTATGAAGCATCAGAAGGAGTCTATGAGTATGTATAGAAAGCCCCAAGATCAAGGACTCTTTGGCCAGAAATATGTTCAGGAGGTCAAAAGGGGACCTCTGTATAGCTGATTTATCATCAAAAGGAGTCTATAACTTTATATAGTTTGAATTTTTTTTGGACACTTTGACCACAAATAAGTTCAAAAGGTCAGATATGGACATCTGGCTTATGAAGCATCAGAAGGAGTCTATGAGTATGTATAGAAAGCCCAAGATCGAGGACTCTTTGGCCAGAAATATGTTCTGGAGGTCAAAAGGGGCCCTCTGTATAGCTGATTTATCATCAAAAGGATTCTATAACTTACATAGTTTGAATTTTTTTTTTGGACACTTTGACCAAAAATAAGTTCAAAAGGTCAGATATGGACATCTATATGGCTTATAAAGCATCAGAAGGCGTCTATGAGTATGTATAAAAAGCCCAAGATCAAGGACTCTTTGGCCAGAAATATGTTCAGGAGGTCAAAATGGGACCTCCATATAGCTGATTTATCATCAAAAGGATTCTATTACTTACATAGTTTGAATTTTTTTTAGGACACTTTGACCAAAAATAAGTTCAAAAGGTCAGATATGGACATCTATATGGCTTATGAAGCACCAGAAGGAGTCTATGAGTATGTATAGAAAGCCCAAGATCGAGGACTCTTTGGCCAGAAATATGTTCAGTCGGTCAGAAGGGGCCCTCTGTATAGCTGATTTATCATCAAAAGGAGTCTATAACTTTCTATAGTTTGAAAGATTTTGAGGACACTTTGACCACAAATAAGTTCAAAAGGTCAGATATGGACATCTATATGGCTTATGAAGCATCAGAAGGAGTCTATGAGTATGTATAGAAAACGCAAGATCGAGGACTCTTTGGCCAGAAATATGTTCAGTCGGTCAGAAGGGGCCCTCTGTATAGCTGATTTATCATCAAAAGGAGTCTATAACTTTATATAGTTTGAATTTTTTTTGGACACCTTGACCACAAATAAGTTCAAAAGGTCAGATATGGACATCTGGCTTATGAAGCATCAGAAGGAGTCTATGAGTATGTATAGAAAGCCCAAGATCGAGGACTCTTTGGCCAGAAATATGTTCTGGAGGTCAAAAGGGGCCCTCTGTATAGCTGATTTATCATCAAAAGGATTCTATAACTTACATAGTTTGAATTTTTTTTTTGGACACTTTGACCAAAAATAAGTTCAAAAGGTCAGATATGGACATCTATATGGCTTATGAAGCATCAGAAGGCGTCTATGAGTATGTATAAAAAGCCCAAGATCAAGGACTCTTTGGCCAGAAATATGTTCAGGAGGTCAAAATGGGACCTCCATATAGCTGATTTATCATCAAAAGGATTCTATTACTTACATAGTTTGAATTTTTTTTAGGACACTTTGACCAAAAATAAGTTCAAAAGGTCAGATATGGACATCTATATGGCTTATGAAGCACCAGAAGGAGTCTATGAGTATGTATAGAAAGCCCAAGATCGAGGACTCTTTGGCCAGAAATATGTTCAGTCGGTCAGAAGGGGCCCTCTGTATAGCTGATTTATCATCAAAAGGAGTCTATAACTTTCTATAGTTTGAAAGATTTTGAGGACACTTTGACCACAAATAAGTTCAAAAGGTCAGATATGGACATCTATATGGCTTATGAAGCATCAGAAGGAGTCTATGAGTATGTATAGAAAACGCAAGATCGAGGACTCTTTGGCCAGAAATATGTTCAGTCGGTCAGAAGGGGCCCTCTGTATAGCTGATTTATCATCAAAAGGAGTCTATAACTTTATATAGTTTGAAAAAATGTTAGGACACTTTGACCACAAATAAGTTCAAAAGGTCAGATATGGACATCTATATGGCATATGAAGCATCAGAAGGAGTCTATGAGTATGTATAGAAAGCATAAGATCGAGGACTCTTTGGCCAGAAATATGTTCTGGAGGTCAAAAGGGGACCTGGTATAGCTGATTTATCATCAAAAGGAGTCTATAACTTTCTATAGTTTGAAAAAATGTTAGGACACTTTGACCACAAATAAGTTTAAAAGGTCAGATATGGACATCTACATGGCTATGAAGCATCAGAAGGAGTCTATGAGTATGTATGGAAAGCCCAAGATCGAGGACTCTTTGGCCAGAATTATGTTCAGGAGGTCAAAATGGGACCTCCATATAGCTGATTTATCATCAAAAGGATTCTATTACTTACATAGTTTGAATTTTTTTTAGGACACTTTGACCAAAAATAAGTTCAAAAGGTCAGATATGGACATCTATATGGCTTATGAAGCACCAGAAGGAGTCTATGAGTATGTATAGAAAGCCCAAGATCGAGGACTCTTTGGCCAGAAATATGTTCAGTCGGTCAGAAGGGGCCCTCTGTATAGCTGATTTATCATCAAAAGGAGTCTATAACTTTCTATAGTTTGAAAGATTTTGAGGACACTTTGACCACAAATAAGTTCAAAAGGTCAGATATGGACATCTATATGGCTTATGAAGCATCAGAAGGAGTCTATGAGTATGTATAGAAAACGCAAGATCGAGGACTCTTTGGCCAGAAATATGTTCAGTCGGTCAGAAGGGGCCCTCTGTATAGCTGATTTATCATCAAAAGGAGTCTATAACTTTATATAGTTTGAAAAAATGTTAGGACACTTTGACCACAAATAAGTTCAAAAGGTCAGATATGGACATCTATATGGCATATGAAGCATCAGAAGGAGTCTATGAGTATGTATAGAAAGCATAAGATCGAGGACTCTTTGGCCAGAAATATGTTCTGGAGGTCAAAAGGGGACCTGGTATAGCTGATTTATCATCAAAAGGAGTCTATAACTTTCTATAGTTTGAAAAAATGTTAGGACACTTTGACCACAAATAAGTTTAAAAGGTCAGATATGGACATCTACATGGCTATGAAGCATCAGAAGGAGTCTATGAGTATGTATAGAAAGCCCAAGATCGAGGACTCTTTGGCCAGAATTATGTTCATGAGGTCAAAAGGGGCCCTCTGTATAGCTGATTTATCATCAAAAGGAGTCTATAACTTTATATAGTTTGAATTTTTTTTAGGACACTTTGACCACAAATGAGTTCAAAATGTCAGATATGGAAATCTATATGGCTTATGAAGCACCAGAAGGAGTCTATGAGTATGTATAGAAAGCCCAAGATCGTGGACTCTTTGGCCAGAAATATGTTCAGGAGGTCAAAAGGGGACCTCTGTATAGCTGATTTATCATCAAAAGGAGTCTATAACTTTCTATAGTTTGAAAGATTTTGAGGACACTTTGACCACAAATATGTTCAAAAGGTCAGAAATGGACATCTATATGGCTTATGAAGCATCAGAAGGAGTCTATGAGTATGTATAGAAAACGCAAGATCGAGGACTCTTTGGCCAGAAATATGTTCAGTAGGTCAGAAGGGGCCCTCTGTATAGCTGATTTATCATCAAAAAGAGTCTATAACTTTATATAGTTTGAAAAAATGTTAGGACACTTTGACCACAAATAAGTTCAAAAGGTCAGATATGGACATCGATATGGCTTATGAAGCATCAGAAGGAGTCTATGAGTATGTATAGAAAGCATAAGATCGAGGACTCTTTGGCCAGAAATGTGTTCAGGAAGTCAAAAGGGGACCTGGTATAGCTGATTTATCATCAAAAGGAGTCTATAACTTTCTATAGTTTGAAAAAATGTTAGGACACTTTGACCACAAATAAGTTCGAAAGGTCAGATATGGACATCTATATGGCTATGAAGCATCAGAAGGGGTCTATGAGTATGTATAGAAAGCCCAAGATCGAGGACTCTTTGGCCAGAATTATGTTCATGAGGTCAAAAGGGGTCCTCTGTATAGCTGAGTTATCATCAAAAGAAGTCTATAACTTTCTATAGTTTAAAAAAATGTTAGGACACTTTGACCACAAATAAGTTCAAAAGGTCAGATATGGACATCTATATGGCTTATGAAGCATCAGAAGGAGTCTATGAGTATGTATAGAAAGCCCCAAGATCAAGGACTCTTTGGCCAGAAATATGTTCAGGAGGTCAAAAGGGGACCTCTGTATAGCTGATTTATCATCAAAAGGAGTCTATAACTTTATAAAGTTTGATTTTTTTTTAAGACACTTTGACCACAAATAAGTTCAAAAGGTCAGATATGGACATCTATATGGCTTATGAGGCATCAGAAGGAGTCTATGAGTATGTATAGAAAGCACAAGATCAAGGACTCTTTGGCCAGAAATATGTTCTGGAGGTCAAAAGGGGCCCTCTGTATAGCTGATTTATCATCAAAAGGAGTCTATAACTTTATATAGTTTGAAAAAATGTTAGGACACTTTGACCACAAATAAGTTCAAAAGGTCAGATATGGACATCTATATGGCTTATGAAGCATCAGAAGGAGTCTTTGGGTATGTATAGAAAACGCAAGATCGAGGACTCTTTGGCCAGAAATATGTTCAGGAGGTCAAAAGGGGACCTCTGTATAGCTGACTTATAATCAAAAAGAGTCTATAACTTTATATAGTTTGAATATTTTTTAGGACACTTTGACCACAAATGAGTTCAAAATGTCAGATATGGAAATCTATATGGCTTATGAAGCACCAGAAGGAGTCTATGAGTATGTATAGAAAGCCCAAGATCGAGGACTCTTTGGCCAGAAATATGTTCAGGAGGTCAAAAGGGGACCTCTGTATAGCTGATTTATCATCAAAAGGAGTCTATAACTTTCTATAGTTTGAAAGATTTTGAGGACACTTTGACCAGAAATAAGTTCAAAAGGTCAGATATGGACATCTATATGGCTTATGAAGCATCAGAAGGAGTCTATGAGTATGTATAGAAAACGCAAGATCGAGGACTCTTTGGCCAGAAATATGTTCTGGAGGTCAAAAGGGGCCCTCTGTATAGCTGATTTATCATCAAAAGGAGTCTATAACTTTATATAGTTTGAAAAAATGTTAGGACACTTTGACCACAAATAAGTTCAAAAGGTCAGATATGGACATCTATATGGCTTATGAAGCATCAGAAGGAGTCTATGAGTATGTATAGAAAGCATAAGATCGAGGACTCTTTGGCCAGAAATATGTTCTGGAGGTCAAAATGGGACCTGGTATAGCTGATTTATCATCAAAAGGAGTCTATAACTTTCTATAGTTTTAAAAAATGTTAGGACACTTTGACCACAAATAAGTTCAAAAGGTCAGATATGGACATCTATATGGCTATGAAGCATCAGAAGGAGTCTATGAGTATGTATAGAAAGCCCAAGATCGAGGACTCTTTGGCCAGAATTATGTTCATGAGGTCAAAAGGGGCCCTCTGTATAGCTGATTTATCATCAAAAGGAGTCTATAACTTTGTATAGTTTGAAAAAATGTTAGGACACTTTGACCACAAATAAGTTCAAAAGGTCAGATATGGACATCTATATGGCTTATGAAGCATCAGAAGGAGTCTATGAGTATGTATAGAAAGCATAAGATCGAGGACTCTTTGGCCAGAAATATGTTCTGGAGGTCAAAAGGGGACCTGGTATAGCTGATTTATCATCAAAAGAAGTTTATAACTTTATATAGTTTGAAAAAATGTTAGGACACTTTGACCACAAATAAGTTCAAAAGGTTGACATCTATACGGCTTATGAAGCATCAGAAGGAGTCTATGAGTATGTATAGAAAGCCCAAGATCGAGGACTCTTTGGCCAGAATTATGTTCATGAGGTCAAAAGGGGCCCTCTGTATAGCTGACTTATCATCAAAAGGAGTCTATAACTTTCTATAGTTTGAAAAAATGTTAGGACACTTTGACCACAAATAAGTTCAAAAGGTCAGATATGGACATCTATATGGCTTATGAAGCATCAGAAGGAGTCTATGAGTATGTATAGAAAGCATAAGATCGAGGACTCTTTGGCCAGAAATATGTTCAGGAGGTCAAAAGGTGACCTTTGTATAGCTGATTTATTATCAGAAGGAGTCTATAACTTTATATAGTTTGAAAAATTTTGAGGAATGAGAAATATGTTCTTTGGGTCACATATGGACTTCATGGCTGACGTAACATCAGAAGGAGTCAACAAGTATGTATAGAAAGTTCAAGTTTGAGTACTCTTTGGCCCGAATTATGTTTAGTAGGTAAAAAAGTGACCTCTGTATGGCTGATTTAACATCAGTCTTAGTCTATAAGATTATATAGCTTAAGTATTATATATTATATAAGATTATATATATTTAAAACCTTTTAAGGACCCATTTACCAGAAATAAGTTTAACAGGTCAGATATGGACTTCTAAATGGCTTATGAAGCATCAGAAGATGTCTAGAGTATGTACAAAAAGTTCAAGATCGAGTACTCTTTTTCCCAGTAGTTGAAATATGGACTTCTATATGGCTGATTTAACATCAGAAGGAGTCTATACATTTATAAGAGTAAAAAAAAAAAAACATTTCGATGCCTCTTTGGCCAAAAATGTGTTCAATCAGTCAAATATCGACTACTCCTTCCCTGAGTTAACATCACGAAAGTCAATATGTACGTATAGTAAGTTAAGTTTCATGGTCTCTTGGCAGAAATATGTTTAGTAGGTCAAAAATTTACTTTTTTTATGGGTGATGTAACATCAGATGGAGTCTATAAGTTTGTTTAAAAACCTTTAAGTTCAATAGGTCAAATATGCACCTCTATATGGCTGATTTAACATCAGAAGGAGTCTATAAGTTTATAATATACACAAAATACCTTTTGAGGACTCTTTTGCCAAAAATATGTTCAATCAGTCAAATATGGACTACTGTCTGGCTTATATAACATCACAAGAAGTCAGTCTTGTATGTTTAGTAAGTTAATATTCAAGGACTCTTTATCCAGAAATGTGTTCAGTAGGTCAAAAATGGACTTCTGTATGGCTGATGTAACATCAGAAAGATTCTACGAGAATGTATAGAACGTTTAAGATCGATTACTCTTGGGTCAGAAATATGTGCAGCAGGTCAAACATGGACTACTGTCTTGCTAATACAACATCACAAGAAGTCAGTAAGTAAGGTCAGTAAGAAATCTTTGGACAGAAAATATGTTCTGTAGGTCAAAGAGGGACCTCTGTAGGCCTGATTTGACACATGACATATGTGCATTGGCATTGCACAATAACTAACTTATTCATTTATTATTTTAAGGGAAATTATTGTATTTACCTCTTGCGTTACAATGCATAGAATAAACTACTTCATACCTCATGTGCAATGAAAACATAA
The DNA here is from genome assembly GCF_949319135.1 of Squalius cephalus. Taxonomy (NCBI): domain Eukaryota; kingdom Metazoa; phylum Chordata; class Actinopteri; order Cypriniformes; family Leuciscidae; genus Squalius; species Squalius cephalus. The sequence goes on from NC_137139.1 coordinate 5,052,669, forward strand.
CATGAGTGTTGCATTGCACAAACGATCTAAGAATTAGCGTTGAATATCAGTATAGATTTTTTATGCAGTGGAACGTAGATAGTTGAGATAGTAATTGTATGTTTGTGATGCACTCACAGCTTATATGTTATTCTTCAATGCACAAAGTTTGATCTTGTGTGAAATGCAATGCAATAGCACATATTGTATTTCATCAAAGCAAAACGCAATGTAGTTTGGGAATGAGTTACTTCTGGTGTGTAATGCTAAAGTTCATAGCCTATATGTTATTCTTCAATGCACAACGTTAGATCGTTAGTGCAATGCAATGCAACAGCACACATGTTATCTCTTTAATGAACATGGGATTGAGTTAGTTCTGGTGTGCAATGCAATGCAATGCAATGCGAAAAGTGCATAACCCATATGTTATTCTTCAGTGCACAACGTTAGATCGTTTGTGCAATGCAATGCAACAACACATATGTTATCTCTTTAATGAACATGGGAATGGTTAAGTTCTAGTGTGCAATGCAATGCAAAAAGTGTATAACCTATATGTTATTCTTCAGTGCACAACGTTAGATCGTTAGTGCAATGCAATGCAACAACACACATACCATCTCTTTAATGAACATGGGAATGGTTAAGTTCTAGTGTGCAATGCAATGCAATGCAAAAAGTGCATAACCTATATGTTATTCTTCAGAGCACAACGTTACATCGCTAGTGCAATGCAATGCAACAACACACATATCATCTCTTTATAGAACATGGGAATGATTTAGTTCTGGTGTGCAATGCAATGCAAAAAGTGCATAACCTATATGTTATTCTTCAGTGCACAACGTTATATCGTTAGTGCAATTCAATGCAACAACACTCATACCATCTCTTTAATGAACATGGGAATGGTTAAGGTCTAGTGTGCAATGCAATGCAATGCAAAAAGTGCATAACCTATATGTTATTCTTCAGTGCACAAAGTTAGATCGTTAGTGTAATGCATTGCAATGCAATGCAATGCAATGCAATGCAGTGCAAAGCATTGCAAGTCAATGCAATGCAATGCAATGCAACAAACGTTATGTATTTAATGAACATGGGAATGATTTAGTTCTGGTGTGCAATACAATGCAATGCAAAAAGTGCATAACCTATATGTTATTCTTCAGTGCACAACGTTAGATCGTTTGTGCAATGCAATGCAATGCAATGCAATGCAATGCACCAACAAACGTTATCTCTTTTATGAACATGGAATGATTTAGGTCTGGTGTGCAATGCAATGCAGTGCAAAAAGTGCATACCTATATGTTATTCTTCAGTGCACAACGTTAGATCGTTAGTGCTATGCAATGTAATGCAACAACAAACGTTATGTCTTTAATCAACATGGGAATGAGGTAGTTCTGGTGTGCAATGCAATGCAATGCAAAAAGTGCATAACATGTTATTCTTTAGTGCACAACGTTAAATCAATGCAATGCAATGCAAAGCAACAACAGACATATCATCTCTATAATAAACTTGGGAATGATTTTGTTCTGGTGTGCAATGCAATGCGAAAAGAGCATAACCTATATATTATTCTTCAGTGCACAACATTAGATCGTTAGTGCAATACAATGCAGTGCAAAGTAATGCAAAGCAATGCAAATCAAAGTAATGCAATGCAATACAATGCAATGCAACAACACACGTTATGTCTTTAATGAACATGGGAATGATTTAGTTCTGGTGTGCAATGCAATGCAAAAAGTGCATAACCTATATGTTATTCTTCAGTGCACAACGTTACAGCGTTAGTGTAATGCAATGCAATGCAATGCAATGCAATGCAATGCAGTGCAATGCAATGCAAATAAAAGCAATGAAATGCAATTAAATACAATGCAATGCAACAACTCACGTTATGTCTTTAATGAACATGGGAATTAGGTAGTTCTGGTGTGCAATGCAATGCAAAAAGTGCATAACATATGTTATTCTTCAGTGCACAACGTTAAATCGTTAGTGCAATGCAGTGCAATTCAATGCAATGCAATGCAACAACACACATATCATCTCTATAATGAACTTGGGAATGATTTTGTTCTGGTGTGCAATGCAATGCGAAAAGAGCATAACCTATATGTTATTCTTTAGTGCACAACGTTAGATCGTTAGTGCAATGCAATGCAATGCAATGCAGTGCAAAGCAATACAAAGCAAAGCAAAGCAATGCAAAGCAATGCAAAGCAATGCAAAGCAATGCAAAGCAATGCAAAGAAATGCAAAGCAATGCAAAGCAATGCAAAGCAATGCATATCAATGTAATGCAATGCAACACATTGCATTGCAATACATTGCAATGCAATACATTGCATTGCAATACATTGCAATACAATGCAATGCAACAACACACGTTATGTCTTTAATGAACATGGGAATGATTTAGTGATGATGATTTAGTTTGCATTGGTGTGCAATGCAATGCAATACGTGCACAACGTTAGATCGTTAGTGCAAAGCAATGCAAATCAATGCAATGCAAATAGAATGCAATACAACAACACACGTTATGTCTTTAATGAACATGGGAATGATTTAGTTCTGGTATGCAATGCAATGCAATGCGAAAAGTGCATAACTTATATGTTATTCTTCAGTGCACAACGTTAGATCGTTAGTTCAATGCAATGCAATGCAATGCAGTGCAAAGCAATGCAAATAAATGCAATGCAATACAATGCAATGCAACAACACACGTTATGTCTTTAATGAACATGGGAATGATTTAGTTCTGGTGTGCAATGCAATGCAAAAAGTGCATAACCTATATGTTATTCTTCAGTGCACAACGTTACAGCGTTAGTGTAATGCAATGCAATGCAATGCAATGCAATGCAGTACAAAGCAATGCAAATCAATATAGTGCAATACAATGCAATGCAAAAACACTCGTTATATCTTTAATCAACGTGGGAATGAGGTAGTTCTGGTGTGCAATGCAATGCGAAAAGTGCATAACCTATATGTTATTCTTCAGTGCACAACGTTAGATCTAACGTTAGATCAGTGCAATGCAATGCAAATAAAAGCAATGAAATTCAATGCAATGCAATACAATGCGATGCAACAACTCACGTTATGTCTTTAATGAACATGGGAATGAGGTAGTTCTGGTGTGCAATGCAATGCAAAAAGTGCATAACATATGTTATTCTTCAGTGCACAACGTTAAATCGTTAGTGCAATGCAGTGCAATTCAATGCAATGCAATGCAACAACACACATATCATCTCTATAATGAACTTGGAAATGATTTTGTTCTGGTGTGCAATACAATGCGAAAAGAGCATAACCTATATGTTATTCTTCAGTGCACAACGTTAGATCGTTAGTGCAGTGCAATGCAGTGCAATGCAGTGCAATGCAGTGCAATGCAGTGCAATGCAGTGCAATGCAGTGCAAAGCAATGCAATGCAATGCAAAGCAATGCAAAGCAATGCAAATCAATGTAATGCAATGCAACAACACACGTTATGTCTTTAATGAACATGGGAATGATTTAGTTTGCATTGGTGTGCAATGCAATGCAATACGTGCACAACGTTAGATTGTTAGTGCAATGCAGTGCAGTGCAAAGCAATGCAAATCAATGCAATGCAATACAATGCAATGCAACAACACACGTTATATGTATTTAATGAACATGGGAATGATTTAGTTCTGGTGTGCAATACAATGCAATGCAAAAAGTGCATAACCTATATGTTATTCTTCAGTGCACAACGTTAGATTGTTTGTGCAATGCAATGCAATGCACCAACAAACGTTATCTCTTTTATGAACATGGAATGATTTAGTTCTGGTGTGCAATGCAATGCAGTGCAAAAAGTGCATACCTATATGTTATTCTTCAGTGCACAACGTTAGATCGTTAGTGCAATGCAATGTAATGCAACAACAAACGTTATGTCTTTAATCAACATGGGAATGAGGTAGTTCAGTTGTACAATGCAATGCAAAAAGTGCATAACCTATATGTCATTCTTCAGTGCACAACGTTAGATCGTTAGTGCAATGCAATGCAATGCAATGCAATGCATCAACACACATATCATCTCTATAATGAATATGGGAATGATTTAGTTCTGGTGTGCAATGCAATGCAATGCGAAATATGCATAACCTATAAGTTATTCTTCAGTGCACAACGTTAGATCGTTTGTGCAATGTAATTGCAACAACACATATGTTATCTCTTTAATGAACATGGGAATAATGAGTTCTGGTGTGCAATGCATGCAATGCAAGAAGTGCATAGCCTATGTTATTCTTCAATGCACAACGTTAGATCGTGTGTGCAATGCAATGCAATGCAACAACACACATGTTGTCTTTGTGCATGGGATCGAGTTAGTTCTGTTGTGCAATGCACGAAGTGCATAACCTATGTTTCTTTAATGATGATCAACGTTAGATCGTTTGTGCAAAGCACATAATGTTATAACAATGAGCTATACATAGGTACGCTTTTGACCTGCTGAACATATTTCTGGCCAAAGAGTCCTTAAAGATGTTATATCATACTGACAAAGGTCCAAATTTTACATAATGAATTTTTTTCTGTCCAAGGAGTACTCGAAACTTGAACTTACCATTTATACTCGTTGACTTTTTCTGATGTTACGTCAGCCATGAAGAAGTCCATATTTGACAAAACATATTTTTGGCCAAAGAGTCCTCGATCTTGGTCTTTCTATTCATATAGTCCAACTCCTTCTGATGTTTCATAAGCCATATAGATGTCCATATCTGACCTTTTGAACTTATTTCTGGTCAAAGTGTCCTCAAAATTTTTCAAACTATATAAAGTTATAGTCTCCTTCTGATGATAAATCAGCTATACAGAGGTCCCCTTTTGACCTACTGAAAATATTTCTGGCCAAAGAGTCGTAAAAGATTAACACTATACATTCAGACTGATATCTTCGGATGTTATATCATCCTGACAAAAGTCCATATTTGACCTACCGAATTTTTTTCTGGCCATGGAGTGAGTACTCAAAACATGACCTTTCCATATATACTTGACTCTTTCTGATGTTACGTCAGACATACAGAATTCCATATTTGACCCAAGGAACATATTTCTGGCCAAAGAGTCCCATCTTGGGCTTTCTATACATACTCATAGACTCCTTCTGATGCTTCATAAGCCATATAGATGTCCATATCTGACCTTTTGAACTTATTTGTGGTCAAAGTGTCCTAACATTTTTTCAAACTATATAAAGTTATAGACTCCTTTTGATGATAAGTCAGCTATACAGAGGTCCCCTTTTGACCTCCTGAACATATTTCTGGCCAAAGAGTCCTCTATCTTAGACTTTCTATACATACTCATAGACTCCTTCTGATGCTTCATAAGCCATATAGATGTCCATATCTATCCTTTTGAACTTATTTCTGGTCAAAGTGTCCTAAAAAAAATTGAAACTATATAAAGTTATAGACTCCTTTTGATGATAAATCATTTATACAGAGGGCCCCTTCTGACCTACTGAACATATTTCTGGCCAAAGAGTCCTCGATCTTGCGTTTTCTATACATACTCATAGACTCCTTCTGATGCTTCATATGCCATATAGATGTCCATATCTGACCTTTTGAACTTATTTGTGGTCAAAGTGTCCTCAAAAGTTTTCAAACTATAGAAAGTTATAGACTCATTTTGATGATAAATCAGCTATACAGAGGTCCCCTTTTGACCTACTGAACATATTTCTGGCAAAAGAGTCCTCGATCTTGGGCTTTCTATACATACTCATATACTCCTTCTGATGCTTCATAAGCCATATAGATGTCCATATCTGACCTTTTGAACTTATTTGTGGTCAAAGTGTCCTAACATTTTTTCAAACTATATAAAGTTATAGACTCCTTTTGATGATAAATCAGCTATACAGAGGTCACCGTTTGACCTCCTGAACATATTTCTGGCCAAAGAGTCCTCGATCTTGGGCTTTCTATACATACTCATAGACTCCTTCTGATGCTTCATAAGCCATATAGATGTCCATATCTGACCTTTTGAACTTATTTGTGGTCAAAGTGTCCTAACATTTTTTCAAACTATATAAAGTTATAGACTCCTTTTGATGATAAATCAGCTATACAGACTCTATAGCTATACCTTTATAGATGTCCATATCTGACCTTTTGAACTTATTTGTGGTCAAAGTGTCCTAACATTTTTTCAAAATATATAAAGTTATATATCACTCCTTTTGATGATAAATCATTTATACAGAGGTCACCGTTTGACCTCCTGAACATATTTCTGGCCAAAGAGTCCTCGATCTTGGGCTTTCTATACATACTCATAGACTCCTTCTGATGCTTCATAAGCCATATAGATGTCCATATCTGACCTTTTGAACTTATTTGTGGTCAAAGTGTCCTAACATTTTTTCAAACTGTATGAAGTTATAGACTCCTTTTGATGATAAATCAGCTATACAGACTCTATAGCTATACCTTTATAGATGTTCATATCTGACCTTTTGAACTTGTTTGTGGTCAAAGTGTCCTTACATTTTTTCAAACTATATAAAGTTATAGACTCCTTTTGATGATAAATCAGCTATACAGAGACCCCTTTAGACCTCATGAACATAATTCTGTCCAAAGAGTCCTCGATCTTGGGCTTTCTATACATACTCATAGACTCCTTCTGATGCTTCATAAGCCATATAGATGTCCATATCTGACCTTTTGAACTTATTTGTGGTCAAAGTGTCCTCAAAAGTTTTCAAACTATAGAACGTTATAAACTCCTTTTGATGATAAATCAGCTATACAGAGGTCCCCTTTTGACCTCCTGAACATATTTCTGGCCAAAGAGTCCTCGATCTTGGGCTTTCATACATACTCATAGACTCCTTCTGATGCTTCATAAGCCATATAGATTTCCATATCTGACATTTTGAACTTATCTGTGGTCAAAGTGTCCTAAAATTTTTCAAATTATATAAAGATATAGACTCCTTTTAAAGATAAATCAGCTATACAGAGGGCCCCTTTTGACCTACTGAACATATTTCTGGCCAAAGAGTCCTCGATCTTGCGTTTTCTATATATATATATTCAAAGACTCCTTCTGATGCTTCATAAGCCATAAAGATGTCCATATCTGACCTTTTGAACTTATTTGTGGTCAAAGTGTCCTCAAAATTTTTCAAAATATATAAAGTTATAGACTCCTTTTGATGATAAGTCAGCTATACAGAGGTCCCCTTTTGACCTCCTGAACATGTTTCTTGCCAAAGAGTCCTCAATCTTGGGCTTTCTATACATACTCATAGATTCATTCTGATGCTTCATTAGCCATATAGATGTCCATATCTGACCTTTTGAACTTATTTGTGGTCAAAGTATCCTAACATTTTTTCAAACTATAGAAAGTTAGAGACTCCTTTTGATGATAAGTCAGCTATACAGAGGGCCCATTTTGACCTCCTGAACATATTTCTGGCCAAAGTGTCCTCGATCTTGGGCTTTCTATACATACTCATAGACTCCTTCTGATGCTTCATAAGCCATATAGATGTCCATATCTGACCTTTTGAACTTATTTGTGGTCAAAGTGTCCTAAAAAAAATTCAAACTATGTAAGTTATAGTTTCCTTCTGATGATAAATCTGCTATACAGAGGTCCCCTTTTGACCTACTGAACATATTTCTGGCCAAAGAGTCCTAAAAGATTAACACTATACATTCAGACTGATATTTTCGGATGTTATATCATCCTTACAAAAGTCCATATTTGACATACTGAATTTTTTTCTGGCCAAGGAGTACTCGAAACTTGACCTTTCCATATATACTCGTTGACTTTTTCTGATGTTACGTCAGCCATGCAGAAGTCCATATTTGACCCAAGGAACATATTTTTGGCCAAAGAGTCCTCGATCTTGGGCTTTCTATAAATACCCATAGTCCAACTCCTTCTGATGCTTCATAAGCCACATAGATGTCCATATCTGACCTTTTGAACTTATTTGTGGTCAAAGTGTCCTCAAAATATTTCAAACTATATAAAGTTATAGTCTCCTTCTGATGATAAATCAGCTATACAGAGGTCCCCTTTTGACCTACTGAACATATTTCTGGCCAAAGAGTCCTAAAAGATTAACACTATACATTCAGACTGATATCTTCGGATGTTATATCATCCTAACAAAAGTCCATATTTGACCTACCGAATTTTTTTCTGGCCAAGGAGTGAGTACTCGAAACTTGACCTGTTCATATATATTTGTTGACTCTTTCTGATGTCACGTCAGACATACAGAATTCCATATTTGACCCAAGTAACATATTTCTTGCCAAAAAGTCCTAGACCTTGGGCTGTCTATACATTCGCATAGACTCCTTCTGATGCTTCATAAGCCATATAGATGTCCATATCTGAACTTTTGAACTTATTTGTGGTCAAAGTGTCCTCAAAATTTTTCAAACTATATAAAGTTATAGACTCCATTTGATGATAAATAAGCTATTCACAGGTCCCCTTTTGAACTCGTAAACATATTTCTGGCCAAAGAGTCCTCGATCTTGGGCTTTCTATACATATAGACTCCTTCTGATGCTTCATAAGCCATATAGATGTCCATATCTGACCTTTTGAACTTATTTGTGGTCAAAGTGTTCTCAAAATTTTTCAAACTATATAAAGTTATAGACTCCTTTTGATGAAAAATCACCTATTCAGAGGTCCCCGTTTGACCTCCTGACTTATTTCTGGCCAAAGAGTCCTCGATTTCTATTCATACTCATAGACTCCTTCTTATGCTTCATAAGCCATATGGATGTCCATATCTAACCTTTTGAACTTATTTGTGGTCAAAGTGTCCTCAAAAATGTTTCAAACTAAATAAAGTTATAGACTCCATTTGATGATAAATAAGCTATTCAGATGTCCCCTTTTGACCTCCTGAACATATTTCTGTCCAAAGAGTCCCCGATCTTGGGCTTTCTATACATACTCAAAGACTCCTTCTGATGCTTCATAAGCCATATAGATGTCCATATCTGACCTTCTGAACTTATTTGTGGTCAAAGTGTCCTCAAAATTTTTCAAACTATATAAAGTAATAGAATCCTTTTGATGATAAATCAGCTATTCAGAAGTACCCTTTTGACCTCCTGAACATATTTCTGGTCAAAGAGTCCTTGACCTTGGGCTTTCTATACATACTCATAGATTCCTTCTGATGCTTCATAAGCCATATAGATTTCCATATCTGACCTTTTGAACTTATTTGTGGTCAAAGTGTCCTCAAAAATGTTTCAATCTATATAAAGTTATAGACTCCAATTGATGATAAATCAGCTATTTAGAGGTGCCCTTTTGACCTCCTGAACATATTTCTGGTCAAAGAGTCCTTGACCTTGGGCTTTCTATACATACTCATAGATTCCTTCTGATGCTTCATAAGCCATATAGATTTCCATATCTGACCTTTTGAACTTATTTGTGGTCAAAGTGTCCTCAAAAATGTTTCAATCTATATAAAGTTATAGACTCCAATTGATGATAAATCAGCTATTTAGAGGTGCCCTTTTGACCTCCTGAACATATTTCTGGCCAAAAAGTCCTCGATCTTGGGCTTTCTATTCATACTCATAGACTCCTTCTGATGCTTCATAAGCTATATAGATTGCTTTTGAACTTTGTGGTCAAAGTGTCCTCAAAAATGTTTCAATCTATATAAAGTTATAGACTCCTTTTGATTATAAGTCCCCTTTTGACCTCCTGAACATATTTCTGGCCAAAGAGTCCTTGATCTTGGGCTTTTTATACATACTCATAGACGCCTTCTGATGCTTCATAAGCCATATAGATGTCCATATCTGACCTTTTGAACTTATTTGTGGTCAAAGTATCCTAAAATTTTTTCAAACTATATAAAGTTATAGTCTCCTTCTGATGATAAATCATCTATACAGAGGTCCCCTTTTGACCTACTGAACATATTTCTGGCCAAAGAGTCCTAAAAGATCAACACTATACATTCAGACTGAAATCTTTGGATGTTATATCATCCCGACAAAAGTCCATATTTGACATACTGAATTTTTTTCTGGCCTAGTACTCGAAATTTGACTTTTCCATATATACTCGTTGACTTTTTCTGATGTTACGTCAGCCATACAAAAGTCCATATTTGACCCAAGGAACATATTTCTTGCCAAAGAGTCCTCGATCTTGGGCTTTCTATACATACTCATAAATTCCTTCTGATGCTTCATAAGCCATATAGATGTCCATATCTGTCCTTTTGAACTTATTTCTGGTCAAATGTCCTCAAAATTTTTCAAACTATATAAAGTTATAGACTCCTTCTGATAATAAATCAGCTATACAAAGGTCACCTTTTGACCTTCTGAACATATTTCTGGCCAAAGAGTTCTTGAACATTGTCTTGCTATACTACAGATTGACTTCTTGTGATGTTATATTAACCAGCCAGCAGTCTATTTTTGACCTACTGAAAATATTTCTGGCCAGAGTCCGTGAACATTAACTCACTATACAATATAGACTGACTTCTTGCAATGCCAAACCAGGCAGGCAGTAGTCCATATTTGACCGATTGAAAAAAAATTTGACCAAAGAGTTCTCAAAAGGATTTTGTCTGTCATAATCTATAGACTCCTTCTGATGTCCGAAAATATTACTGGCCAAAGAGTCCTTAAAGATTAACACTATACATTCAGATTGATATCTTCGGATGTTATATCATCATGACAAAAGTCCATATTTGACATACGGAAATTTTTTCTGGTCAAAGAGTCTCAACTTGACCATTCTATATATACTCATTGACTCTTTCTGATTCTTCATTAGCTATATAGATGTCCATATCTGGCGAATTGAAAATATTTTTGGCAAAAAGGTCCTCACAAGTTAACTTACTAAATACTCATAGACTTCTTCTGATGATACATCACTTTAACAGGTATGTGACCCTCTGAATATATTTTTGGCCAAAGAATCATTGAACATTAACTCTCTATACATATTGACTCAAGAGTCAAAATTTGACCTCTTTTGGTCTGATCTATCATCAGATAGAGTCTATAATTTTACATAGTTTAAAAACTTTTGAGGAACCTTTGACCAGAAATAATAATAAGTCATAAATATGGACATAAATATGGCTTATGAAGAATCAGAAGGAGACTATGAGTATGTATAGAAAGTTCAAGATTGGCCACAAATATGTCCCTTGGGTCAATTATGGACATTCTTTATGGCTGATGTAACATCAGATGGAGTAAACGAGTATGTGCAGAAAGAAACAGCATAAGGAGTCAATGAGCATGTATAGAATGTTCAAGATCGAGGACTCTTTTATTAGAAATATGTTCAGTAGGTCAGTTATGAACAATTGTCTGGCTGATGAAACATCAGAAGGAGTCAATGAGCTTGTAAAGAAAGTTAAAAATCGAGGACTCTTTTACTAGAAATATGTTCAGTAGGTCAGTTATGAACAATTGTCTGGCTGATGAAACATCAGAAGGAGTCAATGAGCATGTATAGAAAGTTCAAGTACATAGTTGACTCGTTGGCCAGAAAAAAAAGAAAAAAAAGTCATTATGGACAGTTGTCTGGCCGATGTACTATCTGAAGGAGTGTGAATAGAAAGTTCAAGATCAAGGACTCTTCAGTCAGAAATATGTTCAACATGTTAAATCTGAACACTTTATGGCTAAAGAAACAAAATAAGGCGTCACTGAGGATGTATAGAAAGTTCAAAATCGAGGACTCTTTTACCAGAAATATTTTCAGTAGGTCCATTATTGACTACTGTCTGGCTGATGAAACACTAAAAGGAGTCAGTTAGCATGTACAAAATTTTCAAGTCAGAAATATGTTCAACATGTCAAATCTGGACTTCTGTATGGCTAAAGAAACAAAATAAGGCATCACTGAGAATGTATAGAAAGTTCAAAATCGAGAACTCTTTTACTTCAATAGTCAATATCTACAATTGTCTGGCCGGTGTACTATCTGAAAGAGTCTATAAGTATGAATAGAAAGTTCAAGATCGAGGACTCTTCGGTCAGAAATATGTTCATTATGTCAAATCAGAACTACTGCATGGCTGATGAAACACCAGAAAGAGTCTATGAGTATGTTTAAAAGGTTCAAGATCGAGGACTCTTTTGCCAGAAATATGTTTAGTGGGTCAAATATGGACTGCTGTCTGGCTGATGAATCAGAAGTCAATGAAGATTGAGGAAGAAGATTATGAATAGAAAGTTCAAGTTCAAAGACTCTTCAGGTAGAAATATGTTCAGTGGGTCAATTATCTATATGGAGTCACTGAGAATCTATAGAAAGTTCAAGACAGAGGACTCTTTTACTATAAATATGTTCAGAGGGTCAATTATGGACTATTGTCTGCTTGTGAAACATCAGAAGGAGTCAATGAGCCTATATAGAAAGTTCAAGTTCAAGACTCTTCGGGCAGCAATATGTTCAGTAGGTCAATTATGGACTAATGTCTGGCTGATGAAACACTAAAAGGAGTCAATTAGCATGTACAGAATGTTCAAGTTCATGGACTTGTTGGCCAGAAATATGTTTAATAATTAATATGGACAATTGTCTGTCTGATGTACTTTCTGAAAGAGTCTATAATTATGAATAGAAAGTTCAAGATCAAAAACTCTTTGGTCAGAAATATGTTCAACATGTCAAATCTGGACTTCTGTATGGCTGAAGAAACATCAGAAGTAAATGATTATGTATAGAAAGTTCAAGTTCGTAGACTCTTCGGGCAGAAAAATGTTCAGTAGGTCAATTGTGGACAATTATCTGGCTGATGAAACATCAGAAGGAGTATGTATAGAAAGAATAAGATCAAGGTCTCTTTGGCCAGAAATATGTTCAATTGATCAAATTTTGAAATACTATATTGCTGTTGTAAAATCAGGAGTCATTGAGTATGTATTGAAAAATGTTCATAGACTCATTGGTCAGAAATAGGTTTAATAGGTCATATTGATACAATACAATACAATTAAGTTTTGCTATTGTAACATCAGAAGGAGTCAATGTATAGAGAAATCAAGATTATAAACCCATCGCTCAGAAATGAGTTTAGAAGTCAATTATGGATCATTTTTTGGCTGAAGTACTATATGAGTATGTATAGAAAGATCAAGGACTCTTCCAGCCAGAAATATGTTCAATTGTCAATATGGATAATAGCCTGGGTGATAAAAAAATCAGAAGGAGATAGTAATTATGTATAGATAATTAAAGTTCTAGGTCTCTTTGGCCAGATATATGTTCAATGGGTCAAATTTGGACTAACAATATGGTTGATTTAACATCAAAAGTAGTCGATGAGAATGCATATAAACACACCTTTTGACGACTCTTTTGGCCAGAAATATGTTCTCTTGGTCAAATATGGACTACTGTATGGTGGATATAAAATCAAAAATAGTCTAGGAGAAGGGACAGTAAGTTAAACTTTGATGATTCTTTTGCCAGAAATATGTTCAGTAGGTCAATAATTGACTTCTGTCTCAATGATGAAACATCAGAACAAGCCTATGATTATGTATAGAACGATCAAGATCGAGGACACTTTGGTTATAGAAATGTTCAATAGGTCAAATTTGAACTATACTGTATGGCTGATGAAACATCAGAAGGATTGTAAAAGTTCAAGGTCTCATGTCTAGAAATATGTTCAAAATATAAAATTTGAACTACTGTTCAAATACATTAGATAACAGATAATTAATTAACAAGTCTACAAGTATGTTTCGAAAGTTCAAGATCGAGGACTCTATGGTCAGAAATATATTCAATGGGTCAAGTATGGACATCTTTCAGGCTGATGAAACATCGGAAGCTGTCAATGAGCATGTACAGAAAGGTCAAGATCATGGACTCTTTGACCAGAAATATGTTAGTAGGTCAAATATGGACTTTTGTATGGCTAATGTATTATTAAGAGAAGTCAATAAGCAGAGAAAGTTAATGTTCAAAGACTCTTTGGCCACAAATGTGTTTAGTATTTCAAATAGGAACCTCTGTATGGCTGAATTAACATAATAAGAAACCCTTTGAGGACCATTTGACCAGAAATAAGTTCAATAGGTCAAATATGGAATTCTATATGTGGCTTATGAACCATCAGAAGGAGTCTAGGAGTGAGAATGCAAAGTTCAAGATTGAGGACTCTTTTTTATCAGAAGGAGTCTATAACTTTATATAATTTTAATTTTTTTAAGACATTTTGACCACAAATAAGTTCAAAAGGTCAGATATGGACATCAATATGACTTATGAGGCATCAGAAGGAGTCTATGAGTATGTATAGAAAGCATAAGATCGAGGACTCTTTGGCCAGAAATATGTTCTGGAGGTCAAAAGGGGCCCTCTGTATAGCTGATTTATCATCAAAAGGAGTCTATAACTTTATATAGTTTGAATTGTTTTTAGGACACTTTGACCACAAATAAGTTCAAAAGGTCAGATATGGACATCTGGCTTATGAAGCATCAGAAGGAGTCTATGAGTATGTATAGAAAGCCCAAGATCGAGGACTCTTTGGCCAGAAATATGTTCTGGAGGTCAAAAGGGGCCCTCTGTATAGCTGATTTATCATCAAAAGGATTCTATAACTTACATAGTTTGAATTTTTTTTAGGACACTTTGACCAAAAATAAGTTCAAAAGGTCAGATATGGACATCTACATGGCTTATGAAGCATCAGAAGGAGTCTATGAGTATATATAGAAAGCCCAAGATCGAGGACTCTTTGGCCAGAAATATGTTCTGGAGGTCAAAAGGGGCCCTCTTGTATAGCTGATTTATCATCAAAAGGAGTCTATAACTTTCTATAGTTTGAAAAAATGTTAGGACACTTTGACCACAAATAAGTTCAAAAGGTCAGATATGGACATCTATATGGCTTATGAAGCATCAGAAGGAGTCTATGAGTATGTATAGAAAGCATAAGATCGAGGACTCTTTGGCCAGAAATATGTTCTGGAGGTCAAAAGGGGACCTGGTATAGCTGATTTATCATCAAAAGGAGTCTATAACTTTCTATAGTTTGAAAAAATGTTAGGACACTTTGACCACGAATAAGTTCAAAAGGTCAGATATGGACATCTATATGGCTATGAAGCATCAGAAGGAGTCTATGAGTATGTATAGAAAGCCCAAGATCGAGGACTCTTTGGCCAGAATTATGTTCAGGAGGTCAAAAGGGGCCCTCTGTATAGCTGATTTATCATCAAAAGGAGTCTATAACTTTATATAGTTTAAAAAAATGTTAGGACACTTTGACCACAAATAACTTCAAAAGGTCAGATATGGACATCTACATGGCTATGAAGCATCAGAAGGAGTCTATGAGTATGTATAGAAGGACCAAGATCGAGGACTCTTTGGCCAGAATTATGTTCATGAGGTCAAAAGGGGCCCTCTGTATAGCTGACTTATCATCAAAATGAGTCTATAACTTTCTATACTTTGAAAAAATGTTAGGACACTTTGACCACAAATAAGTTCAAAAGGTCAGATATGGACATCTATATGGCTTATGAAGCATCAGAAGGAGTCTATGAGTATGTATAGAAAGCCCCAATATCAAGGACTCTTTGGCCAGAAATATGTTCAGGAGGTCAAAAGGGGACCTCTGTATAGCTGATTTATCATCAAAAGGAGTCTATAACTTTATATAGTTTGAATTTTTTTTAGGACACTTTGACCACAAATAAGTTCAAAAGGTCAGATATGGACATCTGGCTTATGAAGCATCAGAAGGAGTCTATGAGTATGTATAGAAAGCCCAAGATCGAGGACTCTTTGGCCAGAAATATGTTCTGGAGGTCAAAAGGGGCCCTCTGTATAGCTGATTTATCATCAAAAGGATTCTATAACTTACATAGTTTTAATTTTTTTTAGGACACTTTGACCAAAAATAAGTTCAAAAGGTCAGATATGGACATCTACATGGCTTATGAAGCATCAGAAGGAGTCTATGAGTATATATAGAAAGCCCAAGATCGAGGACTCTTTGGCCAGAAATATGTTCTGGAGGTCAAAAGGGGCCCTCTGTATAGCTGATTTATCATCAAAAGGAGTCTATAACTTTCTATAGTTTGAAAAAATGTTAGGACACTTTGACCACAAATAAGTTCAAAAGGTCAGATGTGGACATCTATATGGCTTATGAAGCATCAGAAGGAGTCTTTCAGTATGTATAGAAAACGCAAGATCGAGGACTCTTTGGCCAGAAATATGTTCAGGAGGTCAAAATGGGACCTCTGTATAGCTGATTTATCATCAAAAGAAGTCTATAACTTTCTATAGTTTGAAAAAATGTTAGGACACTTTGACCACAAATAAGTTCAAAAGGTCAGATATGGACATCTATATGGCTTATGAAGCATCAGAAGGAGTCTATGAGTATGTATAGAAAGCATAAGATTGAGGACTCTTTGGCCAGAAATATGTTCAGGAGGTCAAAAGGGGACCTGGTATAGCTGATTTATCATCAAAAGGAGTCTATAACTTTCTATAGTTTGAAAAAATGTTAGGACACTTTGACCACAAATAAGTTAAAAAGGTCAGATATGGACATCTATATGGCTATGAAGCATCAGAAGGAGTCTATGAGTATGTATAGAAAGCCCAAGATCGAGGACTCTTTGGCCAGAATTATGTTCATGAGGTCAAAAGGGGCCCTCTGTATAGCTGACTTATCATCAAAAGGAGTCTATAACTTTCTATAGTTTGAAAAAATGTTAGGACACTGACCACAAATAAGTTCAAAAGGTCAGATATGGACATCTATATGGCTTATGAAGCATCAGAAGGAGTCTATGAGTATGTATAGAAAGCCCCAAGATCAAGGACTCTTTGGCCAGAAATATGTTCAGGAGGTCAAAAGGGGCCCTCTGTATAGCTAATTTATCATCAAAAGGAGTCTATAACTTTATCTAGTTTGAATTTTTTTTTAGGACACTTTGACCACTAATAAGTTAAAAAGGTCAGATATGGACATCAATATGGCTTATGAGGCATCAGAAGGAGTCTATGAGTATGTATAGAAAGCATAAGATCGAGGACTCTTTGGCCAGAAATATGTTCTGGAGGTCAAAAGGGGCCCTCTGTATAGCTGATTTATCATCAAAAGGAGTCTATAACTTTATATAGTTTGAAAAAATGTTAGGACACTTTGACCACAAATAAGTTCAAAAGGTCAGATATGGACATCTATATGGCATATGAAGCATCAGAAGGAGTCTATGAGTATGTATAGAAAGCATAAGATCGAGGACTCTTTGGCCAGAAATATGTTCTGGAGGTCAAAAGGGGTCCTGGTATAGCTGATTTATCATCAAAAGGAGTCTATAACTTTCTATAGTTTGAAAAAATGTTAGGACACTTTGACCACAAATAAGTTTAAAAGGTCAGATATGGACATCTACATGGCTATGAAGCATCAGAAGGAGTCTATGAGTATGTATAGAAAGCCCAAGATCGAGGACTCTTTGGCCAGAATTATGTTCATGAGGTCAAAAGGGGCCCTCTGTATAGCTGATTTATCATCAAAAGGAGTCTATAACTTTATATAGTTTGAATTTTTTTTAGGACACTTTGACCACAAATGAGTTCAAAATGTCAGATATGGAAATCTATATGGCTTATGAAGCACCAGAAGGAGTCTATGAGTATGTATAGAAAGCCCAAGATCGTGGACTCTTTGGCCAGAAATATGTTCAGGAGGTTAAAAGGGGACCTCTGTATAGCTGATTTATCATCAAAAGGAGTCTATAACTTTCTATAGTTTGAAAGATTTTGAGGACACTTTGACCACAAATAAGTTCAAAAGGTCAGATATGGACATCTATATGGCTTATGAAGCATCAGAAGGAGTCTATGAGTATGTATAGAAAACGCAAGATCGAGGACTCTTTGGCCAGAAATGTGTTCAGGAGGCCAAAAGGGGACCTCTGTATAGCTGATTTATCATCAAAAGGAGTCTATAACTTTCTATAGTTTGAAAGATTTTGAGGACACTTTGACCACAAATATGTTCAAAAGGTCAGAAATGGACATCTATGGCTTATGAAGCATCAGAAGGAGTCTATGAGTATGTATAGAAAACACAAGATCGAGGACTCTTTGGCCAAAAATATGTTCAGTAGGTCAGAAGGGGCCCTCTGTATAGCTGATTTATCATCAAAAAGAGTCTATAACTTTATATAGTTTGAAAAAATGTTAGGACACTTTGACCACAAATAAGTTCAAAAGGTCAGATATGGACATCGATATGGCTTATGAAGCATCAGAAGGAGTCTATGAGTATGTATAGAAAGCATAAGATCGAGGACTCTTTGGCCAGAAATGTGTTCTGGAAGTCAAAAGGGGACCTGGTATAGCTGATTTATCATCAAAAGGAGTCTATAACTTTCTATAGTTTGAAAAAATGTTAGGACACTTTGACCACAAATAAGTTCGAAAGGTCAGATATGGACATCTATATGGCTATGAAGCATCAGAAGGGGTCTATGAGTATGTATAGAAAGCCCAAGATCGAGGACTCTTTGGCCAGAATTATGTTCATGAGGTCAAAAGGGGTCCTCTGTATAGCTGAGTTATCATCAAAAGAAGTCTATAACTTTCTATAGTTTAAAAAAATGTTAGGACACTTTGACCACAAATAAGTTCAAAAGGTCAGATATAGACATCTATATGGCTTATGAAGCATCAGAAGGAGTCTATGAGTATGTATAGAAAGCCCCAAGATCAAGGACTCTTTGGCCAGAAATATGTTCAGGAGGTCAAAAGGGGACCTCTGTATAGCTGATTTATCATCAAAAGGAGTCTATAACTTTATATAGTTTGATTTTTTTTAGGACACTTTGACCACAAATAAGTTCAAAAGGTCAGATATGGACATCTATATGGCTTATGAGGCATCAGAAGGAGTCTATGAGTATGTATAGAAAGCACAAGATCGAGGACTCTTTGGCCAGAAATATGTTCTGGAGGTCAAAAGGGGCCCTCTGTATAGCTGATTTATCATCAAAAGGAGTCTATAACTTTATATAGTTTGAAAAAATGTTAGGACACTTTGACCACAAATAAGTTCAAAAGGTCAGATATGGACATCTATATGGCTTATGAAGCATCAGAAGGAGTCTTTGGGTATGTATAGAAAACGCAAGATCGAGGACTCTTTGGCCAGAAATATGTTCAGGAGGTCAAAAGGGGACCTCTGTATAGCTGACTTATAATCAAAAAGAGTCTATAACTTTATATAGTTGGAATATTTTTTAGGACACTTTGACCACAAATGAGTTCAAAATGTCAGATATGGAAATCTATATGGCTTATGAAGCACCAGAAGGAGTCTATGAGTATGTATAGAAAGCCCAAGATCGAGGACTCTTTGGCCAGAAATATGTTCAGGAGGTCAAAAGGGGACCTCTGTATAGCTGATTTATCATCAAAAGGAGTCTATAACTTTCTATAGTTTGATAAAATGTTAGGACACTTTGACCACAAATAAGTTCAAAGGGTCAGATATGGACATCTATATGGCTTATGAAGCATCAGAAGGAGTCTATGAGTATATATAGAAAGCATAAGATCGAGGACTCTTTGGCCAGAAATATGTTCTGGAGGTCAAAAGGGGACCTGGTATAGCTGATTTATCATCAAAAGGAGTCTATAACTTTCTATAGTTTGAAAAAATGTTAGGACACTTTGACCACAAATAAGTTCAAAAGGTGATATGGACATCTACATGGCTATGAAGCATCAGAAGGAGTCTATGAGTATGTATAGAAAGCCCAAGATCGAGGACTCTTTGGCCAGAATTATGTTCATGAGGTCAAAAGGGGCCCTCTGTATAGCTGAGTTATCATCAAAAGAAGTCTATAACTTTCTATAGTTTGAAAAAATGTTAGGACACTTTGACCACAAATAAGTTCAAAAGGTCAGATATGGACATCTATATGGCTTATGAAGCATCAGAAGGAGTCTATGAGTATGTATAGAAAGCCCCAAGATCAAGGACTCTTTGGCCAGAAATATGTTCAGGAGGTCAAAAGGGGACCTCTGTATAGCTGATTTATCATCAAAAGGAGTCTATAACTTTATATAGTTTGATTTTTTTTTAGGACACTTTGACCACAAATAAGTTCAAAAGGTCAGATATGGACATCTATATGGCTTATGAGGCATCAGAAGGAGTCTATGAGTATGTATAGAAAGCACAAGATCAAGGACTCTTTGGCCAGAAATATGTTCTGGAGGTCAAAAGGGGCCCTCTGTATAGCTGATTTATCATCAAAAGGAGTCTATAACTTTATATAGTTTGAAAAAATGTTAGGACACTTTGACCACAAATAAGTTCAAAAGGTCAGATATGGACATCTATATGGCTTATGAAGCATCAGAAGGAGTCTTTGGGTATGTATAGAAAACGCAAGATCGAGGACTCTTTGGCCAGAAATATGTTCAGGAGGTCAAAAGGGGACCTCTGTATAGCTGACTTATAATCAAAAAGAGTCTATAACTTTATATAGTTTGAATATTTTTTAGGACACTTTGACCACAAATGAGTTCAAAATGTCAGATATGGAAATCTATATGGCTTATGAAGCACCAGAAGGAGTCTATGAGTATGTATAGAAAGCCCAAGATCGAGGACTCTTTGGCCAGAAATATGTTCAGGAGGTCAAAAGGGGACCTCTGTATAGCTGATTTATCATCAAAAGGAGTCTATAACTTTCTATAGTTTGAAAGATTTTGAGGACACTTTGACCAGAAATAAGTTCAAAAGGTCAGATATGGACATCTATATGGCTTATGAAGCATCAGAAGGAGTCTATGAGTATGTATAGAAAACGCAAGATCGAGGACTCTTTGGCCAGAAATATGTTCTGGAGGTCAAAAGGGGCCCTCTGTATAGCTGATTTATCATCAAAAGGAGTCTATAACTTTATATAGTTTGAAAAAATGTTAGGACACTTTGACCACAAATAAGTTCAAAAGGTCAGATATGGACATCTATATGGCTTATGAAGCATCAGAAGGAGTCTATGAGTATGTATAGAAAGCATAAGATCGAGGACTCTTTGGCCAGAAATATGTTCTGGAGGTCAAAATGGGACCTGGTATAGCTGATTTATCATCAAAAGGAGTCTATAACTTTCTATAGTTTTAAAAAATGTTAGGACACTTTGACCACAAATAAGTTCAAAAGGTCAGATATGGACATCTATATGGCTATGAAGCATCAGAAGGAGTCTATGAGTATGTATAGAAAGCCCAAGATCGAGGACTCTTTGGCCAGAATTATGTTCATGAGGTCAAAAGGGGCCCTCTGTATAGCTGATTTATCATCAAAAGGAGTCTATAACTTTGTATAGTTTGAAAAAATGTTAGGACACTTTGACCACAAATAAGTTCAAAAGGTCAGATATGGACATCTATATGGCTTATGAAGCATCAGAAGGAGTCTATGAGTATGTATAGAAAGCATAAGATCGAGGACTCTTTGGCCAGAAATATGTTCTGGAGGTCAAAAGGGGACCTGGTATAGCTGATTTATCATCAAAAGAAGTTTATAACTTTATATAGTTTGAAAAAATGTTAGGACACTTTGACCACAAATAAGTTCAAAAGGTTGACATCTATACGGCTTATGAAGCATCAGAAGGAGTCTATGAGTATGTATAGAAAGCCCAAGATCGAGGACTCTTTGGCCAGAATTATGTTCATGAGGTCAAAAGGGGCCCTCTGTATAGCTGACTTATCATCAAAAGGAGTCTATAACTTTCTATAGTTTGAAAAAATGTTAGGACACTTTGACCACAAATAAGTTCAAAAGGTCAGATATGGACATCTATATGGCTTATGAAGCATCAGAAGGAGTCTATGAGTATGTATAGAAAGCATAAGATCGAGGACTCTTTGGCCAGAAATATGTTCAGGAGGTCAAAAGGTGACCTTTGTATAGCTGATTTATTATCAGAAGGAGTCTATAACTTTATATAGTTTGAAAAATTTTGAGGAATGAGAAATATGTTCTTTGGGTCACATATGGACTTCATGGCTGACGTAACATCAGAAGGAGTCAAC